>NC_084589.1:45373611-45710278 GCF_033807715.1 Cololabis saira
ATTTCAGCCAGCGGTAATTCTCAACAGAGCTGCAGGTTTCTCCCCCGGGACGGTGCAGCGCGATCAGGTCTGTACTCCGGCTGCTGCTGCTGCTGCTGCTGCTGCTCCCCGGTCTCATAGTCGCCGAAAACATCAGATCAAATTTCTTAACAGGCATTATTTGGATAAACTGAGCCCAGGTTGGGGATCTTAACAGTTATTTTTAAAAAAATATTAAAACTTAATAAAGTGGCATATTAACAGCGCTACAGCTGAAATTAAAACAGCTTTTGGCTCTCTGCTTCCTGATTAGGATAGGGATGAAAACGAGGGGTAGTGGGAGTATTGGGACAGGCCCCTGGGAAGATTTCAAGGGCCCTAAAATCTGTCCCTTCTTTTTTAGGGGTAGTAAAGAAAAGAAGGGCGAGTGAAGAAAAGTAGGGAGAGTATTGGGATTGGGCCTATACCTTTAAAGCAGCACAACGGAACTTTCAGCTTTTGTTGAGTTTGGCGGCATCTTTTGGACAAAAGCGGTAGTGCTTTACCAGAAAGAACACTACGTTTCCCATGAGCACCAGCGCGTACTGCCGGAAAGATCCTGTCCCGTCGCGTGCATTTGTTTTGATAGCGAATGAAGACGGGACAGACTTTTCTGTTTCACCAAGTGAACAGATGGAACGCAAAAAAAAGATGTTAAACTGCTGGAAAGGAACTGGAATTTACCGGGATACCTTAAACAAGGAAGCCAGGGAGCAGTATATGGAGAAAATAATGGTTATTAACGGTTTGGATCCATATGAAATCCCTACTAAAGAATGGAGCTCCTCGTCGGAGCTCCACTCTTTAGAAAGGACTTACTGCCGCAGTTCTGCAGAACCCACGTCTCCGGCTACCTTGTTTAGGAGTGTTTGGCAGCTGCTTTGGTAAATGTTTGACTCGCCATGTGTTTCAATAAATCTATATAATAGTACAACATACAGTACATGTTTTGTAATACTCTTACTTCTCTTTTCTTTTTTTTTGATTGCTATATTATGCTGAAGAGGCTCCGAGGCGTGAGCAATATTTTTGTTTTCCTCGTGAGATTATTTTTTTCCTCTGCAGCTAATAAGAGTTAATATTTTTTCCTCAACAAACTAGTTTCATCTGAAGATTGGGATTAATTGCACCGCAGAGAACTGGCCAGCAACTGCGTTTAGCTGGAGAAGTGGGGAATAAAACCCGTGTTTTGATCCGACCCGGTCTTTGTGAGTGTTTGTGGTTTACTGTGTGGAAGGTTATGTTTGGTCGTTACAGCCGCGATCCAAGCGAGCGACGACTCTTTTACTCTGTTATATCAGATACTTGGCCTCCGTGGTTCTGCCTCCAAGCAGGAAAGCGGTGAAAAGTTAAACCATTAGTGATCTTTTCCCCACGTTTGTTACAGTATGTGTGGAGCTGCTGCAGCTACAACACAGCAACGGGTTAGCAGCTTTTGCGGAGCTGCGCTCCACGCCCCGCCCATTTTCGTCTCGACTGCGAATCGGGAAGGAGGGGGAAGTGACGTATGCCGTAAAGCAGTCAAAGCTAGGGATGTTAATAATTAATCGATTTTCGATTAATTGCCGTTATGAAATTACCCGATTAAAATTAACGATTACAATTAATCTTTTTTTTTTTTTTTTTTTTTTTTTATTCCCGGTTTTGTCCCCATTTTATCACCCAGTGCTCCTACCTAACAGTCCTGTGCATTGCCATCCTCTACCAACCCTGGGAGGGCCCTGCACTGAGCTCAGGTCTCCTCCTTAACCTGAGGAGTGAGCAGGCCGCATCTTTTCACCAGACAGGGTGGGGTTTCTCCGGCCGAACGTAGCGCGTGGAAGGATCACGTTATTCCGGCCGGATCCTCCCCACCCCATCTGGCGCCCCGGTTGGCCAGAGGGGGCATGTGTAGCCCAGGACTGTGTGCATGTTTTTGTGAGGGTAGCTCCCATTAGCTACCCAGGGGAACACGGGGAGAACATGCAAACTCCACACAGAAAGATCCTTTCTCCAACCCCACCCAGGTTGTGGGTGCTGAAGTCATGGGGGAACTAACACGCACTTCAGCGCCCACAGCGTCCCCGGCGGGAATCGAACCCAGGACCTTCTTGGCTCTGCGTTGTTGTAACGCGGAACCATAAATCAGCCTTCACCCGGTACATACATAGGTTTCTCTAAACATCTGTCCCCGCTACAGTTTTAACTAAAAGAAAATGTGCTCCAATACAGCAGGTCTCATCATTTTATTTTGAACACTGCCAAAACTCTAACTTAAAACGTAACTAGAACTTAAAATTTGCTTGACACAAATGACACTATTATGGCTGCTGCTACTACTAATAGCCTTGAAGTGCACTTTATATTATATTCCTTGTGGTACAAAAATGTCTTTTTGTTACTTTTGTATCAAATAAATATTTGATTAAGGAATACATTAAATGTCCTTTGTATTTTATATAAGCAAAAAAAATTATGTTTGTATCTCAGATGGGGGAAAAACGCCGCTTATCAACTAATCGATGATCGATCGATAAGGTTATCAACTATCAATTAATGAAATAATCGATAATTTGCATCCCTAGTCAAAGCCGTAAAAATTTGTAGTTTTTTAGTGTGGCAGGGTTCCTACCATGTTCCTCAAAGTTACATAGTGCCAGTGAAGGCGATACAGACCCCCCCAGACCATGACAGAGGTGTCATTAAACCTGGAAGTTGGTTGGAAGTTGATGTTCCATCACAATGACTCTGGAAATATTACATTAAGTTGGAAAAATTACATAGTGCTGCTTTAAGGATTCTGGTAAAACATCAATTTGTAGTATCCCACTGAAAAATTAAGTTGTTTACTTGGGTATTACAATAACTAAGGACCAACAAGAAATAACTTCACTGAATTTTAATCCTATTATCCAAAGAACTCAAAAAAAGTTAAACCAGTGGTTATTACGGGATCTCTCTCTTAGAGGTAGAGTTCTGCTCACCAAGGAGGAAGGAATATCACGTTAACATATGCATCTCTGTCTCTGTTCGTGGACAACAAACGTATTACTCAGATTGACAGGCTGCTTCTCAACTTCTTGTGGAAAAATGGAACTCATCATCTGAAAAAAATCTGTTCTAATGAATGACTATGAAAATGGTGGACTACATTTTCTAAATTTCTGCACCCTAAATAACACATTTAAGATAAATTAGTTGAAACAATTTTTCAAAAATCCTAACTCTATCTGGAATGTCATATCCTTCCATATTCTGTAAAAACTGGGTGGATTCAACTTTTTTTTAACCTGTAACTACAATATTGATAAAATCCAGATAAAAATGTCTCCCTTTCACCGTCAGGCCTTCCTGTCATGGTTTCTTATTTTCAAACACAACTTTTCCTCCCACAAGTACCTCATATGGAACAACAAAGACATATTGTTTAAACATAAATCCCTATTTATTGAGTACTGGTTTAAGAACAACATTGTATATGTAGCTCAGTTGTTTAACAGGGACGGTCTTCTCTACTCCTATAATGAGTTTCTAGCAGAATACAATATTCCTGTGTCACCTGGCGACTTTGCAAAAGTATTTGGAGCAATCCCTTCTGGTGTTTGCATGTTTTTTAGATCTCAACCAAGAGTGAAAACCCAACAATTATCCCTGTTATCATTAACTGATACTCCAATTGGCAAAATCTGTTTGTCCTGTAACCATGGTAACCATGGTAAGAACAATAAGTTGATTAGATTCTTGTTTAGACAGGATGTCACCACAGTTCCTTATGTGGTCTCACACTGGAATAGGTACATGAATCATATTGGCTGGAAAAAGGTCTGGCTCTTACCCAACCGATACCTGTTGACCAACAAAGTTAGAGAAATATTGTTTAAAATAATTCATAGATTTTATCCTTCTAATGATCATATTGTTAAAAGGTTTAAAATAGACATTGATGTGAAATGTGTTTTCTGTTCTGTAAATATTGAAACAATTACTCATTTATTTTGACTCTGCCCCATTGTCCAAAACCTCTGGATTGATATATGTAATTTTATTGTTAACAATATTGAAGAAGAATTTAAGTTGTTTTGGAGGGATGTGCTGTTTGGACTCTATGACTTTGACAGGATTAAAGCAAAACCCAATGAAACATTCATTATTAACCTCGTCATACTGTTGGCAAAATTTCACATTCACAAATGTAAATTTACACATAGAAAACTCTCTTTTGTTACTTATTACAATGAGCTCAAACATCGACTGCATTAAATTTTCTCTTCATCAAAAGGCGATTAAAACTATTAATATCTGTGCTCATTTTAATGTTTTCTTGTAAAGTCTTATCCCCCCTGGCATTAAATGTGATTTCTATGTTCTGTTGAAGATATATAATTTGTAAACTTCAGGTTTTTCTGAAATAAAGTTTTTGAAAAAAAAATTAAATAAAAAAATAACGATCTAACTACAAGTCCTGCATATGAACTCCTACATGAACATCCTCCAACGATCGGGTTTTTTGCCAGTGTCATCTCACATCTTACACGGAGCCACTGTGATCTGCATCTTTTCTACAAAATAAACGATTAAGTCTAAAGAAATGTATGGATCTGGTTAAGAAATGTATGGATCTGGTTAAATACAAAACAGCGCAAATAATGTTCAAAGCAAGGAATAATCTACTACCATCTAATTTTAGAAAACATAAAGTAGGAACAACAATGTGCAGCATGTGCATATGGAACTGTGGAGACTCTGTGGAACAGTTTGGAGCTGGAAATGAAAAGTACTAACATAAATCTGTTTAAAAAGAGATACAAAAAATTATTTATAAACAGGTATATGGAAGAGGAAATGGGGTAATGAGTGTGAGAAACAAATAAAATAGGGAAAAATGGTATATTATACTTGCTTAAGATATGTTTAGATATTTATGTGGATATTTATGTAGTATATATTATATGTTGAGAGGGATAGTTATAATTATGCAATATATGTTATATATCTATTAGGTATGTAGCGTATATATATATATATATATATATATATATATATATATATATATATAGGGATATTTATGTAGATATATAGTGTATATTTATATAGATTTATAAAATATTTGTATTTTCTATATATTGATATGATATTCATGTAATATTAATTTTTAGCTATATACTTATACGGATAATTATGTGGTAATAGGCATGTTTTACATAGTATTTATATAGACTATATTTATATGGATATTGTGTAGATATAATAATAGCAATAATGTAAATTCATAGAGTTATAAAGGGGTAGGAATTAGGAATAATTGTAAACTTCTTCCTACTCCTTTTTTCGAACATATGTGAATATGAAGATGTTACTGTTTATTTTTTATATACATGTTCGAAATAAAAAATAATTCATTCATTAATTCATAAAGTATGAAATAACAGTCTGGTCCAGAGTCTGAACCACACGGCTCCTGAAGGAAGTTGGGGATCAGAGGACTAACAGGCCCAGTGGAAGGCAATAAAAGAACTTGTCAAAGCAGCCGAACGGAGCAGTCAGTGGCTGTGGCTGAAAGGGAGGGATCAACATGGGCTGCTACATGACCCCGGGGGGCCACCGTATAACACACACCCAGGTCTGATCAGCCTGTGGGGGCCGACCTTGGCAGAGGGAGTATTGTGATAAGAGGCCGAAACACCTGATGAAGACAAGACACACGACTGATGACGTGTAGATTTGGTGGTGCCCCGCGATCATGTCCAAACTCCACCCACCCACATGTGCGCTAGGAGTTATTGTGCTGATATATTTAGGGATATTAACAGCTAGTCATATTAGGAATCCTGCAGTAAAATTGTTTGAAATTAAGCATGCTTATAATGATTACAGTTGTGAAGAGGGGTATATGAGGTATTGGGTGAAATTATGGGAGAATTAATTTTTATAGTCTCTGGAAAAACAGAACCTGAAGGAAAAAAGGCGAATTACTTTTGTAGAAAAATAAGGTGTTTGAAGTTTAGATGTTAATATTTCAATTTCTCCACAGTAAAATTGTTTGAAATTCACAGTGCCTGTAGTGATTGTAGTTCTGAAGAGGGCTATATGGGGCATTGGGTGAAAATATTATTCATTTTTATAGTCTCTGCAAAACAGAGCCTGAAGTAAAAAAAAAAGTAGTGTTTCATCCTTTTCTTTTACAGTAAGAGCTTGTAAATATTACGGTGGAAGTATGGGTATATGAAAAAAACACATCTGCATTATCTCAAACTCAGTATTTCATATCTTTCCGTTTCTGAGCCGCATGCATTTGCAGTAAAGGCTGAAATAGGAGCACATGAACATTTAGGAGCGGCTGATTTGACCACGGAAGTACGAATGACGGCTGGTTTGGGGAGTTTGTTTCCCATTTAGTTGGTTTGCTTCATCACCACGGCTTTTAACTGGAAACAAAGGGATCTTGTAGGAGTCATACTCATGTGTTCATTCATTCAACTTTCCAGGGTTACGTACCGACTCTGTGGAGTCTGATTTCAGGTTTCCAGGCGAGGTCCAACAGTCTGCGCTGACGGTCGAGCTCTTCTTCATACTCCAAGATGCTTTTTTCAAACACTGACATTATTTCTACAGCAGCTGCTGTTAGTCGCTGACCGATAAACTCTCTCAGATGATTCACCTTAGACATTGTTGAAGAGGAAAAAGAAAGGAAACAACAGAACCGTCCTCCTCAAAGGAATCACTGCTCACGTGTTCCGTTCGCTCCAAACTTTCGCTCTTCCGCCGGGTGTTACAATCTGGAGTTCCGGTAGAGCTCACGGTTCTACGTATAGTTCCTTCTCGCAGTTACAGTAAGTATTTCATTTACCAACGAAAGTAATTAGAACAAAATGCATACAACATTCTTTCCATCACTGGTTTACTACGACTTCTGTCATTTAGCAGAGACTTTTATCCAAAGCAACTTACATCTGAGAAAATAACACAAGCAAGAAGGTTTTAGACCAGGGTTCGGCAACCCGCGGCCCTTTAGCGCCGCCTAGTGGCTCCTGGAGCTTTTAAAAAAATGTTTGACCTTTTTTTTTTCCTTTTTTGTATTTTTTTGTCTTTTTTTCCTTTTTCTCTTTTTTTCTTCTTTCTTCTTTTTTTTCCATTTTTTCTCTTTTTTTCTTTCTTTTTCCTTTCCTTTTTATTCTCGAAATTTTGACTTTTCTCTCGACATTTCAACTTTTTTCTCGAAGTGCATAATGAAAAAAAAATCTTCCCCCAGTTATAACTACACACAGCATGTGTTGCCTTCATTCTAAGGCTGATACAAGACTTTTCATTTTTTGCGGCTCCAGACATATTTGTTTTTTGTGTTTTTGGTCCAATATGGCTCTTTCAACATTTTGGGTGGCCGACCGCTGGTTTAGAGTTTTAGTTTTTCCGACACAAGGAGAGCTGACGCAATTTATATGATAAGCTTCTGATTCTTAATATCAATAAATGAAAGAAAAATGTTTTTTAATTAATGTGTAGGCTACTTTATTATTTGTCATAAAACATTTATGTTGACAATATAAACTTATATTTAAAACATGAAGCATCACGATCTGATTCCTCTGCTGCAGAAATAAAGACAACTTGTGCTGGCGGGATTATCGAGGTGCAAACGTGAGAAATAAAGAGCAAAATTGCTGTAACTCGGAGTGTTGCATCTTCAGGAGGAGAGACCGGTCTTGGTCCCGGTCCATCACCGGAGAAACACTTTCTGGACCTGCAGCACCTGCAGCCGACTCCATATCAGACTCTGAAAGTTGTCTAAACATTCAATAAAAACTTTATTCATCATTACTGAATCACATCAGTTCGTACCAATCAACCTTTCCGTGACATCTTAGTTTTATTTTAAAAGACAACTTCAGAGAACCGTTTTTTCGCTGCAAAATGTATTTGAATGTTTTTCTGTCCAGACAGTTATGGGATGTTTTAGGATCTGGCTTTAATCTGCAGTAGTCCTCCCATACGGTCGTCATGGCGACAGAGATGTCGGACCTGTCAGCAGCTCCAGCTGAAGCATCATGTTGGTCTGAACCGGAGCAGCTGGTCCAGTTCAGGACAGAGATCCAGAAGATCCTCTTTGTACCTGAACCAGCTGATGGTCCAGTCTTAGTCCTGGACCAGCAGGTCCAGACTAAACCAGCTGATGGTCCAGTCTTAGTCCTGGACCAGCAGATCCAGACTAAACCAGCTGATGGTCCAGTCTTAGTCCTGGACCAGCAGGTCCAGACTAAACCAGCTAATGGTCCAGTCTTAGTCCTGGACCAGCAGGTCGGTGTGATCTGATCATCAGCAGGTTCCTCTAACGGAGCCAAAGCTCCATCGGGATTTGCAGGTTCCATCGTTGAGCTCCTTTAGTTGTTTGTTCAGATCATGTGGTTGATTGTGAGATTGTTGCAGCTCCACTCGTGTGTAATTTATCTGGTGATGTGGGGACTGTCGTGTCCTTCATGTGGTCGTGAACTTATTGTTGACGTCACGTTTCCTCATATTTCTGCCCTTCACTGCGTCACCAGTCAGTGTCGCCAACAGACAAAACCTCAGAAAAGTGCGTACGCCAGCCTTGGTGTGTGCGTGAAAGACAGCAACTTTCTACGTTCAAATCAATTTTTGTATATCCGACCGTGAGCGTAGAAATTGACGTACGCACGTTTTTTGTGCGCCGCACGTTTTGTACATGAGGCCCCTGGCCCTCACACAGGCTCAGGGGCCTGGGTGGAGAGTACTATATAAACCACCATTAACCAGGAGGGTTGGGGATTTACAGTGGAGGCTCCTGCACGGGGTGCTCGCTGTGAATGCCTTTGTTTCTGTTATTAATCCAAATGTTCAGCCTGTTTGTCTCTTCTGTGCACAGAGAGAGACGGTGTTTCATTGTTTCTTAGAGTGTGCTCGTCTTTCTGCTCTGTTTCACCTGCTGAGTCGAATGTTCTCGATGTTTGGTGAGACTTTTTCACACCAGGTGTTCATTTTATGTGTCAGGCACAGTAAAACGAAAAAATCTAAATGTCAATTGTTCAATTTTGTCATTGGTCAAGCCAAATTGGTGATTTATGTCAGCAGGAGAAGCAGACTGGAGGGTTCTGTGGATACTCATGTTGGATTAATTTTTTTGTCGGATGTTGAAAGTCAGACTGATTTTAATTTCTACTGTCTGACTAACAACATAAAGGAGTTTAATGACATGTGGTGTGTAGACAAGGTGCTGTGTTCAGTGGAGGGCTGCATGCTGCTCTTTGGAAATATTCTGAGTTGAAATTTATTGGTTTTGTATTGTTTTTGTTTCTACACACACACACACACACACACACACACACACACACGGTCATTAATATTCATTCATTAAACCACAGTATTTTTTCTTCGTCTCATTAATGTAATGTACCATTGCTGTGGATCTTGTCTTTTATAATAATCAGAGGTGGACAGAGTACTCGACCCCAGTACTTGAGTAAGAGTACAAATACTACTGGTCAAAATTTACTCCGTTACAAGTAAAAGTAGCTCAGTCAAAATATTACTCGAGTAAGAGTAGAAAAGTACTTGCTTTTAAAGGTACTTAAGTATCCAAAAGTAAATGCTTTTAAATTTACTTCAAGTAAAAGTAAGAGTAAGAGCACATTTCTTATTTTCCACATCAGTAAATGACTATATTTTTTCTAAATTAATTTAAGGATCTTTTAACTCTTATTTCTGAGAATTAACTCTTTGAAACCAGCTGCACTGATGTGCTGCTTTTAGAACCACAATGTTATATAAAACCTGCAGAAACACCAAAAACAAATCAAATGAATGGGATCATAAGAGGACAGCAGTTGATGCAGAGTTTATTAACAATCATGAACTGAAACCAAATGAACCTGCACCATCCAACTAAGTCTGGATCCCCCTCAAAGACCACTGCTTTACAAAAAACTACATCTCTGCTTTCAATAACTCAATGTTGAAGTCACTTACCTTTACAGGAAGGACATGTACCAGTACAATATAGCAATATAGAGCATAACAAACTGTCTCCCCATTCAGCCATTCAGAGGCTTGACGTATTTCCACTTTACGTACATCCCAGTGGAGAGCGTGCACTGTGATAGGTCTCCTCCTTTGACAAAAACAGCTTGTGTCCAATAGGATTTTAGGGAAGAAGAAAAAAGAGCAGACCTGAAAGTAACGAGTACTTTTCAGCCTTCCTAGAAATTTACTCGAGTAAAAGTAAAAATATTTGTCTTGGAAATGTATTCAAGTAAGAGTAATAAGTACCAAAGAAATCTAATACTCAAGTAAAGTACAAATCCTCTGGATATGTACTTTTTTGTTTTGATATTTTTATTAGGGGGTAAGGCACAGTTGAACAGGAATAAAAAAAAAAAAAAGGATATACAGTCTACCTCCTTTTTTTTTTTTTTTTTTTTGGAATTAAGAACGGAACAAAAAATCCACACAAAACAATGACAAATACACGAAAATTATTATATTCTTATATACAAGTAATATTTAAGTATTTAAGCTAAACAGTATGAATTAAAAAAATAGATGAATAAAAAGGGGGGAAAAAAAAAAAAAAAAAAAAAAAAAAAACCAAAAACAAAAGAAAAGTAAATAAAAAGATAAATAAAAAGTTGGAAGAAAGAAAGGAATGAGAGAAGAGAGGGAGGGGGGGGATCCGTCAATCAGGAGGCAGGGACTGGAGAGAGTGGAAGAATGTAAGAAAGGGAAGCCACTTATTATAAAATTTGTTGCAACTACCCTTCAGTGAATATTTAATCTTTTCCAGCTTCAGAAAAAACATGGTGTCGTTGAGCCACTGGGTACTAGAAGGAGCCTTAGTCGACTTCCAGTGGAGAAGAAGGTGGCGTCTTGCCAGTAAGGAAGTAAAAGCCAAAATGTCTTTTTGGTTTGAAGTAAACCGGCCATGGTCCTCTGGGAGCCCGAATATGGCAACATGGGGGGAGACTTTTATATTCACCGAGAGTATTTTTGACATGGTGTCAAAATAATTCGACCAAAAGCGAGAAAGTAGTGGGCAAGAGTAAAACATATGGGTTAAATTGCAGGACGAGGCATGACATTTGTCGCATTCGTCAGTGACACTGGGATAGATCTGTGAGAGTCGAGCTTTAGAAAAGTGGACTCTAAACAGTACTTTAAACTGTATAAGTGTAAGACGAGCGCAGGATGAACTTGTGTAAATTTTTTTAAGAGCAGCGTCCCACCAGTCATCCTCCAAATTTAGATCCAGTTCATCTTCCCAGGCAGCCCTAACTTTAATAACTGGAGAGAGATCGAAAGACAGAAGGTCATCGTAAACCTTAGAGATCAGTGATTTTTGAAGTGGATCATGGTTTAAAAGCACCTCCCACTGTAGAGTCGGCGGAGAGGATGGAAAAACTGGAAACAAAGCTTTAGCGCAGTGTCTAATCTGAAAGTATCGAAAGAGATGAGAAGGCGGGAGATTAAATTCACCTGAGAGATCTGCAAAGCTGCGAAAGATACCATCCTTGTAAAGATCTCCAAAACTTTTCAGGCCCTTATTATGCCATATGAGAAAGGTTGAATCTGTAAGCGGAGGTCGAAATAAATGATTGTTCAGTAATGGAGCTAAAGTAGATGCTGACTTAAATTTGAAGTGTTTCCTAAATTGATACCAAATTTTAAGTGTGGAGTGAACCACTTGATTATTTGTAAAGACAGAGAGGTTGGATGGAATAGATGAGGTAAGTAGAGCAGGTAAAGAGGATGAAATGCATGACTGTGCCTCCAATTTACACCATGGCATATTCACCGATTTGAACCAAAATGAAATTTTTTGAATATGTGCTGCCCAATAATACAGTTGGAAATTGGGAAGTGCCAGTCCGCCATTGAATTTACATCTCTGAAGTGTGGATTTGCGGATTCTAGGAGCCTTCCCACACCATAAGAAGTCAGAAATGGTTTGATCAATTATTTTAAAAAAGTGTTTTGGTAAGAAAAGTGGAAGACAATGGAACAGAAATAGAAATTTGGGCAAAATATTCATTTTAACTGCGTTAATTCTTCCAATTAATGAAAGAGGTAAGCTTTTCCATCTATGGAGGTCAGATTTAATTGTAGACATTAAAGGTGAGAGATTAGCAGAAAAAAGAGAGCTTAACGTTCTGGTTACGTTGATCCCAAGATACCTAAAGCCGGAAGGACTAATCTTAAAAGGGATATCTGACTGTACGAGCTGTGTTGCTGAGTCATTAATGGGATAGCATTCACTTTTAGATACGTTCACTTTATAGCCTGAGAAAGACCCGAATCTCTGGAAAGCAGATAAAATTGAAGGAATGGAGAGGACAGGATCCGAGACATATAACAGTAAGTCATCAGCGTAAAGTGACAGCTTATATTCTGTTCCCAATCGGGAGATCCCAGTAAAAGTGGGGGAGGACCTCAGAAAGATTGACAGGGGCTCTATAGCTAGTGCGAATAATAGGGGAGAGAGGGGACACCCCTGTCTGGTGCCACGGGCTAGAGTAAAAAAATTGGACTGAATGCCATTAGTGGAAACGCTTGCTTGTGGAGACGTGTAAAGGAGACGAATCAAAGAAATGAACCCATTCCCCAGCCCAAACTTCTTCAGTACAGTAAATAAATAGTCCCATTCAATCCTATCAAATGCCTTTTCAGCATCGACTGAGATTACGACTTCAGGTGTTGTGGTGATAGTTTTAGAGTGAATAATATTTAAAAGTGTCCGCACATTAAAGAATAACTGTCGCCCCTTAACAAATCCTGTCTGTTCATTTGAGACAATAGTTGGCACAATGTTCTCCAAGCGATAAGCCAAGGCTTTAGCAAGGATCTTAGCATCTACATGTATTAACAAAAGAGGTCTGTATGAGCCGCAGAGAGTTGGATCCTTATCTTTTTTTAAGAGGAGACTTATGGAGGCTTGCCTTAAAGTGGGAGGGAGAGTGCCATGTTCCAGTGATTCCTTATAAACAGCATGCAATAAAGGGGACAATTTATCCTGAAATTTCTTAAAAAATTCCACTGGAAATCCATCAGGGCCAGGAGCTTTGTTATTTTGCATACTTCTCACAGCAAGATTAATTTCTTCTACCGTTAATGGCGAGTCAAGATTTTTAGCAGCATCGGAGCCTATAACAGGAAAGTTGAGGCTATCTAAGAATGAATTCAATTCAGTGGAGCCAGATGGAGATTCAGACGTATATAAAGAGGAATAAAATGAGTGAAAGACAGAATTAATGGCGGTGGGATCCTGATGCAATGAGCCTGATGAATCTTTTATCTGAAGGATCATACGTGAGGCTGCCTGGCGACGTAGCTGATGAGCCATGAGCCGACTTGCCTTGTCTCCATGTTCATAATATACGGAGCGTGACCGTAAGAGAAGTCGCTCTGCGTCATTAGTGGTAAGGAGATCAAATTCAGTCTGTAAATCGACACGTTGCTTAAGAAAACTGGGAGAGGGGCAAGTAGCAAGTTGTTGGTCCAATTTTGTGATCTTAATAGAGAGTTCTTGTAATTTGGCTTTCCGGGACTTATTCAAGTGAGCAGAGAAGGAGATAATTTGTCCCCGCAAATATGCTTTTAATGATTCCCACAGCAGTGAAGATGAAATTGGTTCCATATCATTTTGATTTATAGAGATGTAATCATCAATTTTAGTTGTAATAAAATTGGTGAACTTATCATCTGAGAGAAGTAATGTATTGAACCTCCAAGATGTTGAGTAGCGTGGCTGTGAAGAGAACTGAATATCCAAAGAAAGAGGAGCGTGGTCGGAGATCACAATAGGATGATAATCAACAGACAGTACTTTGGGAATTAGTTTAGCATCAATAAAATAATAATCAATCCGAGAGAAAGATTGATGCATCTGAGAAAAGAAGGAATATTTTTTGGTACAAGGGTTATAAAATCTCCAAGGATCGGTGCAACCGTTCTTGGACACAAAATCTGAAAGAGACCTCGACATTGAAGAAGGAGTCAGATTTCGTGGGCTGGAGCGGTCTAGTTTGGGGTCAATTACGCAGTTCATATCCCCGCCAATTATAAGAAGACTGTCGTTCAATGAGGGGAGACATTCAAAAAGCTTGTTCATAAAGTGTGGGTTGTCAAAATTGGGGGCATATATATTAACTAATAATATGGGAATATGAAATAGCGTACCCGCCACAATTAAGTATCTGCCGTTTTTGTCTGAAATCACCTTAGATGCTGAAAACTGCATTGACTTACCAATTAATATAGCAACCCCCCTGGCCTTAGAGTTGAAATCAGAGTGAAACACCTCAGAAACCCAGGGACATTTAAGTCTGACCTGGTCTTTGGTGCGCATGTGGGTTTCCTGAAGGAACACTAAGTCAGCTTTAAGACGTCTCAGGTGAGCAAATATTCTCGATCTCTTAATTGGACTCCCCATGCCTTTAATATTCCAGCTCAAAAACCTCACAGAAGTACCAGTATTAGTGGCCAAATGTTAAATTCCTAAAGATAGAGATGTACCGAATGCGGATCCCCAAGGAAGGAAAGGAAAGAAAGGGATGGAGGGAGGAAAGAAAGAAAGAAAGAAAGAGGAAAGAAGAAGAGAAAAAAAAAAAAAAAAAAAGGGGAGAAAAAAAAAAAAAAAAAATAAATAAATAAAAAAAAAAAAAAAAAAAAAGGGGGGAAAATTGAAAACAACAACAAACTTAACCTACTGAACCCCCCACCCCCCACCCCCCAATTGCACTTACAACGACCCCATCCCCAAACGATGGAGAACCCAGTGCAAACTCCAGAAGGAGTCAGATCCCTGAAAAGAACACTTACGGCTTTAAGCATAACTAACAAGATAATAACTAACAAGCTTCGTGTTGAGCTCCTGCAAGCCCAGCAACATTAACAGAGAGGTACAACCAATCACGACCAAGTTAAACTGAAAACCACATACCGTGTATATATGGGAGAGAAAAAAAAAAAAAAAAAAAAAAAACCGACACTGATGAACTGAAAAAAGTTCAACTAGACTTTGAGCGACGTGATGAAAGCGCTGGCCTCCTCTGCCGACCTGAACTCCCTTTCTGCGCCGTTGTGAGTGATGCGGAGGCGGGCGGGGTACAGCAGACCGTAGCGGATCCCCGGGATCTCGCGGAGCCGGCGGCGGACGTCATTAAAGGCGGCTCGGGCACGGGCCGTCTTCTGGGTGTGGTCGGGAAAGACAGAAAAAGTCAACTCTCCACACGTAATCCGTTGCTGAGCCCTGGCTCGGCGCAATATATCCACACAGTCTGTATGATAGTGCAGACGGGCGATGATGGGACGAGGGCGCTCTCCGGGCTTCGGCTTCGGCTGGAGGGTGCGGTGCGCCCGGTCCAGGAGAGGCTCCTTCTCCAGGCTGAAAGCCTCCTTGAGCAGAGAGGGAATATCCGTAACAGCAGAAGAGGTGGAAAAATCTTCAGGAATTCCCACGATCCGTATGTTATTGCGCCGGGATCTCGCCTCCAGATCCTCGCATTTACCATCCAGCCTCATCAGTTCAGCTGACAGATGCTCCACTTTAGCCTGTAAGGTTGTGATGTCATCGGTGCAGGATGAAAGAGATGTTTCCATTTCAACCACGGTGTTCTTCAGAGCGCGCACATCAGACTGGATGTTTGTAATGCTTTTTGATAATTCCGACTTCACCGCTTGCAGCTCAGTCTTGATGCTCGACAAGTTTTCATTTAAAGCAGCCTGAAGCTCCGATTTAAAAACAGCCGCCATCTCAACGCGGAGTGATGCGAGCAGCTCGGCCTTAAAGTCGTGTGAAGGAGCGGCCCCGGCGGCCTCGGCCAGGCTGGACGGGGGGTCACCACGAGGCGGGGATGCTGCGTGCGGAGAGGGCCGCGGGGGTGGTGCGGATGGTTTGAGTTTTGGAGGCATTTTGGTCGGCAAAAATACGGGGCCAAAGTAGAATAATGAAGGTCGGGAAAAATAAACCGAAGGAAGATGAAAAAGCTGTACCAAAAATAGATATTTTTAAAGGTTGTTGCAGGAGCTCAAAAAAACACGTCCTAGTCCATTAGTCGCTACACCGGAAACTGGATATGTACTTAAGTAAATTTACTCAGTTACTGTCCACCACTGATAATAATTATTATTAAAAAAGATAAAATGTCAAACCTTTTAATGTATTATAATTGTTTTTGGGTTTATAGATCAAGAGCACACATATTTGGATATTATACAACTGATTCTGAGAAATCGTTTTTATATTGACATTGATGAACATTTACAATGTGAACATAAGACCTTGGTTCTAACTCCTGTCTAAACTTAATTGTGTTTTGCTGTGGTCGGTGCTCCCTTGCTGAAGGGGCGGTGTGGCCTGTAAGGGTGGTGGTGACAGAGTCTGCCTTTACTGGTCTCCGGGCTGTGGATGACGTGTTCCCGGTGGTGAAGGGAACATGGGAGGTTGGGATGGAGGGACCTGGTGTCCTCTCCTCCGGTAGGAGTCGGCCTCTCATGTGGATGGTGCAGCAGTGGAGACTAAACTGGGAGGGGCTGCACCACTACTGTCCATCTGACGTCTCGTGTCCATCACCATCAGCTGCAGCCTCCGGTTCTCTTGTATTTGCTGCAGCACATACATCATTGCAGGTGGGCCCTGATACGGCTGTGGCCTACCCACATACACAGGTGCTCCAATGTGACTGGGAGATGTCGGGTGAGGGGTGTCATCTCTGCAAATCCCTCCCTATACCTCCATTCAGTCTCCTCTATCACAGCGGGGGTTCCTGCAGGGTAACTGACAGCCTGTGGGAGGGTGTTCCCTTCATAATCTTCCATCAGCCTTGGTTGTGGCATTCATCGACGTGGACGTACATCTTCACTTGGGGGAACATAAGCCATTATCACTTTGTAATGACCTTATCCGGCTCCAAGGACCATATATTTTGGAGGCTTAATGATTAACAGTTGTACACTGGCATTCTCTGTATTTTAATCATGAAGCGCATGTCAAGACTTAAATGAAGAGGCAGGAAGCGGCCAATTTCCTTTACAGTGCTTTAATCCAGTTTAGAGAGAGCACTTACAGTTATGGTGTGTGTGTGTGTGTGTGTGTGTGTGTGTGTGTGTGTGTGTGTGTGTGTGTGTGTGTGTGTGTGTGTGTGTGTGTGTGTGTGTGTGTGTGTGTGTGTGTGTGTGTGTGTGTGTGTGTGTGTGTGGGGTTGGTTCTGGAATAAACCATAGAATAATAGAAATCAATAAACAGCAACAAACATATGTTTAACCATAGCACACAATCCAAATAATAATTTTATAAGCATGAACATTATATACATGAGATAATATCACATTTAACTGGCAACAAAGAAAACAATCAGTGACATTCAGATAACATATCTAATTACTTTTCAACGATTAGTGAAGTAAATAACACTGCTGGAAATACTCACCAGCAGAATTATAAAATATAACGCATATGGATGTTCTTAAATCAACCACTCTGTCAGGCAAACCTTCAGACCAGTGCTACATATTTGATTATTAGTACAAATGTGGGGATTTTGAATATCTGATTATATTTAAACCAGATATCTACAGATGTGGGACTTCATGATTTGCTACAAGTGTTATGCTGCTTAATTTCATATAAATGGGACTTGATTTGAAGATGTTCATGATTTGCTGCTAAAATGTTACATAAGCAATCATTTGAAAATTGGAACAAACTAAATGAATTAAGAATGAAAAATGTTTTGTGTTGAAATATGTTTCCTAGCATGATAAATCAATTTGATAATTATTGTGAGGAAATGTTGAGGCAGCGCTTTTAATGAGTGAATATCAAATATTGTCATCAAAGGGGAACTTTATTCAAAAAGTAGCCCTTCTTAGTACAGTGTAAAATCAACAAGGCCGACCCCCGGGAAACTGAACATGAAGAAGCAGTTCTGGACGATTGATGGATCATCTTATTCATCTTGGTGAGAGCTGACACATAAACAAACCCTTTACCATGAAAGAAACCTGACAGTCCAGTAGTGACGTCCTGGTTGGAACAGGAAGTGTGCGAGAATAAAGACCAGGATGAACCCTGGCTGCACAGCAACCTTGTGCTCAGATCTGTCAGCAGGTTGTAACTTCATCTCGGCTGATTGCAGCTCAGTGATTCCTCTCTGACATCACAGTTGGTCACATGTGCAGCAAACTAACTGCAGCTGACATGAAGTGAATGATCTCAGCTGAACTGAGCTGCAGAGAAACAACATGCTGCTGTTCACCGTGAAGCTCTGACTGGAAACAGACAGAAGAACAACATGTGGATCCTGGAATAACGGCAGCTTCCACCTTTAAAGGACCGGAAGAGGAAGAAGTTTCCAAGGAATCATTCAGAACAGTTTCACCAACATGTGATTCAGGTGTTGATGGAAACAGACAGACAGACATGTACAGACTCAACTATCAGTCCAACAGAGATGGTTTCTCTGACAGGAGGAGACTCTTTAGACTGAACTCAACACAGAGACACTGAAGAACCAAACCACAACCCAAACCCAGGATAGAGAGGTTCAGTGAATGTGGTGTTGAAGGTGTGGAGGTGGATCAGTCTGTCAGAGGAGACGCTGTAGAAGGACAGAGTTCCAGCAGGAACGTCCACATACACTGCTACTCTGTCAGAGACTGAGGAAGAGGAAGAGGAGGAGGAATATGTTACTCTGCTATTGTGATGGACACGGTACCCACTATGATCAGAACATTCCAGACTCCAGGAATGATTGTTCCTTCCAAACCTACAGTCATCAGACTTTCCTTTCCTGCTGATTCTTCTGTAACTCACTGATACAGAAACATCTCCTCTCCACTGGACCTCCCAGTAACAGCGACCCGTCAGAACTTCTCTACACAGCAGCTGACACCAGATATCAAACCTGTCTGGATGATCAGGATATGACTGATCCTCCTTCACAAACATCATCTTCCTGTTGTTGTCAGACAGTTTGATGAGTTTGTGGACGGTGTTTGTGTCGATGGTGAGTTGACAGGAATCTGATGGAGAGAACAAAAAACCCAGCTGCAGTTATTATTGATCTGTCATTGATCATTGATGGACTCACGAATGAGTGATGTGACAGTGTGAAGATGGATGAATGTGTGAATGAAATAAAAACACACTTACACTTCCTCAGACCTGGTGTCATCCATTGTTGTCCAGCAGGCTCCACCCTGAAAGGAGGAGGGGGGTCAAACCAGCACAGTCTCTTTCAGCAAACATGGACATTACATGGCTCTCACACACTGATGAAGGAACAGTCCAACACTTGGACAGATGCACTTGAATGCAGCATCTCTGAAGTCTGTCCTGTGGTCGTCATGTTCCAGCACAGTTTGAACACATTCCCTTCATCTGATTTCATCTCTGCTGAATCAGCAGCAGGAGGAGACCGTGTCATGGATGAGTGAAGGTGCAGCTGTTATTGTGCTGTGATGGGACTGAAAACCACACTGCTGTGGTTCTGCAATGTTTACTGGGTCAAGAACAGCTCAGAGTTGTGAACTGCATCTATCAGCTCTGTTGCAGCACCAGGGGTCCGTTTCACAAAGCAGGTTCAACAAACTCTGAGTCTAATCCTGAACTCTTAGTTGATCAACTCTGAGATCGGAAACTCTGAGTTTTCGGTTCCAGAACAGCGGATTTGAGGTAATTTACTCAACTCTAAGTAGTTTCACCTGGAGTTAAGCTCGTGCGTGAGGGAAATCAAAAGCCATCATCAGTAGAGCGCTGATACAAGGATTCACCATGGCAACCGGCGACACAAAAGAGCGACATACATTTTCTTTTTTTTCTTTTTAACTTTATTTATCTTTTCAATTTACAAAATCCCTTTGAGGAAACGTTAGTTTGCATCTCAAGATCCACATACTTCACGCCACTGGAGTTAGAAGTGTTAATACGTGCGTATGGTGAGTATGAGAGCATATTTTGGAGAAAAAAAATGAAATTTTATTGTCATTTAGATCAGGGCCGTCAATTGGGTACGGCAGCTGCCACACCTCGGCTCAGGGGAAAATGTAAATGTTTTATTTTTTAAAATACATTTATGGAATTACTCTGTCTATTTGTATTGATTTTTTCCATTACTTAATACATATAAAATAACTACAAATGCATATCAAAACAACATGATGGATTTCACTAGGTATTATCTTTCCCAACACTTGTACCCCCCTCATATCTTGAAATGTCCCAGCATCCCTGACGACAGTGGTCGCGACGCTATCAATCTCGCTTTAATGCTGCGTTCCATTTACCTCGGATATCGGAACTGGGAACTGGGAATGGCAGCCATCTTTTAATGGTAACTCGGGGGTGGTGAAGCTTCTCCCACTTTCCCAGTAGGAAATCCCACTTCGAGGGGCGTTCCAGTTGAAAAATCCGACTGGGAACTGGGAAATTCCCACTTCCGAGGACAAATGGAACGCAGCGCTCTGCAGTGTTACTAACTTACAAAAATGAAAAGGAAGCAGAAAACCACGCAATAAAAAAAGAAAGAAGACAAGTGATGGTCCAGAAGATATTAACGAGGCTGTTAGCCACTGATGGATTAATTATGCAAGTTCATCTCAAAGTAAGATATATAAATATATATATAAATCCTCTTATACATCTGTTTAAGGGAAATATTTGACTTTTTTTTACTCTCGCTCTCCTTTTTGCATTTGGACTTTAACTGTTTGAAGTTAAAATCTGATGTCCCTGTGATATTGTTGCACTGACATAGTGAATAAAGTGAACGAGTTAAATTGCGTTTGTTAGATAAGCCTTTTCTGCTCTCTAACTCTGCCGCTTGCTGTCTGTGGTGCAGAAAACGGATGTGTATTGCGTAAAGACCCATTGGCTGAATTGACGGCACTGAGGGAGGAGACAGAGAGAAACTCCAGGTTCGCTGAAATAAACCTGGTCCCGACCAGGTTAGATTCAGAGAGTCTGTTACTACGGTAACTGACCGAGAGCTTAAGTTACCTCTCTTTGGCCCGGTTTCACAGACAAGGCTTATATCAAGCCAGGAGTAGGCCTAAGTCAGACTAGTAAAGCTAGGTCATTTAAGTGGCTTGCATGAGCGTGGCTTATATTTGTCTTAGTTAGTCCCAGACTGTGGAGTCCTGGAGTAAGCTTAAATGAGAACGCCTCATTAGCCTAAGTGGGAGCACAGTCTGTTAGCCTAATGGTGTTCATAAAAACCTGGAACGGAATTGAGGACAGTTTTGCTGGAGGGAATTTTGACACCAAACATGGTTGAAGCTAAAAGAACACACTCAAAGAACTCTACTATGTATGAAAAAAAACTCTACTTAAACAAATTTTGGGAAATCATGCTGTTATTGAAAGTAAAGGGCATAGTGCTGCTGTTGAACATAAGACGAACAATGCCTGGGCTGCCATTTGCAGTGAATTCAATGCAAATGAAAATGTATGACTGTGCACCCTCCACATCTGGCATGGCATCCCAGAGAAAAGATGCTGCCAAAACCTTCCAGCAGAGACCAAAAAGGATGTCAATGCATGAAAAGTTAACCTTAGAAGTTCATGAGCAGAAAATGAAATATCTGAAAGAAGAGCATGACATGAAAATGAGAATTCTACAGGTCGAATTGGATATGAAATTAGAAGAGAGAGTTGTTCAAAGAAAGATGCATGAGATAGCTATGTCATGTAATGAAATACACTTGACAAGAGTTTGAGTATTGTAGTCACCACAACCTAAATTTTAGGACAGCCTTGGTTGAGTTTCTCATTTAATTTTTCAGCACACTATTGCACTGCAATATTGCACTGCAATGTGAAAGCAGCTCTGAGTGCAAGTCCTTGTTGGACTGGCATGAGCACATCTGAATCATTCTGGTCTTCCATTGGAGGGTCAGGACAATTATACTGCTTTAGGTAGTTGTGCAGAACAGTTGTAGCAATGATCACCTTGCAGCATCTTCTTGGCTCAAAACGAAGTGTATTGCATAAACACTGGAATTGATTTTTCCACACTCCAAACATACGCTTGATCATCCCTCTAGTGCGAATATGAGCTCTGTTATATCTTTGCTGCTCAGTTGTTGTGGGATGTGGCCAAGGCGTGAATAAATAGGAACTCTGAGCATATCCACTGTCACCAAGTAGTATTCCACTATGTTGCCCTCTCTCAAACTGAGCACACAATGAAGAGTTGTGAAAAATCCTTGAGTCATGTGTTGCTCCCTTCAAACGGGCAACAATGTTTGAAAACTCTAAATTGGGAGTGCATACAGCCTGAACATTGATGGAAAACCAGTTCTTACGGTTCCTGTACTCCTCAGCATCATGAGTTGATGGACACTTGATTTCAACATGACATCCATCAATACAGCCAATCACTCCTGGGAAGTTCCATAGTCCATATTCCATATTCGTAGAATCGCGATTTATAGTTGGCTTGCTCAGCAGCATCAGGGAACTTAATGTACAGATTTCTCAGTTCACAAATGGCACTGCAGACATTGTGAACTATTCTACACACTGTTGCTTTGCTGACACCACACAAATCACCAGTTTCACGATGAAAGGTTCCAGATCCCAAGAATCTCAAAGTGATCAGAACTTGGAGAGAACTGGTTACAGGCCTTCCTCTTTGAGACATGGAGGAAAGTCTAGGCTCAAGCAAAGTAATTATCTCCAGTACATCTTCTTTGTACATACGAAAGCGGTCTCGGAAAGTTATTTCATCAAACTGATTCAATGGATTACTCCTATCCACAAGTATTTGTTTGGCTGGCCTCTGTAGCGAATATTGGTCTTTATTTAGATATTCCAAATACTCCATGCTCCCAAACCATCTGTGCTCCCTTTCACAAACAGGACTAAGCTGAAGTTAAACCTGCCTCTTTGCAGGATTAATATAAACTTAAATTTAGTCCTAGAGTAGCTGTAATCCACCCTCTTGCAATTGGCTTTGTTTAATCCAGAACAGACTAAATCTATGACTATTTTAAGATATGTCTGTGCAAGTGACTTAAAGTTAAGCCAGCTCAAACAGCATTTTAGTCTGAGACTAGGCTTAAGCCTTGTCTGTGAAACCGGGCCTTTGTGAAACAGGCTAGAGTTACCTCTCTTTCTCTGGTTTGAGTTACCTCCCTTTGTGAAACGGAAAACCCAGAGTTTCCCTCATTTCAGGGTTAACAGACTCAGAGTTTTCACTAAACCTGCTTTGTGAAACGGACCCCTGATGTTTAAGTTTATGTCTCGACTTAATGAGGCACAAAACAGTATTATAATGAAGCTCACAAGCCCCAGGTGCAGTTCGGTCAGATATCAATCATATCTATGGGAACATTGGCATCGTTGCCTTTTAAGAATCTCATGAATAAGAGTATGTTTTTATGTGATTATGTAGTTGTTTATTTTTTTTGTTGTATGTCTTGATATTGGGTCTAGAGCCCGTAATAAAGTTTATATATAATTGATTAATCTCAGTTTGAACACGCTGAAATAGAAGGTTTTTATTTCAGCCGGAAATTTGTTTTGTAATCAGATGTCTGCAGATGAGTGAATCTATGACTTATTGGCTTGAGATCACAGCCTGAAGGGTTATCTAGTGCAATTTCAAATTTGATAACAATACCACAAAAAATGAGTATTTTACACATGTTTTTGTAAGAATATGTCTTACAAAGAATTTTATTGTAATTAGACATTAGATTATGTTCCATGGCATAACCCTTCAACATACAGTCATAATTTTGGCCTCTAATGAAAGCTGAAAATTAGAGGTATCCTATCATATATCCAGATTCACTATAAATATTGCTGAAATATATATAAATACATGTAAAGTGTCAAAACACGGACGCACGTCTGATCCGAGCGGTGATTTCTTATTCTGATGGAAATTCCCAGATGTAGGATTAATCTTGGTCATACAAGTCATATATCATTGTTTTCAGCATTTCTTTGTCTAAACAATGGCACCATCGTGTGGACGATTGCTGTTTATTTCATGACAAAAGCCGGACGTGCGCGTCATTTCCATACAGGCGCTCATTCGCTATGATGTTGGTGGAGGGGACAGGGAAGCGCCTGTGTGGTCGGATTACATGTCAATCAAGGTAGAGGTGTAAGCTCCATTTTACCATCGCGGTCTCCCGTCTGAAAACGTGCAGAACAGAGTTATAGAGGTGTAAACATAATATCATGTGCTTCTCCGACGACGGTCACAATGAAGAGCGGCTGTTTGTGGATATTTACTGATATAATAATGTATTTTGGACTAAATACTTTACTGGTTTGGATCTACTGGACCTTTGTAACTGTAACCAGACCATTTTTGTGGGAATATTTTTGCCTGGAGGTATTCTATAAGGCTCCAGCGGTAAGTTGCGTCATCTGCGCAAATCTTTCTTTGTTTGTTTGTGGTGTCGATATGTACCAGCTGCTATGATTATATCCTGAAATGGTTTTTATTGCCGGAATCACAAGAATGTTAGCTTTCTAAGCAAGATTTTTAAGATTTGTAAATTACCTAGTTTTGTAAATTTTGGACTGAGTGTGCACCGAATATGGACTGGACGGTCAGCAATTTGGCCTTTTCTTGCTCCCTTTTTTCTTTTTCTTTGCGTTTTATCGCTCCACTTTTGTGTTTATAAATCCCACTCATATTGAGACTGTAGGATTACTGAGCTCTGTTGACAAGTGATCGATGATGACGTATGACGTTGATAGACGTCTGTTGATGACGAACAATTTTACCCAAAATACATTTGGAGATTCACTTGCAATGTTTGTTTTAATGTTGTTGGGTGATTTTAATATAAATCTGATGCAACCCCAATCCGGTACTTTTGTTGACCATTTGAATACCTCTGCTTTTTATCCTCTCATTACCAAACTTACAAGAATTACAGCTACAAATAGAACTCTTATTGATAACATACTAACAAATTCAGTTGAGGGCCCGGGGATATCCGGTGTTCTCCTTGCTGATCTTTCTGACCACCTCCCCCTAATCCACTTAACACACACTGTTGCTCCTTTCAAAAAAGGCAAGCCAGCAACCTCCCATAGAAACTTCTGTCAGGCTAAGATAGCTAAGTTCATCCTGTCCCTCTATGAAAATTCATGGCATTCGGTGGAGATGGAAGACGATGCCCAGAAAGCATATGATATATTTTTTACATTATTTTCTAAATTATTTGATATTGCTTTCCCCTACCAGAATACAAAAAGGTGCCCCCAAAAATCTAAATCTTGGCTCACCAAGGGTCTAAAGAAATCAATAAGAAAAAAGCATAAACTTTATAAAACATACCTAACCAGCCCATCTCCACTGAATTTTAAGTCTTATTCCTCTTATAGGAACAAACTTCATCATCTCCTCCGAATTGCTAAGAGACAACATTATGAAACTAAATTTACTGAGGCTGGTAATAATATGAAGTCAACTTGGTCAATTATCAATGAGATCATGAAAAAGACTCCTCCCAATAAAATATCATGTGATGAATTTCAAGTGGGACTGGAAAGTAAGTTAGTAACTGACCCTGTGGAAATTGCTGATGGATTTAATGATTTTTTTGTTAACATTGGACCCTCACTTGCTGCCAGTATACCTCATAGTTCTATAACACTTCCTGAAATACAGGCTCCTCCTAAACCTTTCAGGTTCAAGATGATTGGGCAAGCTGAGCTTGAGGACATTGTGACCAAACTCAAACCTAAAGGAGCTGGTCATGATGGACTGAAGCCTAGTCTTCTCAAGAAATGCTTGCCTGCCATTACAAAACCTCTTCTTCACATATTGAATTGCTCACTTGCTACAGGTCGTTGTCTTGACCAGTTCAAATGGGCCAGAGTCATCCCAGTACACAAATCTGATGAAAAGTGTAAGTACTCAAATTATAGACCAATATCCATTTTGCCTTGTTTGGCCAAAGTACTTGAAAGAATTGTGTACAATAGACTAACAGAGTATTTAAATGAATCCAATCTCCTCTATTCTCATCAATATGGATTTAGAGAAAAACACTCCACCGCGATGGCTCTGGTTCAACTAATTGATAGATTTTCAACGGCATTGGATAATAATGAATTTACTATTGGGGTTTTTATAGACCTGTCCAAAGCCTTCGATACCGTTGATCATAGTCTTCTGGTTAAAAAATTGCAGATGTATGGTATTGGGGAAATAGAGCTTCAATGGTTCTGTGACTATCTGAACAACCGTAAACAGTTTGTTTCTTGGAATGGTTTTGATTCTAGCTATAGGAAGTTAACATGTGGTTTGCCGCAAGGATCCATTCTTGGTCCTTTGCTTTTTATTATTTATGTAAATGATTTATATCTGGTTTCAAAAAGCATGTTTTTTGTCAATTTTGCTGATGATACGAATATGTTTATGTCGAATCGAAGTTATGAAGACCTAATTACTCAAACAAATGTTGAACTTACAAAAGTTAATCTTTGGTTCCAAAAAAATAAATTATCTCTAAATATTAAAAAAACTTCATACATGTTAGTCGTACCAAAAAATAAGAAAAAGATTCCTTATGATAAAGATGTCTACATATTCAATCATTCTCTTATTAGAGTGCAATATGCCAAGTTTTTGGGTATTTATATTGATGAAAAATTAAATTGGAAAAAACATGTATCATTCATCTGTAACAAAGTTGCTAAGAACATTGGTGTCATCAGCAGGATAAGACATGTTTTACCCAGAAAAATCCTTATATCACTTTATTATACTTTAATATATCCTTTTCTCACTTATTGCAATCTTGTATGGGCAAGCACTTACAAAACAAACCTCAAACACCTTGTTACTTTACAGAAACGATTTGTTAGAATGGTTACATACTCTGAGCCACATGCAAGTTCAGGTCCACTGTTTCAAGAACTTAATTTCATGAATGTCTATGATATCAATGTGTATCAGATTTGTTTATTTGTGTTTCAGCATAGAATGAATATTTTACCTTGTAGTTTCTCTCACACATTTATGTTCAACAACCAAGTCCATAGCTACCAGACACGAAGCTCTTCCAACCTCCACACTGCCTTCTTTAGAACTGCTCTTGGGCAATTTTCAATTCGTTATCAAGGTCCACGTCTCTGGAATCAACTACCTGACTATCTGAAAAAAATTATTAACTTAACATCATTTAAAAAGGCTCTCAAAAAGTACCTCATCAGTCAAACCATGTATCATCAAACATAAGATAATTATTGTTGTGTTTTTTTTCTCTCTCTCTCTCTCTCTCTCTCTCTCTCTCTCTCTCTCTCTCTCTCTCTCTCTCTCGCCCCTCTCTCTCTCTCTCTCTCCTTATGAGCTTATTCATTATTTTTGTTTTGTATTATTCATTTATGTACGTATTCCTATTTTTTTTCTTTCCTTATATATTTTACTGTTTAATCTCTACACTTTTCTACTTATTTCTCATTACTGTTCAATTATTTTCCTATGTTGTTTTTAAACTGTAACAAATTTGATATTTGAATATGTTGGGTGAGGTTTTCATATAAGCCCTCTTGGGTTTCATACCTCCCCTTTGCACATCCCAGTAATGTTGATTGTTCATGTTGTTTATTTATATGATACTGTTTGTGCTAAATAAATAAAAAAAAAAAAAATTTTAACTGTGAGTTTGAAAATCTCAGCACAACATATTATACAATCTTTATACCTAATATGAACCAAGCGGTGCCACAAAAGAAAAAAAATGCAGATGAAAGGGTCACATCTCTTTTGTAATGTGTACCTTACTCTACGAGGACTAGCATCCACATGTCGGGTGCAGGTATCTGTGCAATTAATAAAATGGTCACAGCAAAATCCAGACAGCAACAATGATGTCCACAACAACACAATGAAGAGTCCAGCACACTGATGTCCTTCTGTCTTCATACCTGAGAGTGTCCAGTCTCCAGCAGGGATCCTCCAGTCCAGCAGACAAAAGCTTCCCTGCTGACTCTCCTGGATGATTGTAGCTCAGGTCCAGCTCTCTCAGGTGGGAGGGGTTGGAGCTCAGAGCTGAGACCAGAGAAGCACAGCCTTCCTCTGAGATCAGACAGCCTGACAGCCTGCAGACACACAACACACATGCAGAGACTCTGAGAGAACTGCTCTGAGACTAAAGCTGACTCTGTCCTCATGTTCACCTGATGATGGCGCTGAAGGAAAAGTCAGAGGATCAGCAGAAACACATCAACAATCTTTCAATATCAACCATAGTTCTAACGGTCAACATTTGATCACTTGGTGGATTCTGACCTGAGAGACTCCAGGTGACAGTGTGGACTCTCCAGTCCAGGACACAGCTCCTTCAGTCCTGAATCCTGCAGGTGGTTGTTACTCAGGTCCAGTTCTGTCAGACTAGAGGACTGAGAGCTGAGAACTGAGGACAGATCTGCACAGATGTCCTCTGAGAGGTTACAGTCACTTAACCTGCAGAGGAGATTAAAGAGAGATCATGAGGTTATTTAGGAAAGTTTGTGTATAACATTTCATGTACAAGACAACTCCAAGTGATTACAATAAAAACATTTCAGCTGAATGCTGACTCATCATGTTTGGTTTTAACTCTGGGTAAAGAAAGTAGGCGACGACCTAGGGTTCTGGTTGGTTCATCATGGACCAGGAGATCAGAGATGTATTTTGATCCAAAATCAGGTGAAGAGAAAGTGTACTGTTTTAGGATCAAAACATTTATTAAGAAAAAACCCTGTGCTATGCTTAACTATGGGTGATGTAGTGATAGAGCAAGTAAGAGAAGTGAAGGTATTAGGGATGTTGTAGAGAGTCAAATGTTCTGGAATAGACAAGTTCTCACAAAAAGTGGATAAACCGACGCACTGTTTTAATCATACTCTCGATCTCGTTCTCACCTACGGTGTTGAAACTGATGGTCTGTTGGTGTCACCTGTAAACTCCCTTTTATCCGACCATTACTTAATAACGTTTGAATTTAATTTTGTTGATGTTGAAGTGCAAAATAGGAGGTATTATTTTAGCAGATGTTTGTCTGATGAAGTTATTGTTAAATTTAGGGAGGCCATTGCTTATCTTACGACAGTGCGAAATAGTGATGTAGTCGAGGCCAGTGACCTGGGTTCTACCTCTGCAGATGTTGATTTCCTTGCTAGTAACACTGCTGATTTGTTGCATTCAGCTTTAGATGAAGTTGCTCCTTTGAAAAGGAGGGTTTCTAGCCACAGGAGCTTAACTCCCTGGTATAATTCAGATATCCGCATGTTGAAACAAAACGTGCGTAAAATGGAAAGGAAGTGGTACTCTTGTAGGTCTGTAGACTCTCATCGTGAATGGAAAGATATTCTAATAGTATATAAAAAAGCCATTCGCAAAGCCAGAACAGCTTATTATTCAACGTTGATAGAGGATAACAAAAGTAACCCACGTTTTCTGTTCAGCACTGTAGCCAGGCTGACAAAGAGTCACAACTCTGTTGAGCCGTGCATTCCTGCAGCTCTCAGTAGTGAGGACTTTATGGGCTTCTTCAACAGTAAAATCGCGAGAATTAGAGAAGAAATCAACCAGCCGGTTGTAGGTGTTTCTTCAGCTTTAGCGACTTCCCTAGGCTCTGACTTGTCTCTAGACTGTTTTGATCCTATAGACCTCCCTGAGCTGACTTCACTCGTTAATAGAACTAAGTCAACCACATGTATGTTAGACCCCATCCCGACTCGACTATTCAAACATATTTTTTCTCTTATTGGTACGACAATACTGGACCAAATTAACTTATCCCTAAGTTTAGGATATGTACCACAGGTTTTCAAAGTGGCAGTAATTAAACCTTTACTTAAAAAACCTTCTCTTGACCCAGACACCTTAGCTAATTATAGACCAATTTCCAACCTTCCATTTGTGTCTAAAATTCTGGAAAAGGCAGTTTCAAGCCAGTTATGTGACTATTTGTATAGAAATGATCTGTTTGAAGTCTTTCAGTCAGGGTTCAGAATGCATCATAGCACAGAGACAGCACTTGTTCGAGTCACGAATGACCTCCTTATGGCCTCAGATAAGGGATTAGTGTCCATACTGGTTCTACTGGACCTCAGTGCTGCTTTTGACACTATAGATCATGGCATTTTACTGCACAGGTTAGAGCATGTTGTTGGGATTAAAGGGACAGCTCTATGTTGGTTTAAATCATACCTATCTGACAGGTTCCAGTTTGTTCATGTACATGAGGTTTCTTCAGAACAGTCAAGGGTCTGTTATGGTGTTCCGCAGGGTTCAGTGCTAGGGCCAATCTTGTTCAGTTTATACATGCAGCCGTTGGGAAGTATAATCCAGAATCACGGCATACAATTTCATTGTTATGCTGATGATACGCAGCTCTATTTGTCTATGAAGCCGGATGAAACAGAACCGTTAGTTAAACTTCAGGCATGTCTTAGGGACATCAAGGACTGGATGTCCAGAAATTTCCTGCTTCTAAATTCAGATAAAACAGAGGTTATCATTCTTGGTCCAGAGCATCTTAGGAAGGGATTAGATGGTGTTGCGATGGCTTCCAGTGCAACTGTGAGAAATCTTGGTGTTATTTTCGATCAGGATTTGTCGTTTAAACCATATGTCAATCAGGTTTGTAAAATAGCCTTTTTCCATCTCCGTAATATTGCAAAGATTAGGAAAATCCTCTCACAGAGTGATGCAGAAAAACTAGTTCATGCGTTTGTATCTTCTAGACTAGATTACTGTAATGTGTTGTTAGCAGGATGTCCAAGTAATTTGCTGAATAGGCTCCAGCTGATCCAAAATGCAGCAGCACGAGTACTGACAGGAATTAGCAGGAGAGACCACGTCTCTCCAGTGTTAGCGTCGCTCCATTGGTTACCCGTAAAATTCAGAATCCAATTTAAAATTTTATTACTTGCGTATAAAGCCCAAAACGGCTTAGCTCCGCATTATTTGCAAGACCTGATAGTGCCTTATGTTCCTGTCAGAGCTCTCCGTTCTCAGAGTGCAGGTTTACTCGTAGTTCCTAGAGTATCTAAATGTAGATTTGGAGGGCGGGCGTTCTGTTATCAGGCGCCACTACTATGGAACCAACTTCCAATCTGGGTTAAGGGGGCTGACACCACCTCCACCTTTAAAACTAAACTTAAAACATTTCTGTTTAGTAAAGCCTATAGTTAGTGTTTAGTAAACCTCTAGCTGGTGTTGGTAAATCTCTAGGTAGTGTAAACTTTAGTGTGTCAGAGTCGCTCCTGTGGTTTCTTGTGCTGGCCCCCCCTTCTCCTCCCTTTTCTCTCTTTTGTCCATGTTGCAGCATCCTTTGCCGGACACCGGAACCTGCAGTGTGGGAGTGAGGGGGGCAGGGTAACGGCCCCTTTTGGGCGGGGGAGAATGTTCGTCCCTCAAGACTCCTCTCCCTGGCCCTGCCCCTTCTCAACCTTTCCCCGACCCTGCACCCCAACCTGGGACTTGATGATTGGGCCGGAGCTTCGGGAGCTGCGTGCTGGCCTGCGGTCCCCACCCCTGGTCATCCCGTTGCTGGCCCCCCCTTCTCCTCCCTTTTCTCTCTTTTGTCCTGCAGGTGGCCGTGGGTGGCTTGTAGCTTGCATTACGGAGCACAAGTCTTTTCCTGACCCTGCACCCCAACCTGAGACTTGCTGATTGGGCCGGAGCTTCGGGAGCTGTGTGCTGGCCTGCGGTCCCCACCCCCGGTCATCCCGTTGCTGCTTCCACCTGCCTGCTGTGCTGTTGCCGTCCCTGACCCACCAGTCTGGCCCTCGGCAGGAGGGTCCCCCCTGATGAGCCTGGTCCTGCTCAAGGTTTCTTCCCTCCTAAAGGGGAGTTTTTCCTTGCCACTGTTTGGCTTAAGGTTTTTCTCCCACTAGGGGAGTTTTTACCTGCCATTGTTTATGTAATAACTGCTCGGGGGTCATGTTCTGGGTATGGGTCTCTGTAAAGCGTCTAGAGACAACTCTGTTGTATTAGACGCTATATAAATAAAATTGAATTGAATTGAATTGAAGTTGACCAAATAGTGCAGAGAATGGGTAGAGGTATAGCTGTGATTAAACACTGCAGTTTTTGCCTAATGATTTGATTAAACGGATGATAGACGCTTCGGTGTTGTCAAATATAGATTATTGCTCCGTGATTTGGTCCAGTACAACCAAACGTAACCTCGCCAGGCTGCAGGTAGCTCAGAACAAAGCAGCTGGCTGAGTTATCCGGCGCCTTTATCAGACCAGTGGAAGTATAATGAAACCTCATCCTTCCTGTTTGTCTGGTGTTAGCTTTCTGTTACCATCTCCGATGTTAACGGGTCGGTTTTGACCCGTGTTTTAAATCATCTCTAAAATACACTAAAAGCAATTATCCATCATCCAATTTGTTTCTCATCTCTTCGTTACATTGTTAGGCTTCCTTATCCATGAAAATATTGGTTTTAATATTTTTGGTATGGGCCTTTTTTGTCAGTATAGCCCTGGATTTCAATTTTAAAAACTGGTAAAATGAGCCTCAAGAGAATTATATGAATAAATAAAAGGTTGTTGTGTTACCTGGCTATTACTGAGGGGTATTAGAACACATCTCTTAAATACATTTGTTTCATTTATTTTTTCATTTTAATATTATTAACTATATTAACATCTATGGTATAGTCCAGAACTTGGCTTACTGTAAATCTTATTTTCATTTTTGATTGCTACAAACTGGAGATGTGCACTCTGTAAGTGAAATGAGTGAATTGACCCTACATGTCTCGACATGCCCGACTTTATTTGTTTTGTTTATGTGCAGGTAAACTGGAAAACAAAAATCCAAAATGAGAATCCACTGAAGCTCACATGACTGGGAGAGGAACTGGCTGTCTGACAGTGCACTTATGATTTCAGTTTTGGCTCTAATTATTGCTTTATAAGCTTATTTTATTACCGGGTCGAAACCGAACCCAACACCACAAAGGTAACAAGTTCAACCAGAGCATTTTATAATTTAGTGAAAAGAAATGTTTGGATGTTGTTGAAATAGAGGTTCCTGACAAAGTCAAAACACCTTGATGCAATAAACACATTTTTGTGGTAGTTTTATGAATTTAAAACCTAAGAACGGGTCGGTGGCGACCCTAACAAAAGATGAAGTGGAGAATGCAGTGTGCAATATTCATTTATGACTTTAATTAATGAAGTAGTTATGACTAAAACACCAGAACCCTACAGAACATTATCATTTTTCACACACAGTCATTTGTCAAGGCGGACATCAGCAGGTCATTTTCTGTTGCCTCCATGTAGAAGTAACTTAAAACAGAAGACAATGAATCACAGAGCAATGGTGGTGTTGAGTGAATTACTAGACCTCTGGACTTAATACCTCTTAGATAATATGATAAGCTTCAAGAGGAAGCTCAAGTTATTTTTGTTTACACTGTTTCCTTTTCCTCTATTTCTTTTGTGTTTGTGTGTGTAGTTCTGCTGAAGGGGGTGGGGGGTGTTAAAATGTGAACAGCACATTATTATTTGTTCTATCTCACACTGTCCAGAAAGTGATTGTGTTGTTCAAAAATAGGAAATATTTTTTTATTTGTTTTTATAATTGAGCAATTGATTTGATTTTTATTAATATTGTGTTTGAGAGTGTGATGAGAAAATGTAAATCCTGACTTTAAAAAGAGGGATCGTAGAGTCATAATGCCATTGTGTTAATCATAATGGGTTTTTTGTACTTTAAGCAGGTGTCCTAGTGTCTGTTGTCTCTGAGTTGTGAGCATATATTTTTATGTATTTTAAAGGTGTAGTCTGTAATCGTATTCAAAAACATTTATTGTTATACTGGGTGAAATGGTCCTTCCATCCTGAGAGTAGCCAGTGATGTGTTCAGAAAAAGGAAAGAAAAAAATACGACCACCGAAGGTGGTCTTGTCTTTCCGTTGCTCACTGCTAGTTTCATCCCTCCATGTTTCTGGTCAGGTTTGTAAAGTTCATATTCTGGGGCCTCATTTAAAATGGAGTGCGTAGAATTCATACTAAAAGTGCACGTACACCCAAAAGCCGAAAATGGCGGGCGCAAAAAAAAATCCGGATCTATAAAACCGCGTGCACGCAGACTTCCACGTAAGGTTCTCTTTATAAATCACAGTCCAGCTGGAAGGTTGCACACGTGAATTTGCCACATATCCCGCCCTCTACACGCCCACTTCATACCAAAAATGGTATGTTTTTGCATATGAATGAGCCTGCTGAGCATGCGCAGTGGCTTCCTGCAGCCTGTTTGTGCGTCAGGATGAATGAACGTGTCGAGCCACCGTGCCACTGAATTTCACTGAGATCTGAGATCGAGATGTTGTGGATGAGGTGGAGGACAGGAAAACGACATTATTTTGTGGTCACAGTAAAAGTAGAAAAATAAATAATATAAAATACAGCGAGTGAGTGGCAGCACGCCGTTGCTACGCGGAACACCGTGAGTGCCCCGGCGCAACAGGAGGGGGCATGTCCCCCCGTCTTTTCAAAATCATGTTTTTGTCCCGCCCACTTTTTATAGTTTAAAAACTAATGGTAGGATCAGTCATTAATTGCAAATCACACCCTGTGCGAAGGGCCCGGCAGCCCCGCTTCACCCCCCGCTCCTCCTCCTCTCCGGTCTCCCCTCAGAGCTGCTCAAGGTTGATTTATGGTTTATGGCGTCACCAACGCAGAGCCTACGGCGTAGGTGCGCGTCGCCGCGTACCCTACGCCGTAGGCTCTGCGTCGTTTTAACGCGGGACCCCAATTTAGGCTTATACCTCCTGTTGCAAGCAAGCTTTATAGATGAGGCCCCTGGTTTTTTGGATCCTGCTCAGCAGCACTTTTTGTGAATAAATCACTATTTTTGGAACTCCTGTGTCCTGGTCTCCTGCATCTGGGCCGTATCCACCCCACTTTGTGACAATTAAGTCAAGTCAAGTCAAGTCAACTTTATTTATAAAGCACTTTAAAAACACCAACATGGTCCAAAGTGCTGGACAGGCAAATGGAAGACAAAACACCATAAAACACAAGGCACATAAATAAAACAATCATGATAAGTTAAGTGAATAAAAAGGATAGAATAGAAGATAAAAGAATAAAATAAAGAATAAAAGGATAAAATAAACTCAACTGTCTTGCTAGGTGTTAAAAGCCAAGGAGAAAAGGTGGGTTTTGAGAAGAGATTTAAAAACAGACAGAGAGGAGGCCTGTCTGATATGCTGAGGCAGGTTGTTCCAAGGTTTTGGAGAGGAGCAGTGGTGTAAAGTACTTAAGTAAGATTTTTGAGAATTTGTACTTTTATTGATACTTTCATTTTTCTGTACTTTTACTTTTACTTCGTTACATTTTCAAGGAAAAAAATCGTACTTTTAATCCGCTATATTTAAAATTGGACACGTCGTTACTCGCTACAAATTAAAGAACAGCACAGCGGGGGCTGATTTATGGTTCCGCGTTACACCGGCGCAGAGCTACGGCGTAGGGTACGCGGCGACGCACACCCTACGCCGTAGCCTACGGCGTAAGGTGTGCGTCGATTTAACTCTGAACCATAAGGCGGACGGGAAGGAAGGGGGGCGCGTGAATATACCGAGAAGGAGCCGCAGCTCCCGGGACAGTTGTGCCGCAGAGGCGGGCCGGAAGGCTGGAGGAACCGCTGTCGCGTCGAGTACCGATGAGGACTGAAGCCTGAATTATGGTTCCACGTTAAATCGACGCAGAGCCTCGCCGTAGGGTACGGGCCCTGCGTTGGTGTAACGCGGAACCATAAATCAGCCTTGAGCGGCAGCCGACGCGTGTCCATGCGCACCATTCTTTGATTCCACCCCTTCTAAGGTGGTTTTGGCATTTAAAAGTTCAAAAGTCTCATCCTTTATCAGCTGGGGTTGCTTAATGTTGTCACTGCATACTACAGGCTGGGGGTGGACCTGTCAGCGGGGCCAATGGGGTACAGCAGCAGTGAAAAAATAAAGGCGGGCTGCAGCATTTTGGACCATATGGAGACGGGAGATGGAAGAAGCACTAACGGTAATAAAGGGCGTTGCAGTAGTCCAGCCGAGTGGTGACAAAGCCATGGATTACTATCTCAAGCTGCTGTCTTGAAAGAATGGGCTTTATTTTAGCCAGCTGCCGCAAATGATAAAAACTAGATTTGACAACCGCCCTGATCTGGCTGTCAACCTTGAGAGCTGGATCCACTTTTACCCCTAGATTTGCGATGGTAGGTTTTACATTCTGGGCCAAGGAGCCCAGGGGCCTCATCTATAAAGCTTGCTTGCGCAGAAAAAGCGCTTGAAAGTTGTGGAAGCCGCCATCTACGCAAAGCCTCGGATCTAAAAAGAAAAAAACTAACCGAAAAATCTGCTTAGCTTTACGGCAACTCGGACCCTCCCGTAAGAATTTACTTAAGGCACGGGGAACTGGCGACGCAGGCTGTGAGGTGGTGAAAAGAAGCCAGATTCATGTCATACTCTTAATAATGTCATCACATATCACAACATATATCAGACTTATAATAAAATAGCACTGATCGTGTTCCTCTGTGTTTGAAGCTCAGCGTCAGTCAGGACTCTGCTGCTGCTGCTGCTGCTGCTGCTGCACCCGCCGTGACACGCCGGGAACCTCCTCACACCCACCGCTTTAGGACAGAACAAATGAGGGGCTTCGTAGAGCGTTTAGGGGCTCCACGGAGCCCCTCATTTCTTCCCTAAAGGGACACAGATTTTTTTTATATATATATAATGAGTTTTACGCGCGCGTGAAACCTTTAGGTGCGGGTCTAAGCCTAAATTATGGTTCCGCGTTCAAACGACGCAGAGCCTACTGCGTAGGGTACGGTGACGCGCACCTACACCGTAGGCTCTGCGTTGGTGTGACGCGGAACCATAAATCAGCCCTGAGCAGCTCTGAGGGGAGACGGGAGAGGAGGAGGGGGAGCCGGGGGTGAAGCGGGGCTGCCGAGTCGTTCTCGCATCGTCTTCGCACAGGGTGTGTCGATGATTTGCAATTAATGGCTGATCCTACCGTTAGTTTTTAAACTGTAAAGAGTGGGGGGGGACAAAAACAATGATTTTGAAAAGACGGGGGGCACTCACGGCGTTCTGCGCAGCAACGCTGTGCTGCCACTCGCTGTATTTTATACTATTTATTTTTCTACTTTTACTGTGACCACAAAATAATGTTGTTTTCCTGTCCTCCACCTCATACTCAACATGTCGATCTCAGATCTTAGTGAAATTCAGTGGCACGGTGGCTGGATACTTCTCATTCATCCTGAAGCCAAACAGGCTGCAGGAAGCCACTGCGCATGCTCAGTAGGCTCATCCATATGCATTTATGGTAAAAAGTGGGCGTGTAGAGGGCGGGATATGAGTCGGATTCAGCAGTGCAGCCTTCCAGCTGGGCTGTGATTTATAAAGCGAACATTGCGTGCAAGTGTGCTGCACATTTTTGCGCCCGCCATTTTCGGCTTTTGCGTGTACGTGCACTTTTAGTATGACTCCTACACAGTCCATTTTAAATGAGGCCCCAGATCTGGAAGGGGTGTTCCAGCGGCGCCACCAAAAACCATCACTTCAGTCTTTTTTTCGTTAAAGTTTAAAAAGTTTAGAGACATCCAGGCCTTTATGTCATCAAGACACTTAACTAGGGCAGTAATTGAGTAATTGTCTTTCTTTTTAAGAGGGACATAAATTTGACTGTCATCTGCATAAAAATGATAAAAAATCCCATGCTTCCTAAGTATGGCAATTTGGAGCAAATACAAGGAGAACAAGAGAGGGCCGAGGACCGAGCCCTGCGGAACCCCACATGAGAGAGGAGCGGAGGAGGACACAGAGTCACCAAGGCTGACACAGAAAGTTCGGTCTGCCAAGTATTAATGATAATATCCTATGGTTACTTTTTTCAGACAAAGTTCCGACTTCTTACCTTCCATCTGACAGTTTCGGCGGTTCTCCCGCCTTCCTCAGAGTGGCACGTGATGGGAAGTGACAACTTCCTTATCAGCTGTTTTTACTATGAGAGCGTTGCCAACCTGCCAGGTTTGACTCCTCTTTTGTGAAGTTCCACCCAGGAACATCACGAAAGAGAAAGCAAGAGCCAATAATTCTTTAACGAAAAACAAGGAAATCACCATTTTTCCGGCGGATAAAGGAAGAACCACAGTCATCATGGACACGGAAAAATATGAAAAGCAGATCCAAGACATGCTAAATGACACCAACACCTACGAAATCCTCAAGAAAGACCCAAAAGAAGAAAAGAAAAATAAACTCAAGGTGCTGTTAAAACCACTACTAATGATAATAAAATAAACAAGCAAACATACAACCATCTGATACCCACAGCAAGCATCACACCACGCATATATGGCACGCCAAAAATCCATAAAGCAGGAACACCACTACGCCCAATAGTGGACACTGGACAGTATAGCTTCGGTCACATACAACTTATCAAAAGCAATAGCAGAAATAATAAAACCCATACTAGGACAAACAGAACAACGCTGCAATAACTCAGAAGAACTGGCAAAAGAACTTAAGAACATCAAGGTGGGCCGGGAGGAAATATTCCTATCACATGACGTCCTGTCACTTTTCACCAAAACACCAGTACAAGCAACTTTGGAAATTGTGCAAGACCGACTGCAGAAGGACAAGACACTCAAGAAACGCACCAACTTCACCACCCAGGACATCGCACAGCTACTTCAGTTCATTGCCACATCCACATACTTCACCTTCAGGAATCAAATATACCAACAAAAAGAAGCCTTTGCGATGGGGGACCCAGTGTCAGCCATAATGTGCAGCTTTTTCATGGAGGATTTTGAGGAAAAAGCCATCAAATCAGCACCCGAAGCGCTCAGACCCACGCTGTGGAAAAGGTACGTGGACGACATCCTTGAAAAAAACCCACCTCAACGCAATAGACACAACCGGAAACATAGAATTCACCCATGAGGAAGAGACAGACACCACCATCGCATTCCTGGACATAAAAATACACCACACAGACAGCGGAGATATCAAAATAAAAATCCACAGGAAACCCACCCACACCGATCAATATTTATTAGGACATCAGAACACCCCACAGTTCACAAGATGTCAGTCATCAGAACTTGATGACTGACTTACACGAACGCGCAACAATAATCACAGACCCGGAGGACAGAGCGATGGAGGAGAAACACATCAAACAAGCATTGAAAGCATGTCAATACCCACAATGGGCCATAAACAAAGGAGCAGAACAAGTGAGGAGGTAAGAAACGGAACCAAAAAAGAAGAACAAACGCACCAACAAGACTGAGGACAGAGGAACCGTGACTCTACCGTATATATCAGAGGAATCACGGAAAAAATACAGAGGGCCATGCGAAAATACAACATCAATACACCGGTCAAACCACACACAAAACTCAGACAGTTCTTAGTGCACCCAAAGGTCAAAATAGATCACAACAAAAAATGCAACATAATTGTGAGAATAATCAAAGTTTTTAATTAAGTTGTCATTATGAAAGTAACAGAATCAGGTCAGCTCAGAGAAGCTGACTGCTGGTTGTCACATTCTTATCACATGTTAACAGATAAGGGCAGCCCTTCCTGTGTTCCGTTAAGGGTTTGGGCTATCCTGGGACAACTATCCCATTGTATTTTTAAGGTTTAAGGAGTTTTTGTCAGGGGGGTCGACTGACAGCCGTCTCATTGTCTTCAAAAGTTAGCTAAGGGTTAGTTGACCATCTGATGACAACAAAACCCCCTTGACCATTTGAGGTTTCTTAAAGGAATGTCTGTTGCTCTGCACACCACAAGATAAGTTGCTTATTAACTGAAAAGTCATAGGTGTGACCTCTTTAACCATCATCTGATACCATGTCTGTGACCATCTGTTTTCGTCCATTGTCCATTATCTATACATTGACAGTCTGTTTACCAAATATGGTCATTCCTGTCGTCCTTGCTGAATAAAAGCACCAGCCTGCAGGGAGAATTTGTGAGAAGGCCTGACGAGTTCTAAGAGGAGGGCCGTGTTGCCCTGAAGCTCCTCAGACTTCTCTCCGAAGCTTCTGCAGAAGCGCCTTGAAAATCATTCCACAATCTCTGTGTCTTTCCTAAGTTATTAATTTATGTTGTGATGATTTAGGAACCTAACAATAATATACGAAATACCTTGTCAATCATGTAATAAAACATACATCGGAGAAACAGGAAGAAGTTTCAACACGAGAAGAAAAGAACATCAAAAGGAATGTGAGAAGGAGACTGGGAAAATTCACACAAGAGCAATAAAAGAGAAGGCATTGCAAGAGACCCACAAGTCAGCCATAACAGACCATTGTAAAAGGGAAAATCATATCATGAACTGGGACAAAGCCAGAGTCATCCGCACTGAGGACAAAAGACACCAGTGCTGGATTTTGGAGGCCATAGAAATAAGGAAACAAGGACAACAAACAATGAACAGGGATGAGGGAGCGTACATGCTCTCTCACACATGTACCGGCATCTTGGAGCGGCGGAAGAGCAGTGGGGGGCGTGGCCGACCTGTCAAACCTGGCAGGTTGGCCACGCCCTCATAGTAAAAACAGCTGATAAGGGCGTTGTCACTTCCCATCACGTGACACTCTGAGGAAGGCGGGAGAACCGCCGAAACTGTCAGACGGAAGGTAAGAAGTTGGAACCTTGTCTGAAAAAAGAAACCATAGGATATCTATCTGAAGACATAATGAACACAATACAACAATTAATGATAATGTTGTAGTTCAGCTGATGATTCTTATGAGACCCCAGAGCAACTGCTGTGAAAGGTCAGGAGCTAACGGGGATGTAATAAAACAACCAAACAAACAGTTATAATGGTCAACAGTTGAACTCTTGGTGGATTCTGACCTGAGAGACTCCAGGTGACAGTGTGGACTCTCCAGTCCAGGACACAGCTTCTTCAGTCCTGAATCCTGCAGGTGGTTGTTACTCAGGTCCAGTTCTGTCAGACTGGAGGACTGAGAGCTGAGAACTGAGGACAGATCTGCACAGATGTCCTCTGAGAGGTTACAGACTCTCAACCTGCAAAGGAGATAAAAGAGAAATAATGGGAATATTTAGGAAGGTTTGTGTATAACATTTCATCTAGCCTACAAGACAACTCAAAGTGATTAAAATAAAAACATTTTAAAAAATGACTTAAAAATGTAAGAATTTAAAAGCAGTAATTAAAGACAGAGATATAAGTAGACTCAAAAGGTTTTCAACTTGACTTAAGGCAATAGAGTTTCAGCATTCCTGATGCATTCTGGGAGTTTGTTCCACAGGTGAGGCGCAAAAGCTGAACGTTGACTCATCTTGTTTGGTTTTAACTCTGGGTATAGAAAGTAGGCATTTCGCTGACAACCTGAGGGTTCTGGTTGGTTCATCATGGACCAGGAGATCAGAGATGTATTTTGATCCCAAATCATTCAGAGATTCATAAACCAGCAGCAGGATTTTAACATCTATTCTGGGACAGACAGGAAACCAGTGTAAAGATCTTAGAACTGGAGTTGTATGGTCCACTCTCCTCCACATGTTCTTTAAATGAAACAGGCTAACTTCCCTACTGTCTTAATGTGGCTGTTCAGGTCTGAGTCCAGAACCATTCCCTGATTTCTGGGTTGGCTATTTGTTTTTAACTTCACTACTTGAAGCTGAGTGCTGACGTTTAATATTATTTACTTATGTCATGGCGGTTGAGTGGATGCCTCGCGGACTCCACTCCTTTTGTTCGATGATCAAAACTTTCAGATCAAACTTTTCAAAACATTAGAGTTCCCTTAATGACCTGTTGGTTAGGGGGGGATATCTTTATTGACGACGAAATCCCACGGCAAGCGCAACAGCCGAGATGGATGAGATCAAGAAATCACTGGACGCCCTTACGGGGAAAATCAACGTGATGCAGGATAAAACACTAGTGAATTTGCTGAAAGAGGTGAAAGATCTGGTGAAGGAAGAAGTGAAGAGTCTGAAGAAATTGATAAAGGAAAAAGATGACAAGATTGCTACCCTGGAGCGGAGAGTGGATGACTTGGAGCAATATACACGCAAGGATAATGTGGTGATTAGTGGATTGAAAACCAGACACCGCTCTTACGCACGGGTTGCCAGCGGGGAGTCAGGAGGAGAGGACGCTCCGCTGAACGAGCTGCAGACTCTTGAAGAACAGGTGATTCTTTTCTTACACAGTAAACAAATAGCCATTGAAAAGGAAAGTATATCAGCCTGTCACCTATTGCCAAAGCGAGCCTCTAACAGAGCGGGGCCAACAGAACCAAACATTATCATACGGTTTGCAAATCGGAAACACAAGACGGATCTTCTGAGACAAGGAAGCAAGCTCAAAGGGACAAATGTCTTTATGAACGAGCATCTAACTAAAAAGAACGCAGACATTGCCAGATGTGCGCGTTTATTCAGACGTGCAGCTTGTGAACATGCAAGGCAGGCAACTGCTTGGGGCCCCGAGTTGTTGGGGGGCCCATGAGGGGCCCTGTTGTGAATCCCCTGCTGTGCGGAGTAGACTTCACAGCGAGTTGCTTCATGCAGAGACTGGTGGACTGTTTGCGCATGCGCAGTGTGTTGAATGAAACTATTTTCAATTAGTTCATTAATCTTCTACCGAGCGTTTCTTCATCATCTTTATTCTTTGTTCAACAGTGTGCGTCGGTGATGATGTAAGTTACCTGATAATCTGATATTATTTATATCTCATGTGACGAAAGCTGTTAATATTATTTGAGTAATAAGCCTGTTTGTTTGTTAGCCCGTTCGTTGCTAACGCTTAGCATTCTTACCAAGCCCCATGAAACATGGACAACCAGACCTGTCTCTTGGTTATTTACCATACGTTTATTTCCTTCTTCCATCATTTATTTCATGAAGGCTGTTATGTTAGTGATAGTGTGAAATGCACCGGACTGGTAGCCGACGGGGCAGTCTAAGTTTAGCTCGGTCACGTGACCTGCCTGTTGCGCCGAGCCGTGGCTTCGTTTAGTGGTCCGACATTGACCCCTGCTGGTCATTTATAGTATTACATGTCATTCATGTATATTGTAATTGATGTCATTCTGCTGTCAGCGCCACTGTATGTTGTTTATTATTGTTGTTGTCTATTGCAGACATCACAAACCACACTCAGAAAAGGAGAATAAATTCATCTAAATGAGAGAAGTTGCTGCGTCTTCTCTGACAGGAGGATTAGGCCAGTATACACACAGCCAGTGTATCATCACCGAAGCTGTTCCGTAACAAGTGGTCCTTCGAGCCGGATCTGTGTGTATAACTGCGCCATGGCAACTTCAGGAAACTATGCAGATGAAGAACCTACAGTTGGGTCCCGCCCAAGTCGGTCACACCAACTCCCCAGGCACCTACATGACTTTGTCGTTGATAACCCGGGCTATCCACATAGACGGGATACAACACACCAAATAATAGAAGCGCACCGGGAAGGACCTCCAGACCATACTGTCCTCCCTGGGTCAGAAGATTTGAGACTGGAAGGGATGGAAGCCCGCATGAAAGACATGATTAGGCAGATGAAGCAGCTACAGTCTTCCATGGACAGTGTTAAAGGTAAAGCTCACCCTCAGCAGCCTCTATCCAACTTATCATATCCTCTCCGGAGCTCGAGCCTTCCTTATATTTATCACAGCGAAGTGATAGGACCCAGAGCACCCCCCTTTATGGATAATCAGATGAGTTGGAGATCAGCTGATGGAGAATATTGTCGGCTCTTCGACAACAGTGAGCCTCACCCACCTACAACACAGCCCATACAGCAGGGAGAACTCAGCTCAACAACTCAGGCCCCCAGAGCTCCACAGCCATCCGTCCAGGTAGCAGCGCAACCGCTAGATCTCAGTGAGTCTGCTCATCATTCAGCTACCCTAACTGGACCTGTGCCAGAGTCTCCACGGCTGCCTGCAGTTCAGTCTGCTCACCACACCCCAGTTGCCCAGCGACCATATTCACCTGTCCAACATGTAGGTCAAGATATCCAGCTAGGGCACCAACCAGCTCAACTGGCAGCACCAACAGCATTTCTGCTACATCAGCCAGCACCTGCGCCTGCCCTGTATACATCTCAGCAAGCCCAGCTTCCACCTCCACCATCTCCAGGCACGTCACAGCCCTTCCCCACAACTGCACAACATCAGAGTTATCCTCAATATGTCCAGCATCAGACTACTCCTCAACCTGGACTATCGCTAGGATTTCAACCTGATTCATCAAACCAACAAGGGATAAGACCAAACTCTCGTTCTGTTCCTCCTTATCAGTCACCTACTTATCCAGGAGCAGCCTATCCACATCCACAGACTGTATATCCCTCTGTATCTCAACCACAGCCATACCAGTCTGGTCTTCAGTCAGCTGCACAATACCCACAGCTTACACCCATGGTTGCCCCACCTACAGCACCAGGATATATCTCTTCTTATAACAATCCTGCAACACTCACCATGACAGAAATGGCTATTGCTGCGTCGTATGGCATTCCGAAGCCCAAGCTGCCTCTCTTCAGTTCTGGACGGGAGAGTGATTTCATCATGTTGAAAAGGGGACTAGATAGTTTACTTGGTCCACACAGACACTTAACTGAGGACTATAAATACCAAGTATTACTTGATCATCTCAAACTGCCTAGCGCCTATCAAATGGCAAAGAGATACATACATGACCCCACACCATATACTACTGCAATGGATGCTCTGCAGCAACGATATGGGCAGCCAAGACAGCTGGTTCAGGGAGAATTAAAGACTATATTGAACTCTCCTCCCGTGAAACCTGGTGACACAAAGGCTTTCGAAGATTTCTCCTCAGCTGTAAACACACTGGTGGGGATGCTAAGTCGCATGGACGGTCCCGCTCAGTCTGAGCTGCGGTGCGGCTCCCACGTAGACACCCTCCTCGGTAAACTGCCAGGTAACTACAGGGATAGTTTTGCTGAATTCTGTATTAAAAGGAGGATCATCTGCAGTGGGAGCGACCAGACATACACCTTACCTGACCTCCCTGAATGGCTGGATATGAAAGTTCAGGTGTTCCAGGTGTCTCGACGTGCAGCGGAATCCAACCCAGCTGAATCCAGTCGTATTGCACAGAGAGAGAATAAAGCAGGTAGATCACAGTGGGTCAAACCAGCCTCTGTTTACTTCAGCAGCGACTCCACAACAGTCAAGCATCAGCAGACCTCTCTGCAGCAACAACGGACCAACCTCCAGCCAGGCGCAAAGAAAGATCAGCCCACGGTTAAAGGGAGGGAGCGCTTTAAGCCCTATTGTCCCTATTGCAGGACTACCCAGGATCATTACCTCAACGGCTGCCCTGAGTTTGAAAGAATGACAACTGAGGAGAAAGCCGCCTGGATTAAAGACAAAGGAAAATGTTGGAGATGTGGGCGTGGCCACTCACCCGAGAGCTGCACCCTGAAGAAACTCTGCTCCATGTGTAACAAACAACACTTGCCGATACTCCATGAAGTTGTGGCCCAAGACCCGCAGCTAAACATTCTCACGGTCAGTACCCCGACTAATGCAGTGTATCTGGATCATGCTAGCCATTCAGGGCGTGTCATGTTAAAGGTGGTACCAGTGCTGCTCCGCTATGGCAAGAGAACGTTAAACACATATGCAGTTCTAGATGACGGATCTGAGCGCACTGTGATTTTGACTGCTGCGGTCAAACACTTGGGGTTATGCGGAGAAGTAGAGTCACTCAAACTAAAGACCATTAGACAGGATGTGCTGAAGCTCGAGGGAATGGCAGTGTCATTTGAGGTATCTGCTAATACACAGCCACGCACCTATCACTCCATCAGCCAAGCTTTCACTGCGACTGAACTCCAACTGGCTACGCAGTCATGTCCAGGAGACAAGCTGGCGAGGAAATACAACCACCTGAAAGGAGTCCCCCTACACACATTCACTAAGGTGCAGCCAACGCTACTGATTGGATCTGATCACCCTCATTTAATAACTCCGATCCATCCAGTACGTGCAGGACCTATAGGAGCACCAGTAGCAGCCTGCACCCGACTTGGCTGGGCAGTGCAGGGACCCACCAACTTTCTTCAACATCCAGCAGGTGAGAGTTCCTTCCTTCACCTGTCAGTTGATACACCTTGTTCTGATCTACACAGAGATGTTCAGCGGTTGTGGCAGCTTGACATTTTGCCATATAAAAGCGAAAGGGAGGTGACACGATCCAAACAAGACCAAGCAGCCCTCAACATGCTTGATGAGAAGAGCACCACTGTAATAGTAGACGGTATCTTAAGATACGCAACGCCCCTCATTCGGAAGACGAAAGGTGCTCTGCCTTACGCATCACCTGCCGCTGTGATGCCCCTCCTCTGCTCTACAGAGCGCCGTCTGTCCACCAATCCTGAGCTTACTAAAGTTTACAACCAGGAAATACACAAGCTGGTGGATGCGGGGTATGCTGAGCGAATTACCAGTGAGGAGGCCAGTCGTTCTGCTGAATCCTGGTACATCCCACATCATCTAGTACATCACAACGGAAAGGCAAGAGTGGTGTTCAATTGCTCCTTTCGTTTCCAGCAGAGTGCCCTGAATGATGACCTGTTACCAGGGCCTTCTCTCGGACCGTCGCTACTGGGTGTTCTTCTCCGGTTTCGAGAGCATGTGGTCGCTATGAGCGGAGATATAAAGGCTATGTTCCACCAGATCAGACTCCTCCCTGAGGACCGCCCACTTCTCTGCTTCCTCTGGCGGGACATGAACAGAGACAGATCACCTGACATTTACGAATGGCGAGTCCTGCCATTTGGTGCAGTTTGCAGTCCATGTTGTGCCATATATGCTGTGCAACGCCATGTTCGTGATCACCAGAGGGGGAATGAAGACCTGCTAGACACGGTAATTACCTCATTCTATGTGGATAACTGTCTGAAATCGTTCCGCTCATCACAGCAGGCAAAGGATCTTCTCGATCGCCTAAGAGCCCTCCTAGCTAAAGGTGGATTTGAGATAAGGCAGTGGGCATCTAACAGGACAGAGGTAATTTCTCACCTCCCAACTGAGGCGCGATCGACGACATCTGAACTGTGGCTAACAGCTGAAGGAGCTGAACCAAAGGAGTCCACTCTTGGCTTGGTTTGGCATTGTATGACAGACACACTGGGTTATAAATGTCAGCCTGTGTCACCGACACAGCCCACCATGCGGAACGTGTATAGGGTGCTCGCCTCTCAATACGACCCGCTCGGATATATAATCCCCTTCACTACCCGAGCCAAAGTCTTGGTCCAGGCCCTGTGGGCTACAGAAAGACAGTGGGACGAGCCCATCGCAGACGAACTACTTCCGGTGTGGCAGGCATGGGAAAGTGAGCTCCCTCAGTTGCAGAACATAGTTCTTCCCCGTTGTTATGTCCCAGAAGCCAGTGACAACGATTTGTCAGTGAGGCAGATTCACATCTTTTGTGATGCCTCGGAGAAAGCATACGGCTCAGTTGCCTACCTACGAGTGGAGGATTCAAAGGGACGTATCACCGTGTCATTTCTTTTAGCTAGGTCGCGGGTCGCACCCAAACGACAACAGACAATGCCCCGCCTGGAATTATGTGCTGCACTTACAGGAGCCCAGCTGGCCAAAGTGTTACACACTGAACTGACTTTGTCCATCCAATCTGTTGTGCTGTGGTCTGACTCAACAACCGTGCTGAGCTGGATACAGTCAGAGTCCAACCAGTACAAAGTATTCGTTGGTACAAGAGTCACCGAAATACTGGATCTTACCAGTCCCAGATCATGGAGATACATCAACACAGACTTGAACCCCGCAGATGACCTCACTCGTGGGAAGACTCTCCTCGAATTGTCCCAGCCAAACCGTTGGGGTCAAGGACCTTCGTTCCTGTACCAGTCTTCAGATCATTGGCCAGTGAACCCCTCAGTGTACGTAGAGGAATCTGATGAGTTAAGAGCTCAAGCCTTCTGTGGTCACATCTCTATTGCTGGAAGTGACAAGCCTGATGCTGCTAAATACAATACATGGACTGAACTACTGGAAGCCACATATCAGACCCTTCATGGGGCGGCTGCTCCAGCTATGTCTGCTGCCGACCGTATTGAGATGGAGACTACTCTGCTGAGAAGGATACAATCCGAGAGCTTCCCAGAAGAACTAAAGGCTCTTAAACAGGGCAAACCAGTCCGTTCAGGCAGCCGTTTAAGTACTCTCAGCCCTGAATACGATCAACTATTAGGCCTCATTCGAGTTGGTGGTCGACTACGCAAAGCAGAGAGTCTGATCGCGGATAACCTTCACCCTGTTGTCATCAGCCCTGATCATCCGATCACACAACTCTTAGTGAAGGATTATGACAACCGTCTGCATCACGCCGGTCCTGAGAGAGTCTTTGCCGAGATCCGGAGGAATTACTGGATCCCACGTGGTCGACAAGTAATTAAGAAACACCAGAAACACTGTCCAGAATGCTGTTCGTGGCGGAGCACCCCTGTGACACCAAAGATGGCCGACCTGCCTGCTGCACGGCTCCGGATCAACAAACCCCCATTCTGGTCTACTGGGGTCGATTGTTTCGGGCCTTATACAGTGAAAATCGGAAGACGAAACGAGAAACGGTGGGGCGTTATATTTAAATGTCTTACCTCAAGATGTGTCCATCTTGGTCTTCTGCCACACATGGACACAGACTCATTCTTACTGGCCTTGCGCCGATTTATCTCAAGACGAGGCAAACCCTACGAGATCTTATGTGACCGAGGCACCAACTTCCGGGGAGGACAGCGAGAGCTCAGAGAATCACTGGAAGGTCTTAATCCATCACTGAAGCAACAATTGGCTGGCCAAAGCATCGCATTCAAATTCAATCCTCCTCTTTCACCCCATTTCGGTGGCGCTTGGGAGAGGGAGGTGAGGTCAGTTAAGGCCTCCCTCCAAGTTGTGCTACGAGATCAAGTCGTATCAGAGGAGGTGTTGTCAACTGTCCTCGTTGAGGTAGAGGGTATACTTAACTCAAAGCCTCTGGGATACACCTCTTCTGACCTGGCCGATCCCGATCCTGTAACACCTAACTTGCTGCTGATGGGGCGGCCTGACGCATCGCTTCCCCAAGCTGTATATGGTTCCAGTGAACTTCTAGGCCGCCGCCATTGGAGACATAGTCAGGTCCTGGCAGACCGGTTCTGGAGTCAATTCACCCGCCAGTACCTTCCCGATCTTCAGCGCCGCCAGAAGTGGAGGACACCTACTATTGACCTCACTGAAGACCAGGTAGTTATGATAGTGGATCCCCAGCTTCCTAGAGCACTCTGGCCCATAGGAAAGGTCATCAAAGTTCACCCCAGTGATGATGGGACAGTTCGTTCAGTGGATGTCAACATCAAGGGGGCAATCTACACTCGTCCAGTTACCAAACTGGTACCTCTTCCCAAGATGCCCGAGCACAACGTGGACTCCAAGAACTCTTAACAACAGCAGGGACTTTTGCTTCTTCTACACATTCAGGCCTGAATGTGGGGGCGGCTGTTGTGAATCCCCTGCTGTGCGGAGTAGACTTCACAGCGAGTTGCTTCATGCAGAGACTGGTGGACTGTTTGCGCATGCGCAGTGTGTTGAATGAAACTATTTTCAATTAGTTCATTAATCTTCTACCGAGCGTTTCTTCATCATCTTTATTCTTTGTTCAACAGTGTGCGTCGGTGATGATGTAAGTTACCTGATAATCTGATATTATTTATATCTCATGTGACGAAAGCTGTTAATATTATTTGAGTAATAAGCCTGTTTGTTTGTTAGCCCGTTCGTTGCTAACGCTTAGCATTCTTACCGAGCCCCATGAAACATGGACAACCAGACCTGTCTCTTGGTTATTTACCATACGTTTATTTCCTTCTTCCATCATTTATTTCATGAAGGCTGTTATGTTAGTGATAGTGTGAAATGCACCGGACTGGTAGCCGACGGGGCAGTCTAAGTTTAGCTCGGTCACGTGACCTGCCTGTTGCGCCGAGCCGTGGCTTCGTTTAGTGGTCCGACATTGACCCCTGCTGGTCATTTATAGTATTACATGTCATTCATGTATATTGTAATTGATGTCATTCTGCTGTCAGCGCCACTGTATGTTGTTTATTATTGTTGTTGTCTATTGCAGACATCACAAACCACACTCAGAAAAGGAGAATAAATTCATCTAAATGAGAGAAGTTGCTGCGTCTTCTCTGACAGGAGGATTAGGCCAGTATACACACAGCCAGCGTATCATCACCGAAGCTGTTCCGTAACAGGCCCCCCCAAAAAAAAAAAAAACTTTTTTTTTTTTTTTTTTATTACTATAAACAAATGTGTTTCCTGTCAGGGGTATTGAGGAATAAAAAAGTATTGAAGGCTGTTTTTACTCTACAGATCTCAAAATGTGGTAACCGCAAACAGACATGGGGCATTTATCAATGACATCTCAGTAGCCAGTCGAAAACCTCCCTTAAGGGGCCCCATGACGTCATTCCCCTGATCGCGGCCATCCACCTGTACGCAGTTTAAAAAAAAAAAAAACTATCCACAGTGTCGTGTGCACAGCATTTAACGTTAATTGGAAGTTTTAAATGGCGCCCATTCGGCTCAGCCGAAGCTAAAGAAAAATGAAGAGGAGTAATTATCCGTCCGGCAGTGAAAAGAGGAAGAAAAAAAAGGAGGATGAAGAAAGAAGAAAGCAAGACAGTGGTAAGTGGAGCAGATAACTACCGTTAAACAGCAAAACTAGCGTCAGACCAGTGTTAAGTTTATTGACGTTTTTGGTTAGTAGAGCAGAGTAGAGAGAGTGATTAATTACCATGTAAACGGAATATTCAGAATGTTTCAGTAACCGGAATATTAGCAATAACCCTAATTTTGACTGCATGTAAACGTAGTCAATAACGATGCCATGCCCACACAGAGAACATTTAATAATCACTCTTATCTCTCTCCTCAGGATCCTTATTAAAGTTTCTAAGAGGGGCAAAACAAAGGGATGCTAATAAGCAACCTCTAGAGGAGGAGGACAATGAAAACTGTAAGTTCAGCATTCCACTTAAATTGATAACATATGTCATAAAACATATGTTGTAAGGATTCTTTATGACAATATACTATGTTTTTCTATTTTTTTTTTTTTTTTATTTCCCTGTCAGTTCCATCAACATCCACATCCAGTGGGATACTGGCCCCTCCACCTCCTGTGCCAAGTGCCAATACTGCTAACTGTGAGTTCAATCAATTGTACTTAAATTGATAACATATGCTATACCCTTCAAATATTATATATATATATATATATATATATATATATATATATATATATATATATATATATATATATATATATATATATATATATATATATATATATATATATATATTAGTATACAGAACTGTCTCAGAAAATTAGAATATTATGATAAAGGTCTTTATTTTCTGTAATGCAATTAAAAAAAACACAAATGTCATACATTCTGGATTCATTACAAATCAACTGAAATATTTCAAGCCTTTTATTATTTTAATATTGCTGATTATGGCTTACAGTTTAAGATTAAGATTCCCAGAATATTCTAATTTTTTGAGATAGGATATTTGAGTTTTCTTAAGCTGTAAGCCATGATCAGCAATATTAAAATAATAATAGGCTTGCAATATTTCAGTTGATTGGTAATAAATCCAGAATGTATGAAATTTTTGCATTACAGAAAATAAAGGACTTTATCACAATATTCAAATTTTCTGAGACAGTCGTATGTATGTATGTATGTATGTATGTATGTATGTATGTATGTATGTATGTATGTATGTATGTATGTATGTATGTATGTATGTATGTATGTATGTATATATATATATATATATATATATACATATAGACATATAGACATATATATATATATATATATATATATATATATATATATATATATATATATATATATATATATATATATATATATATATATATATATACACTCTTTGTGTGTTTTTGTCATGTCAGCAAAACTAGCGTCAGACCAGTGTTAAGTTTATTGACGTTTTTGGTTAGTAGAGCAGAGTAGAGAGAGTGATTAATTACCATGTAAACGGAATATTCAGAATGTTTCAGTAACCGGAATATTAGCAATAACCCTAATTTTGACTGCATGTAAACGTAGTCAATAACGATGCCATGCCCACACAGAGAACATTTAATAATCACTCTTATCTCTCTCCTCAGGATCCTTATTAAAGTTTCTAAGAGGGGCAAAACAAAGGGATGCTAATAAGCAACCTCTAGAGGAGGAGGACAATGAAAACTGTAAGTTCAGCATTCCACTTAAATTGATAACATATGTCATAAAACATATGTTGTAAGGATTCTTTATGACAATATACTATGTTTTTCTATTTTTTTTTTTTTTTAATTTCCCTGTCAGTTCCATCAACATCCACATCCAGTGGGATACTGGCCCCTCCACCTCCTGTGCCAAGTGCCAATACTGCTAACTGTGAGTTCAATCAATTGTACTTAAATTGATAACATATGCTATACCCTTCAAATATTATATATATATATATATATATATATATATATATATATATATATATATATATATATATATATATATATATATATATATATATATATATATATATATATATATATATATATATATATTAGTATACAGAACTGTCTCAGAAAATTAGAATATTATGATAAAGGTCTTTATTTTCTGTAATGCAATTAAAAAAAACACAAATGTCATACATTCTGGATTCATTACAAATCAACTGAAATATTTCAAGCCTTTTATTATTTTAATATTGCTGATTATGGCTTACAGTTTAAGATTAAGATTCCCAGAATATTCTAATTTTTTGAGATAGGATATTTGAGTTTTCTTAAGCTGTAAGCCATGATCAGCAATATTAAAATAATAATAGGCTTGCAATATTTCAGTTGATTGGTAATAAATCCAGAATGTATGAAATTTTTGCATTACAGAAAATAAAGGACTTTATCACAATATTCAAATTTTCTGAGACAGTCGTATGTATGTATGTATGTATGTATGTATGTATGTATGTATGTATGTATGTATGTATGTATGTATGTATGTATGTATGTATGTATGTATGTATGTATGTATGTATGTATGTATGTATGTATGTATGTATGTATGTATGTATATATATATATATATATATATATATATATATATATATATATATATATATATACATATAGACATATAGACATATATATATATATATATATATATATATATATATATATATATATATATATATATATATATATATATATATATATATATATATATATACACTCTTTGTGTGTTTTTGTCATGTCAGCAAAACTAGCGTCAGACCAGTGTTAAGTTTATTGACGTTTTTGGTTAGTAGAGCAGAGTAGAGAGAGTGATTAATTACCATGTAAACGGAATATTCAGAATGTTTCAGTAACCGGAATATTAGCAATAACCCTAATTTTGACTGCATGTAAACGTAGTCAATAACGATGCCATGCCCACACAGAGAACATTTAATAATCACTCTTATCTCTCTCCTCAGGATCCTTATTAAAGTTTCTAAGAGGGGCAAAACAAAGGGATGCTAATAAGCAACCTCTAGAGGAGGAGGACAATGAAAACTGTAAGTTCAGCATTCCACTTAAATTGATAACATATGTCATAAAACATATGTTGTAAGGATTCTTTATGACAATATACTATGTTTTTCTATTTTTTTTTTTTTTTAATTTCCCTGTCAGTTCCATCAACATCCACATCCAGTGGGATACTGGCCCCTCCACCTCCTGTGCCAAGTGCCAATACTGCTAACTGTGAGTTCAATCAATTGTACTTAAATTGATAACATATGCTATACCCTTCAAATATTATATATATATATATATATATATATATATATATATATATATATATATATATATATATATATATATATTAGTATACAGAACTGTCTCAGAAAATTAGAATATTATGATAAAGGTCTTTATTTTCTGTAATGCAATTAAAAAAAACACAAATGTCATACATTCTGGATTTATTACAAATCAACTGAAATATTTCAAGCCTTTTATTATTTTAATATTGCTGATTATGGCTTACAGTTTAAGATTAAGATTCCCAGAATATTCTAATTTTTTGAGATAGGATATTTGAGTTTTCTTAAGCTGTAAGCCATGATCAGCAATATTAAAATAATAATAGGCTTGCAATATTTCAGTTGATTGGTAATAAATCCAGAATGTATGAAATTTTTGCATTACAGAAAATAAAGGACTTTATCACAATATTCAAATTTTCTGAGACAGTCGTATGTATGTATGTATGTATGTATGTATGTATGTATGTATGTATGTATGTATGTATGTATGTATGTATGTATGTATGTATGTATGTATATATATATATATATATATATATATATATATATATATATATATATATATATATATATATATATATATATATATATATATATATATATATATATATATATATATATTTATATACACTCTTTGTGTGTTTTTGTCATGTCAGTTCCATCAACATCCACCTCCAGTGGGACACTGGCCCCTCCACCTCCTGCCTCTCATGAACAGGACACACAACCAACGCCACCTCTGAGTACCTGTGAGTTCAATAAATTTCCCTTTAATTGATAACAAATGTCATGCCCTTCAAATATTATTTATGTAAACATTTACCCATTTTTTTGCCTGTTGTGTTTTTTATTGTCATAGCTCTGTCAACGTCCACCTCCAGTGGGATACTGGCCCCTCTACCTCCTGCATATCCTGAGCTGGAAGATGCACCAGAAACCGAACAAGTGCCCTTTCCAGATACTGATAACTGTGAGTTCAAAACATTTTACTTAAATGTATAATATGCAATACCCTTTAAATAGTTTTTTATGACAACATACGTTTTGTTCTTTTGTCATGTCAGTTCCCTCAACATCCACCTCCAGTGGGACACTGGCCCCTCCACCTCCTGCCTCTCATGAACAGGACACACAACCAACGCCACCTCTGAGTACCTGTGAGACAGCAACACCTGCTCCAGATGAAGATGTTACTAGTAAAAAAGGTTTGATGTCAAATGACCCTGCACAATGGCCATGTGTCCTAGGCCGGAATGAACTGTGCTCAATAGTGACAAGAGGGCCTGTACAGATTAAAGATATAGTTTTCCCCCAGAACTCAGAGAAGAATCCACGTAGATTCACAAAGGAAAACTACGAAATGATCATGAAAAATGGAGAGAAGATACAGCGAACATGGCTTCTATATTCACTTAGCTCAGACTCAGTCTTCTGTTTTGCGTGCAAACTTTTTGGAAAACAGGACAATGCCCTTACGAAAGAAGGATTTCGAAATTGGAAGAATCCGGGTGGTCATTTAAAAGAACATGAGTATTCAAAGCCACACATTACTTCTATGACGAGTTGGCATGAACTCCAGATGAGGCTCAAAACCAAGACAGCCATTGATCAGATCAACCAGGATTTGATGCACCTTGAGGTGCAGCACTGGAGAGGTGTCATAAGCAGAGTGATTTCCATAATATGTCACCTAGCTGAAAGAAACCACGCTTTGAGAGGGCATACAAATGTCCTATATGACCCACACAATGGCAATTTCTTGTCACAGGTGGAGTTGATGGCACAATTTGATCCAGTCATGAATGAACATTTGCGGAGGATTCAAAACAAAGAAACAAAGGTGCACTACCTCAGTAGTCAAATCCAAAATGAAATCATAGCAATAATTGGTGACAAAGTAATTGACGAGATAGTCAAAAGGGTGAAAAAAGCAAAGTACTTTTCTGTCATAATGGACTGTACTCCTGACATTAGCCACACTGAGCAACTTTCTGTTGTCTTGAGAGTCGTTAACTGTGAGCCATCAGTTGGTGCGTCGATCTCTGAACATTTCGTAGGATTTGTTGATGTTCAAGATACCACTGGCAAAGGTCTGTGTGACACACTGTTCGAGAAGCTGGACAAGTTCAGCTTGAGCATTGCAGACTGCCATGGGCAATCCTATGATAATGGGAGTAACATGATGGGACACAAACAAGGGGTTCAAGCAAGAATATTGCAAATGAATGAGAAGGCACTGTGTGTCCCATGCAGCAGTCACACCCTTAATCTGGTTGTAGCAGATGCTGCAAAATCTTCAGTACTCTCCATCTCCTTCTTTGGTGTTCTCCAGAGACTTTACAATCTTTTTAGCTCCTCTGTGCAACGCTGGGCAGTTTTAAAGGACCATGTTAAGCACGTAACAGTGAAGTCTTTGTCAGTGACCAGATGGGAAGCCAGGATTGACAGTGTTAAAGTGGTGCGTTACTACCTGCCAGAGGTCATAGACGCTTTGTCTGCTCTCCAAACCCTTTCAGTGCAGAAGAAGGACTCTGAGACGATGTCCACAGCAACCAGCATCAAGAATGAACTCATGACATGGAGTTTTGTGCTGTGCACTGTAATCTGGTACAACATATTGTATCAGATTAACCACGTCAGCAAGATTCTGCAGAGCCCCAGTGTTTCTCTTGAAACACTTAAAAATGAAACAAGCGCAGTGAGAGTGTATCTGGACAACTTCAGGGAAAGTGGACTTGCTGCCTCTCAGACTGATGCTAGAGAGATAGCAGAGAAGCTAGAGATTGACATGGCATTTCCTGAAAAAAGAAAGCGGAAAACAACCCGGCAGTTCCTCTATGAGGGCAGAGAAGAAACACAGTCCACTCCAGACGAGCACTTCAACAGAGAGTTCTTTCTTCCCCTAGTGGACACAGCTCTGAACAGTTTAAGTGACAGATTTTCATAAATGGAGGATGTTTATGGCCTTTATGGTTTTATTTTCTCAAAGGAAAACATGTCAAAGACTATTCAGAGTGGCAAACTTGAAGGCAGCTGTAAGAAACTGGAGAAAACTCTACATGACATAGATTCTGATGATTTGGTTTTAGAGATCAGGGCTGCTGTCCATGCCTTTCCTGATCATGTATCTTCTTCCCCAAAGAGAGATACTTGATTACATTTACAAGGAACAGCTTCTGGATCTTTATGGAAACCTCAGCATTGCCCTCCGTCTGCTATTAACTCTTCCAGTCACTGTTGCCTCTGGAGAGAGAAGCTTCTCAGCCTTAAAACTCATCAAAACCTATCTCAGGTCCACCATGTCCCAGGAGAGACTTTCAGGACTGGCTCTTATTTCAATAGAGCGCAATGTGCGAAGGTCTTTGGATCTGGAGGATGTGGTGTCAGCATTTGCACTCGCCAAGGCCCGTAAGCAGCACTTGTAGAAATCAGTGCTTAAAGGGTGCTAATGAGCATTGGCCTAATGTGGGTACATCATTTGTTGTACTATGTTTATTGTATTTTTGTGTTTTATTCTATATTAATATAGATTTTGATTTGGGCACATACAATAGTGTCAGCATTTGTACTAGCACTATTTTGTACTGTTTATATTCTTTATTTAAATTATTTTTATTGCAGTATTGTTATTATACTATGTTTAAATAATAACAAACATAAACAGTAAAGTACGTAATTGTTATTTTTATTACAGTGTTATTTACAAAAACTTTACTGTGAACATTTGGAATAAAAAACAAAATTTCATAAAGTTTTCGTTGGTGTCAGTTTATTATAACAACGGTGATGAACGCTGGTTTGAGGGGCCCCCTAGAAATCTTTGCCTAGGGCCCCAACAGACCCTAGAATCGCCTCTGCGTTTATTGAGGAAACAGAAAAAAATTAAATCAACGTGGACCAGAGACTGTAAAATATGGATACGCACGAATGGATCATCCACAGAGGAGGAGAAATCCATTGTTATCCGGGAGATTGGATACCTGGAAAAATTCCAATGAGATGGAAGGGACTAACTGAGAGATGCACAGTGAAGGTGAACTGGGGACTTGGAGCAACCTGGAGATGCAGGCCTGTCGTGAGTAACAACAAGGAAGTGTGCTCTGGTCTGCCATTTCCTCCCTCACTCTCTCTCCCTCTTTTTCTTTTTTCTTTTTCTTTTTTCTTTTTCTTTCCTTTCTCTCCTTTTTCTTTTTGTGATGTGGGACATCAGGGACATTATGAAGATACAAACAAGTGGAACTATGGACATGAGTGAACACTTTTTTCTGTATTTTGGATTTTCTATTTTTATTTTTCTATTCATGACTTATTTTCTCATCAATGATGGACTATGAGAGTGATGATCAAGATGAAATGAAAGAAGAAAACGACGGGACAACCCTTATAAATAAATATTTAGATTTTAATTATGAAACATTTGATTACTCTGGGAAAAAAATACATGATATGGACTGTGACTGTGACCCAGAAACAAATTTTTTTCATACCATGCAAAATGAATGCAGATATTATACTGACCAACAATTCAATGCTGATATTAAAATGATAGGTGTGTTCTGAATTATACATATTAATAGCAGAAGCTTAATTAAAAAAATTTCAAAGGTATATGATTTTTTGGGGGGCGTTGAAAACTAAATTCAGTGCTGTAGCGGTTTCAGAAACTTGGTTAAGTGATGAAATAGTAAAAGACTATGAATTGCTGGGGTATCGCATGTTTTATGTAAATAGGAGGAAAAAAGGGGTGGGGGTGTGGTCCTATATGTTGGTGGGACACTTCAGTGCAAACAAGTGAATAACATGTCTAAAGGGATGGATGACATGTTGGAATTCATAACAGTAGAAATTGAAATGGAAAAAACTAAAAACATAATCATAAGTTGTGTTTATAAAGCTCCTGTATGTGGAATAGAAATTCTTAAGGAACAAATGATTGACCTGTATGAAAAAATTATTAATAAGAAGACTGTTTTTGTATGTGGGGATTTTAACATTGATTTATTAAACCCACAGGGGCATATGGGAACAACTGACTTCATTAACACCATGTACAGTGGTGGTCTCTTCCCTAGGATCACTAAACCAATTAGAATTACTAGGTCCAGCGCAACTCTAATTGACAATATTTATTCTAACATCATAGACGCAACTGTTGGGGGATTGTTCATCCAAGATATAAGCGACCATTTTCCAATTTTTACAACATTTCAGTACAATCTAAGGGGAAATCCTGGGGGAGGGAAGCAAACAACATTTAGATTGAGAAATGCAGAAACAGTGGAGTCATTAAAAATGGACTTGATGAGACAAACCTGGGAATCTGTTTATGTTGAAGATGTAAATGTTGCATATAATTCATTTTTGAGTATATTTAAAGAATGTTATGATAGAAATTGCCCACTGAGAGCATGTAGTGAGAAAAGTAAAAAAGAAAATAAGCCATGGATATCCAAATCCCTACAGAATGCAATCAAGAAGAAAAACATACTATACAGGGAATTTATAAGAAGTAGAACAGATAAAAATGAAAGAAGATACAAGCTATACAAGAATAGATTGACAAAGATAATTAGGATAAGTAAGGAAAATTACTATAGTAAACTAATGGAGGATAGTAAAAACAATATAAGAGAGACTTGGAAAGTAATTAACAGTTTGATTAAAAAGAACACAGGTAAATCTGGCTTTCCCCAAGCCATCTTAAAGGGAGATACTCATATTTATGACAAGGAAAATATTGCAAATTAATTTTATAGTTTTTTTGTCAATGTAGGACCGAGGTTGGCAAGTGATATTGCAGCACCAATTAATACAGATTTAGTAAGTAATTTGACAGAAACTAATGTAAATAGTATATTTCTTACAGCCACTGACGAAACGGAAGTTAAGGGGATTGTCAGAGCATTTAAAAGAAAACGGTCCACTGACAATGGCCGGGTTTCCCAGATCCGACCTCTCTTAAGGACTTAAGAGAGGTTCAAAGAAGGTTTCACTTAAGAGAGAACCCTAAGATACGGGTGTTTCCCAGATTACTTCTTAACACCGTTCTTTAGTTCCGCTCTTTCAGAAGCTCTTTGGAGCAGCTGTCCGGTTCTGAAACCAAATCAATCGATGCCAGGCAAATCGATCACCGATCACTATCAGCGCATTTTCACAGCAGCACTGCTGCCTAACGCACTAATTCCCTGCTGCCTGTGCGTTATAATGAAAAATTAAGATGATACATATAATTCAATTACCCTTTTTCATCCAAGCGGTGCGTTACTCCGTTATTTCTGGCTACAGTGAGGCTTTTTTTCCCCACACGCAGAAACCGGGAGGAAACGTGGTGGGCATGTGTGTGCGTTCAAAAACATGAGCCAAGAGAAGGCGAGTTTCGCAAATCGCAACGTGGAATTACAGCAATCCCTGGTTTTTCGCAGGGGTTATGTTCCAAAAAGAACCCGTGATAAGTGAAATTCTTTTTACAATTATAGAGGGCTTCAGATTGCAGAGATCATCCCCGCCACGCACGTATTCCTGCTCTTCTGATGCTGCTGCATCCCGCAGGTGGGTTTTTTCAAGAGAAGAAAATAGTTATGGGTCGTTGTCTTCGCTCTTTTTTCTTCTGGGCAAAAAGATTCTTTAATATAAACCGACACCATGGATTATATTTGAGACTGTAATGAACGATTCATCAAAGGATCCCGTTGATCAGCTGCTGCTTCCCTGTCATCACATAGATGCGCTCGGGCGCGGCGCAGGAGGATCGGTGTCCCGGCTGCCTGGACAGCGCGGTCCGACAGCACGTCCAGGGGACTGAAGTGCTGACGCACGAATGCGTTCATAAAAACAGTTCTGCTTCGCGCACGGTGACGCGGTTGATTTGCAGCGAGAACATGCTGTATAGCAGCCAAATCATCAAATAAATGATATTCATGATGATCGTTTTATTTGTGCGTAATGCATAAAGCATATACAGGAACACACTTGTTATTCCTTATTTTTCTTTTTTTTTCCCCCTTTGCTGTCACCAATAAATGCTAAACAATATAAATCTAAAGTATAAAATAGATCAAAACTTGTGCGGGGTGCATTGTTTTAATATCTCATTGCTTGGTGTAATATTGTTTTGCCTGACGCGGCTGGATCTGTGAGTCTTTGTTCACTAAGATGGTTGTAAAGACTGGGTCAGCAGCATCTTTCATTTCCTTCTTAATGAAAGAGATACTTAAGCTAAGAGCGACTCTGGGAAACGCGATTTTCTTTCACAGGCTCCTTAAGAAGGTTTGAAAGAAGTCTTTCGCTGTTAAGAACTACTTAACTGATCTGGGAAACCCGGCCAATAATGGTTTTGACATGGCCTTAACGAAGGACACTATAGAAGGTGTGGTTAAACCTCTGACCTATATTTTTAATCTTTCATTCAGAACTGGAATATTTCCAAATGAAATGAAAACGGCAAAAGTAATTCCTTTATATAAGTCTGGTGGAAAAGAACTATTGTCAAACTATAGACCAGTGTCTTTACTTCCGCAATTTTCAAAAATTTGGGAGAAATTATTTGTCACAAGACTGGATAGTTTTATAGAAAAGCATAACATGAGTGAGAATCAGTACGGTTTTAGAGCAAATCAGTCTACTGGATTAGCACTTATAAAACTCATGGATGAAATAACTACCGCCATTGATAATAAATTAGACACGATAGGAATTTTTATTGACCTTAAAAAGGCCTTTGATACGATCGATCATGAATTACTAATGCAAAAGATGTATAAGTATGGCGTCAGAGGGGTAGCTTACTCCTGGTTGTGTTCTTATCTAAGTAACAGATGGCAATATGTATCTTGTGATAAAACTGATTCTGTGTTATTGAGGGTTACATGCGGGGTCCCGCAAGGGTCTGTGCTGGGGCCAAAATTATTTATTTTGTATCTGAACGAACTTTGTAAAGTATCAAAAAGTATGAACTGTATAATTTTTGCAGATGATACAAATTTTTTTTGTTCTGGGGACCAGTTAACTGAAATTATAGCTACTGTTGAAAATGAGATGAAACTCGTAAAGAAATGGTTTGATGTAAATAAGTTATCTTTAAATATAAGTAAAACAAAGTTTATGATATTTGGGAACCGTAAAATAGATAAGGTAGTTAAATTGAGAATAGAAGATAAAGAAATAGAAAGGGTGTTTGAGACAAAATTTTTAGGTGTCATCATGGACCATAAATTAAATTGGAAGATGCATATTAATCATGTCAAATCTAAATTAGCTAAATCGATAGCCATATTATATAAGGTAAAAGATATGTTGAACCAGCGTGCTTTGTATATTTTGTATTGCACTATGTTTATTCCCTACATTACATACTGTTTAGAAATATGGGGGAGTGCATATTTTACCCATACTAAACCGATCTTTATTCTTCAAAAAAGAGCGGTAAGGATTATCACAAAATCAAATTATAGAGAACCATCAAATGAATTATTTATTAAATTAAGGGCATTTAAATTCTTGGATTTAGTGGAATACAAAATAGCACTGATAATGTACAAAGTGTTCAACAGATTGTTACCTGGTAAAATTGTAAGCATATTTAAAATAAGGATAAGTAGATATGAGCTTCGAGGGAATCGTATGATTGAAAAACCAAAGTCTAGGACTAAAATTAAAGATCAATGTATTACTGTAAGGGGAGTAAATATATGGAATGCACTTGATGATAAATTGAAGATGTGCCAGTCGATTTATGCTTTCAAACGTTTGTTTAAGTTTAATGTGTTTGAAAAATATGAGTGATCCAGTAGATGATACTATTACGGAATTATGTTTTGGGATTGTGTAAACAATATGATTTATTTTTTTTATATTATGTTTTGTATGTTTTATCTGAATAAGTTGATCATGTGAGAAGGGTAGGCGTAAATAAGCAATAGCTTCAGCCTATTCCTTTTCGGTTAGGTCTCGTTTTTTTTTTTTTATGTGAACTAATGCTTTCAGTTGGTGACTACATTATGAATGACCTGACCGAAATAAATATATTTTCATTCAAATATATTTTCATTTCATTCATTCATTACTTGGTTCCAAACGCTATTAATTCTGTTTTTATCTTAACTTAACTGAAGAAAATTCTGGCACATCCACTTTTTAATTGGATAAAAGACTTTAGGGGAGATGCTTATACAGATTGGGGTGTCATCCGCATAGCCATGGTAGCACATTTTGTTCTTTTTCATAATTTGACCAAGTGACAGCATGTACATACTAAACGGAGACCCCAGAATTGAACCTTGAGGAACTCCACATGTTATATTGTGTTAACTCTGATATGTAGTGTGAAGTTAATCAACGTTTTTGAATTAAATTGTCATTATGAACGTAACAGAATTAGGTAAGCTCAGAGAAGTTGACTGCTGCGTTTTTCACAAGTTTACAATTGTTAACAGAAGTTACAGGACAGGCCATTCCCTGATGGTATTTAGGTATTTAGGGCTTTGTTAACAGCTGAGCAGTGTCTTTAGACACATCTGTGCAAAGCCTCACAGAGTTCTTGTTTGTCTAGAAGGGGCTCATTTATTGACCCTTCATGTTGTTTCAAGACTTTAAGCTGACTTAAAGGTTAGCTAGGTTTAGTTGGACCATCTGATAACACGAGACCCCCATGAAGGTTGGCCTGGTGACTTCTGGTTTGTAAATAACCCAGTGTCTTTAAAAACCATCTGTTCAAACCTCTAACAGAGGTCCTGTTTTAGTTGACCCCTTGACCCTTTGTGTTTTAAGGATGTCTTTTTGTTTCTTCATACCAAGCCTCTTCAACTGAAAAGTCATGTGTGTGACCATCTGTTTTTGTCAATTGTCCATCTATACATTCACTGTTCCAAATATGGTCATTCCTGTCATCCTTACTGAATAAAAGCGCCAGCTCTGCAGAGAGCCAGTTGAGAGAAGTTCTGACGAGCTCTAAAGAGGAAGGCCGTGTTGCCTAAAGCTTCTCAGGATTTCTCTCCAACCTTCTGCAGAAGGCATTGAAAATCATTTCTGACAGTCTCTGGTGTCTTTTTCTAAGTTATTAATGTTGTGATGATTTAGAAACCTAACAGTAGTTACCTAAAGACACAACATAGTCTTTGTCTTTTCGGTAGGACTGAAACCAGGTTAGTGCTGTGCTTAAAAGTCCCACCCAGTTCTTCAACCTGTCTATCAAGATGTTCTTGTTGATTGTGTTGAATGCAGCCCTGAGATCCAGTAAGACTAAGACTGAAATGTTGCCAGTATTGGAGTGGATATCATTAAGGACCTTTACTAGAGCTGTCTCAGTGCTGTGATGTGGCCGGAAACCTGACTGGAAAACATCAAAACCATCATTTAGTGTCAGGAGGTTGTACAGGTTTTTGAAAAATGGGTTAAATTCAGGATATCAACATGCATACAAGAAAAGGCCACTCCACAGCTACGACACTTGCTCAAATGAAGGATGATCGGTTGCTTGAAATGGATGACAAAAAGATAGTTGGTACTGCCCTGTTGAATATGAGGGCAGCATTTGATGTCCTTGACCATAATGTGTTATTGAAGTTAAGCTGCTATGGTTTTGAATCAGCTACTATTGCATGTGGTAAGAGTTATTTGGCTGATAGGAAAAGCACTGTTTACTTAATGGTAGCGATTCCAAGCTGAGAGCCGTGAGCTGTGGGGTTCCCCAAGGGAGTTCTTTGGGTCCACTTTTATTTTCAATATTCACCAATGATTTACTGTTTATTCTAAATCTGCCACAATTGCAATGTATGCTGACGACTCGACAGTTCATACATCTGCAAATGCGCCTGCTGAATTAACTGCGATTTAAAGGGTGGAATTAAAATTAACATAGAAATGGATGATAAGAAACAAATTAGTTCTGAATAAGGTGAAGAGAAAGCATATTGTTTAAGGTTCAAAACCTTTCTTAAGAAATTACCCTGTGCTATGCTGACCTATGGGCGCTGGCCCGGCTCCTGCTGTGAAAGGTCAGCAGCTAACGGGGATCTAATAAAACAACCAAACAAACGGTCAAACACTTGGTGGATTCTGACCTGAGAGACTGCAGGTGACAGTGTGGACTCTCCAGTCCAGGACACAGCTTCTTCAGTCCTGAATCCTGCAGGTGGTTGTTACTCAGGTCCAGTTCTGTCAGACTGGAGGACTGAGAGCTGAGAACAGAGGACAGATCTGCACAGATGTCCTCTGAGAGGTTACAACCACTCAACCTGCAGAGGAGATTAAAGGGAAATGATGAGCTTATTTAAAAGTTGATTATGTAATTCAACAATGAAATAAATGATATATTATCAATGAATACTGATTATTTCAACTTATAATCATTAAGCATTGATCATAGTGATCGCTAAATTTCTCTTATCTGCATGTAAAGTTTCCTGAAATGAATCATTGATGAGAACTGGTCCCACATGAACCTGAACTTAGTTGAACAGTGAATTTAACTGGTTCCCTCCATGAACACAACATGTGATTGTAACTAAAACAGATCGTCCGTGTTCATCCTTACACAACTTTCTTTGAGGCTTTGACCACCGGCAGCAGCCTCCGTAGAACCTCCTCTGAAGCTGAGTATTTCTTCAGCTCAAACAACTCCAGATCTTCTTCTGATGACAGTAAGATGAAGACCAGAGCCGACCACTGAGCAGGAGACAGTTTATCTGTGGAGAGAAGCCCTGACCTCAGGGACGATTGGACCTCCTCCACCAGAGAACCAGCGTTCAGTTCATTCAGACAGTGGAACAGGTTGATGCTTTTCTCTGCAGACAGCTCCTCACTGATCTTCTTCTTGATGTATTCAACTGTTTCCTGATTGTTCTGTGAACTTCTTTGTTTTGGGTCCAACAGACCTTGTAGGAGAGTCTGATTGGTCTCCAGTGAAAGACCCAGGAGGAAGCGGAGGAACAAGTCCAGGTGTCCGTTTGGACTCTGTAAGGCCTTGTCCACAGCACTCTGATACAGGTCAGTCTCTGTGTTTCTTTGTTCCTCCAGCAGGTTGACTCCAGACTTGATGAAGGTCCGATGGACATGAAGAGCAGCCAGAAACTCCTGAACACTCAGATGGATGAAGCAGAAGACCTGGTTCTGGTACAGGCTTCTCTCCTCTCTAAAGATCTGTGTGAACACTCCTGAGTACACTGAAGCCTCTCTGACATCGATGCCACACTCTCTCAGGTCTGGTTCAAAGAAGATCAGGTTTCCTTTCTGCAGCTGTTCAAAAGCCAGTTTTCCCAGAGACTCCACCATCTTCCTGCTCTGTGGACTCCAGTGTGGATCCGTCTCAGCTCCTCCATCATACTTGACCTTCTTCAGTTTGGCCTGGACCACCAGGAAGTGGATGTACATCTCAGTCAGGGTTTTGGGCAGCTCCCCTCCCTCTCTGGTTTCCAGGACTTTCTCCAGGACCGTAGCAGTGATCCAGCAGAAGACTGGGATGTGGCACATGATGTGGACGCTTCGTGATTTCTTGATGTGGGAGATGATCCTGCTGGTCTGCTCCTCTTCTCTGAACCTCTTCCTGAAGTATTCCTCCTTCTGTGGGTTAGTGAACCCTCTGACCTCTGTCACCATGGAAACACACTCAGGGGGGATCTGATTGGCTGCTGCGGGTCGTGTGGTGATCCAGAGATGAGCAGAAGGAAGCAGGTTCCCCCTGATGAGGTTTGTCAGCAGCACATCCACTGAGGTGGACTCTCTAACATCAGTCAGGACCTCATTGTTGTGGAAGTCCAGAGGAAGTCGACTTTCATCCAGACCGTCAAAGATGAACACGACCTGGAACTCTTCAAAGCTGCAGATTTCTCTGGTTTCAGTGAAGAAGTGATGAACAAGTTCCACCAAGCTGAACTTTCTCTCTTTCAGCACATTCAGCCCCCCGAAGGTGAATGGAAGAAGTAACTGGATGTCCTGGTTGGCTTTGCCTTCAGCCCAGTCCAGAGTGAACTTCTGTGTTAGGACTGTTTTCCCGATGCCGGCCACTCCCTTCGTCATCACTGTTCTGATTGGTTCATCTCTTCCAGGTGGGAGTTTAAAGATGTCTTCCTGTTTGATGGTTGTTTCTGCTCTGTGTGGTTTCCTGGATGCTGCTTCAATCTGTCTGACTTCATGTTCATTGTTGACCTCTCCAGTCCCTCCCTCTGTGATGTAGAGCTCTGTGTAGATCTGCATCAGAAGGGTTGGGTTTCCTGCTTTAACAATCCCCTCAAACACACACTGGGACTTCTTCTTCAGCTTAGACCTAAGCCGCTTTTTACAAACTTTAGCAAAAGCACCTTATTAAAGTGGAAAAAAGAAACCAATTAGTGTTTATAAAGTTCAACATAATTCTCATAAAGAATATGGATGTGAACCGACACTGATCAACTTTAACGTTACGATGAGCTGTACAGTATTGAGTAGAATTACCTTTACCACCAAAACACCTCTAAACATTCAGGACGTGGAAGTGACAAGAACATTTTGGGGGTCCTGGAGTTTCTAGTACCAGGATGTTAGCAGTACAGCCCTGATGGGTCATGGGTTTGTGGGTTGTTGGGTTCTTGTTATTGTTGTGGTGTCTGTGAAGTGGATTTTCCAGGTTTAGGATGTGAAAATCCCAGAAGATGATCTGATCAAATTATCTATAGAACCATCAATCTGGAATTCAACAGGATTCCTGGAAGAGGAAAACCAGGACTAAAATCTTCCAGTTATCTTGTGGTGTTGGTCGGTTAAACATATTAATGCTGTCCTGTACAGGGAGGGTGCAACTCTAGCGCGGTAATATGTGGAGGCGAATGTTGTGGCTGATCTGTGAATGTTGTTTATCTCCTGAGACATTCTGGGTCATTTATCCAGCAGCTTAAATGTTCATAGAAATCCTCTTACTGCTCTGCAGACGCTCAGCCAGCTCCTCCTGCTTCATTCTCCTCAGGAAGTTCACTGTGATCTTCACAAATGCATCTCTGGTTCTCCTCTGCTCTTCATCCTCACCCTCCAACAGAGGCTCTAGGGATTCTGGGTAATCTGGACTCAGACCCTTCTGGATCTTCTTCAGCTCGTTCTTCACAAACATGACAATGTTGTCCTCCAGCAACTGGAACAGAAGATCACATGAAGGACACAATCAGACTGAAACCACGGAGACAAACATCAGACCCATGTTGGACAGACTGACAGTCCACTGGTCTCCAGAGACCAGCATGGAGACAAACATCAGACCCATGATGGACAGACTGACAGTCCACTGGTCTCCAGAGACCAGCATGGAGACAAACATCAGACCCATGTTGGACAGACTGACAGTCCACTGGTCTCCAGAGACCAGCATGGAGACAAACATCAGACCCATGTTGGACAGACTGACAGTCCACTGGTCTCCAGAGACCAGCATGGAGACAAACATCAACAGAACAGATGGAGAAGCAGTTGTTGTTCATGTACAGACCAGAAATATGGAGTCCAGCTGTGTCTGATGCTGCTGGACAGACGGACCGCTGGGAGGCTCTGAGTTCTGCTGGTCCACTCTGTGGAGGAACCAGGAAGAATTAGCTCACATCATGTCTGTCCTCAGAGACACATACAAGCTGAAGGTCCATGAAGTCCTGTTTGGATGAGGACAGTCCATCAGAGGACTGGTGGTGGTGAATGTTTACTAGACCTGCTGATCCAACGAGAATGTACACATGACCTCAGTGAGAGCTCTGCTCATTCACACATTCACAAGATCCAGTTCTTCTCCAAGAAAAGTTACGAGATCAAGAAGAGAGACAACTGATGGAGACATGAAGCAGCTGGTGAACTCTGGATCATCATCGGGATCAGTCCTCTGGAAGGTAAGACCTCCAGATGTGTCAACCAGAGGAAAAAGCTCTTGACAAGAGATGAAGATCTATGAGGAGGAAGCTCAGATCACCATCAGGTGATGGAGGACCACAGGGGTCCAGGACTACACGATCTACTCTGGAAGAAACATGGACTTTTCCTAACATGAGGACTGATGGAAATACATTTAAGGCATTTAAACACATCTCACCTTTCTGAAGAAGACTGTTGGTCTCCTTCAAAGTTAATGAACCTGCCCTTTGACCGGTCGCTCTTCAAGGACACACAGCTGGGTCCAGGTCCAGGTCCAGGTCCAGGTCCAGGTCCAGGTTCAGGTTCAGGTTCAGGTTCAGGTCCAGGTCCAGGTCCAGGTCCAGGTCCAGGTCCAGGTCCAGGTCCAGGTTGATTCCTGTAATAATGATGTTTGGTGATGTGAGTCTTGAGCTCTGACATGCAGAAGAGTCACGGACAGTTAGAGATGCTCATCTCACCTCTGAGCTTTGCTCCAACTCTCATGTTCCCCACACAGAGAGGTTTTAGAGGGAGGGACTACCTCCTCTCCGTCCTCACACTGATCCATTCTGCTGAATTAACGTCCACATCAGCTCACACACACACCTTCATCTGCAGAAGAAACACACATCACTGGTGCTGCACACAGATCAGCTGATCCTGCTCTGGTTTGTTCCTCTCTTTTGTATTTTTGGCTTCTACTGAGCAGTAGAGGTCACTTTGCTAGATTTTTATATTTGTTTCTTTCTTATCCTTCAAATGTTGGAAAGATGAGACATGATTGAAGAGGTGATTCTGTGAACAGAGTTTTCACTTTAGAAACTCGAAAATCGTGTTACTGTAAATGCGAGGAAGCTCAGAGGTTGATCTGCAGAGAAAAAGGTTCAATGTGCAAATATAAGGAGATATAAACATGCTGTATCCAGTGCAAACAAGTAATAAATGTGCTATGAAGTGTGATGATTGACAGAGTTCAGAGTCCTGATTTCTGGGTGTGTCTTGATTAAGAAGTCTTATGACCTGGAAGAAGAAACTTCTTTTACGCCTCTCAGTAAAAATGTTTCAGTTAATCAGCCTGTTGTTTCTGACCCGTCTTCATGAACCTCTGGGAGATTCTGTGTCAACATTGATACTATTGGAAGTTCAGAAAGACTTCTGGACGAAGATACTCCATCTTCAGTAGTTACACAAGTACCAAAGAACAACTTCTTCCAGGAACCAAACTGAGTTTAATGCTGGAGACGACAGTTTCATTCCAGGAAATAAAAACACCTCACAGTTTGATTGATGAATAAAACTAATTACCAGCTGATCATCACTGTGTCTCTTATCTGTGGTTGCAGCAGCAGCTGCCTCAACAGCTTTGGACCATAAAGTTTTTTGCACCCAGCACACCGATGACGTAAAGGAAAGGTCTTAACGGAAAGTTCTACTTTTCTATGTTTACTTCAAAAACGGAAAAATCATACAAAATACAGAAGCAAATCCTTAAATGTTATAAATAAACTAAATTATGCTCGTCGAACGACTGTGTTGCTCAAAGGTCCAGTGACTTGTAAACTTTCACTCATATTTATTCTACATACAGTTGCCAATAAAAATGCAATATTCTGCCTTGTGACTTGTCACTGGTTAGAACAAATATGAAACCAAAGGAATCTTACAAAAGGTATTAATCGTATTAAAGATAAATTACATTTATGCAATACGGCTACAACAGATCAAAAATAAATACATTAAAAATATTGTCATCTAACAATCATGTAGATTTGTTTTCATACACAAGAATGATCAAAGTCTGTAGTGAATACTTTCTCCAACCATGGAGGAGCAGAAACAAACAGGAAAGTTCCTGAAGACAAATTTCAAACTTACAGTTTCTTCAAACAGTCCAAAGAGTTGAAGATGAAGATTCTGCAGTCTGAACAAAACCCACTGAGACGCAACTGAACTGATCCTGGAATGAGTCAGAGCTGCAACTGTGGAAGAGGAGGAGAATGGGTAGAGAGGAGGAGGGACAGGTGGAAGGAGGAAGAGTCTAATAAATAATCTTTCTGAAGTAAAAAATGAAGGTGACAATTTATTTTGGGTCACCATTCTTCAGAATAAGTATCATGATTTACAAGGCTCCTGTGTGTTTCTACCAACAATGTCAATACAGCGGTCAACTGTTGGGACAGTGTGTGTGATTTCATCAGAAATGCCACTTGTGGAGTGATTCATCGAGGGCGTGACACCTGCTTCCATCATGAAGACATCCCTTACTTGTTGTTCTTGAATATCTCTGAGTTGTTGACACCAGTGAAGAATCAGGGGTTAGGGTTAGATCCCACATATCCACCAGAAAGCTTACCTGTGTAGGATGGCCACCAATGATGACGTTCAAAACTTAGACATGAAGCATTTACTGTATATATTGCTACGACTGAGTATAATTACTGGAGACACTTGAGAATCGTGTTACTGTAAATGTGAGGAAGCCCAACGGTTGATCTGCAGAGACAAATGTTTAATGTGCAAATATAAGGAGACATAAACATGCTGTATCCAGTGAAAACAAGTAATAAATGTGATATGAGGTGTGATGATTGACAGAGTTCAGAGTCCAGATTTCTGGGTGTATCTTGATAAAGAAGTCTTGTGACTTGGGAGAAGAAACTTATTTTACGTTTCTTAGTCAAAATGTTTCAGTTAATCACTAAAACTGGGAAAATGTATACACAGAAAATGATGTTGATAATGCACGAGTCTTTCTTAACCCTCTGATGCACAACATAAGGACACCCCTTTTAATGCACAACATGGGTCAAAAATGACCCGCATTCATATCCCATGTTATCTCATGCAGGCTGAGTTTTTCTTTCCTGTATCTTTTTAGATCAATGTATTTTAGTATCCAATAATCCACATATTAGATATCTTGTTTTTGAGTACCATGCATCATTATTTATATGTTTACAGCCTTATTTTTTGAATATACTTCATTTTTGTATTACTATATCAAGTTTACACAGATGGATGACCCGTTTATCCAAGTATGATTTAAAGATAAATGAAGGCATATAATAACAATATTTTTTTTCAAATAACTATTTTAGTTGTGATTTGGACCAAACATTCATAAAAGTAACTTTTGTGTAACTTTTGAAACATGTTTCTCACTTTGGAACACACAAACACATCTGACAATAGATAACTAAAAATAAAATGATGCGTTGACCAAAGTAAAATAAAATAGAACTGATAGTGGTCTGTTCCCTGACGCAATGCCCTGGTCCTCTTGCCATCAAAATGTATGAAGTGATAAGATATCTTCATATCTCCTGAGCCCCATAGTGGGCTTTTACATTGGATTTTGTTGCAGATCTAGAAACAGCTCCCGCAAGGCCACAAAATTCAGACTCAAAATCACTTCCAATAGCATCCTCATCTGGTTCTTCATCCAACATTCTCAGAACCATTTCAGCTGTAAATCTGCAAGCAGTACTCTGGATAAAGTAAATCAAAAGAACAATACTTTCAGTAATGTATATAAACTCAATTCAGTTATCTTTCTGTGCCATCAAGTCATCAAATATTTTCTTAGGTAAAGCAACTTACTTACTAGAGGCAGTTGTGCTGAGCAGGTGGTGATTAGCAGATGTCCGCAGTTATTAGGGCCCGAGCACCTTCAGTGCGAAGGCCCTATTGTATCTGTAGGAATTTTTTTTTTTTTTTTTTTTCTTTCTTTTTTCTTCTGACGGAAGGAGGGCCTTTTTGCCCCCCTAAACGTGCCCAAAAAGTCACCAAATTTTGCATGCAAGCCAGGCCTGGCGAAAAATTTTATATTTAATGGTTTATATTAATGGGCGTGGCAAAATGGCTCAACAGCGCCCCCCGGAAAACTTTGTGACTCAAGCCCCACAATACGGTTTGATGTACATGCACGAAAATCGGTACACACCTATATCAGTACACAACTTAAAGAAAAGTCTCTTGGCGCCATAGCCGAAACCAAACAGGAAGTCAGCCATTTTGAATTAATCGTGTCACTTTGGCGCAATTTATGCCATTCCTTCGGCAGTTAATTCAGCCCGAACCGTAACGTGCCCCCAAGTGTGTTATACATCAAAATGTGCGTCTCCATCCTGCGACTACACGCATTACTTTTCTCTTTCAAAAGCGTTACCGTTGCGACGCTAAACACCAAAAAGCGCGCCCACCCTTCATCTGGTTGGTTCAGACAGAAAAAACTTTGCGCCTCAAGCCCCAGAATATGGTGTGACGTACATGAACGAAAATCGGTACACTCCTGTATCATGTCGCAACTAAAAGAAAAGTCTCTTGGCGCCATGGCCGAAACCGAACAGGAAGTCGGCCATTTTGAACATTCTGAATTAATTGCGTAATTTTGGAGCAGTATATGCCATTCCTTCGAGAGTTAATTCAGCCCGAACCGCATCGTGAACCTCGATGTGTTATACATCAAAATGTGCGTCTCCATCCTGCGACTACACGCATTACTTTTCTCTTTCAAAAGTGTTACCGTGGCGAAGCTAGACGCCAACAAGCGGACCCCCCCTTCATCTGATTGGTCCATATTTGATAGTTCCCCAAAAGGCACCAAATTTGGCATGCAAGCCAGGCCTGGCGATAAATTTGATCTTTTATGGTTTGCATTAATGGGCGTGGCAAAATGGCTCAACAGCGCCCCCCGGAAAACTTTGTGCCTCAAGCCCCACAATACGGTTTGACGTACATGCACGAAAATCGCTACACACCTGTATCATGTCACAACTAAAAGAAAAGTCTCTTGGCGCCATGGCCGAAACCAAACAGGAAGTCGGCCATTTTGAATAAATTGTGTCATTTTGGCGAAATTTATGCCATTCCTTCGGCAGTTAATTCAGCCCGAACCGTAACGTGCACCCAGGTGTGTTATACATCAAAATGTGCGTCTACATCCTGCGACGCCACGCATTACTTTTCTCTTTCAAAAGTGTTACCGTGGCGACGCTAGACGCCAAAAGGCGCGCCCCCCCTTCATGTGATTGGTCCATATTTGATAGTTCTCCAAAAGTCACCAAATTTTGCATGCAAGCCAGACTTGGCGATAAATTTGATATTTCATGGTTTGCATTAATGGGCGTGGCCTAACGGCTCAACAGCGCCCCCTAGAATACTTTTATCTGCCATAACTTTTGAATGGTTTGACATAGGAAGTCGTGGGTGGTGTCATGGGACTCTGTAATGAGTCCTTAAGCTTCGTTGGCCTTAATTAGCCCCGCCCCTTCTTCTGATTGGTTGTCCCGATTTCCTGCTATAACATTGGAATGGTTTGACATAGAGAGTCGTGGGTGGTGTCATCAGATTCTTTATGGAGTCCTTGACCTTCATTGGCCAGAATTAGCCCCGCCTCTTCTTCTGATTGGTTGTCCCTTTTTTCTGCTATAACTTTTTAATGGTTTGACATAGGAAGTCGTGGGTGGTGTCATGGGACTTTGTACTGAGTTCTTAAGCTTCGTTGGCCTTAATTAGCCCCGCCCCTTCTTCTGATTGGTTGTCCCGATTTTCTGCTATAACTTTGGAATGGTTTGACATAGGGAGTCGTGGGTGAGGTCATCAGATTCTTTATGGAGTCCTTGACCTTCATTGGCCTGAATTAGCCCCGCCCCTTCTTCTGATTGGTTGTCCCTTTTTTCTGCTATAACTTTTGAATGGTTTGACATAGGAAGTCGTGGGTGGTGTCATGGGACTCTGTAATGAGTCTTAAGCTTCGTTGGCCTTAATTAGCCCCGCCCCTTCTTCTGATTGGTTGTCCCTTTTTTCTGCTATAACTTTTGAATGGTTTGACATAGGAAGTCGTGGGTGGTGTCTTTTCTGATATGCTTATGGGGGGCGGTGGCCGTGAGTGCGAGGGCCCGTTCATCGCTGCTTGCAGCTTTAATTATTAGGGCCCGAGCACCTTCAGTGCGAAGGCCCTATTGTATCTGTAGGAATTTTTTTTTTTTTTTTTTTTCTTTCTTTTTTCTTCTGACGAAAGGAGGGCCTTTTTGCCCCCCTAAACGTGCCCAAAAAGTCACCAAATTTTGCATGCAAGCCAGGCCTGGCGAAAAATTTTATATTTAATGGTTTATATTAATGGGCGTGGCAAAATGGCTCAACAGCGCCCCCCGGAAAACTTTGTGACTCAAGCCCCACAATACGGTTTGATGTACATGCACGAAAATCGGTACACACCTATATCAGTACACAACTTAAAGAAAAGTCTCTTGGCGCCATAGCCGAAACCAAACAGGAAGTCAGCCATTTTGAATTAATCGTGTCACTTTGGCGCAATTTATGCCATTCCTTCGGCAGTTAATTCAGCCCGAACCGTAACGTGCCCCCAAGTGTGTTATACATCAAAATGTGCGTCTCCATCCTGCGACTACACGCATTACTTTTCTCTTTCAAAAGCGTTACCGTTGCGACGCTAAACACCAAAAAGCGCGCCCACCCTTCATCTGGTTGGTTCAGACAGAAAAAACTTTGCGCCTCAAGCCCCAGAATATGGTGTGACGTACATGAACGAAAATCGGTACACTCCTGTATCATGTCGCAACTAAAAGAAAAGTCTCTTGGCGCCATGGCCGAAACCGAACAGGAAGTCGGCCATTTTGAACATTCTGAATTAATTGCGTAATTTTGGAGCAGTATATGCCATTCCTTCGAGAGTTAATTCAGCCCGAACCGCATCGTGAACCTCGATGTGTTATACATCAAAATGTGCGTCTCCATCCTGCGACTACACGCATTACTTTTCTCTTTCAAAAGTGTTACCGTGGCGAAGCTAGACGCCAACAAGCGGACCCCCCCTTCATCTGATTGGTCCATATTTGATAGTTCCCCAAAAGGCACCAAATTTGGCATGCAAGCCAGGCCTGGCGATAAATTTGATCTTTTATGGTTTGCATTAATGGGCGTGGCAAAATGGCTCAACAGCGCCCCCCGGAAAACTTTGTGCCTCAAGCCCCACAATACGGTTTGACGTACATGCACGAAAATCGCTACACACCTGTATCATGTCACAACTAAAAGAAAAGTCTCTTGGCGCCATGGCCGAAACCAAACAGGAAGTCGGCCATTTTGAATAAATTGTGTCATTTTGGCGAAATTTATGCCATTCCTTCGGCAGTTAATTCAGCCCGAACCGTAACGTGCACCCAGGTGTGTTATACATCAAAATGTGCGTCTACATCCTGCGACGCCACGCATTACTTTTCTCTTTCAAAAGTGTTACCGTGGCGACGCTAGACGCCAAAAGGCGCGCCCCCCCTTCATGTGATTGGTCCATATTTGATAGTTCTCCAAAAGTCACCAAATTTTGCATGCAAGCCAGACTTGGCGATAAATTTGATATTTCATGGTTTGCATTAATTGGCGTGGCCTAACGGCTCAACAGCGCCCCCTAGAATACTTTTATCTGCCATAACTTTTGAATGGTTTGACATAGGAAGTCGTGGGTGGTGTCATGGGACTCTGTAATGAGTCCTTAAGCTTCGTTGGCCTTAATTAGCCCCGCCCCTTCTTCTGATTGGTTGTCCCGATTTCCTGCTATAACATTGGAATGGTTTGACATAGAGAGTCGTGGGTGGTGTCATCAGATTCTTTATGGAGTCCTTGACCTTCATTGGCCAGAATTAGCCCCGCCTCTTCTTCTGATTGGTTGTCCCTTTTTTCTGCTATAACTTTTTAATGGTTTGACATAGGAAGTCGTGGGTGGTGTCATGGGACTTTGTACTGAGTTCTTAAGCTTCGTTGGCCTTAATTAGCCCCGCCCCTTCTTCTGATTGGTTGTCCCGATTTTCTGCTATAACTTTGGAATGGTTTGACATAGGGAGTCGTGGGTGAGGTCATCAGATTCTTTATGGAGTCCTTGACCTTCATTGGCCTGAATTAGCCCCGCCCCTTCTTCTGATTGGTTGTCCCTTTTTTCTGCTATAACTTTTGAATGGTTTGACATAGGAAGTCGTGGGTGGTGTCATGGGACTCTGTAATGAGTCTTAAGCTTCGTTGGCCTTAATTAGCCCCGCCCCTTCTTCTGATTGGTTGTCCCTTTTTTCTGCTATAACTTTTGAATGGTTTGACATAGGAAGTCGTGGGTGGTGTCTTTTCTGATATGCTTATGGGGGGCGGTGGCCGTGAGTGCGAGGGCCCGTTCATCGCTGCTTGCAGCTTTAATTATTATTATTATTATTAGGGCCCGAGCACCTTCAGTGCGAAGGCCCTATTGTATTTGCAGGAATTTTTATTAGGGCCCGAGCACTTGCAGTGCGAAGGCCCTATTGTATTTGCAGGAATTTTTATTATTATTATTATTATTATTATTATTATTTTCCTGACAAAGTGAAGGCCTTTTTGCCCCCCTTAACATGCCCAAAAAGTCACCAAATTTTGCACCCAAGTCAGGCCTGGCGAAAAATTTGATATTTAATGGTTTGCAATAATGGGCGTGGCAAAATGGCTCAACAGCGCCCCCTTGAAAACTTTGTGCCTCAAGCCCCACGATACGGTTTGACGTACATGCACGAAAATCGGTACACACCTGTATCATGGCGCAACTGAAAGAAAAGTCTCTTGGCGTCATGCCCGAAACCGAACAGGAAGTCGGCCATTTTGAATTAGTCGTGTCATTTTGGCGAAATTTATGCCATTCCTTTGAAAGTTAATTCAGCCCGAACCGTAACGTGCCCCCAAGTGTGTTATACATCAAAATGTGCGTCTCCATCCTGCGACCACACGCATTACTTTTCTCTTTCAAAAGCGTTACCGTGGCGACGCTAGACGCCAAAAAGCGCGCCCACCCTTCATCTGGTTGGTTCAGACAGAAAAAACTTTGTGCCTCAAGCCCCATAATACGGTTTGACGTACATGAACGAAAATTGGTACACTCCTGTATCATGTCGCAACTAAAAGAAAAGTCTCTTGGCGCCATGGCCGAAATCGAACAGGAAGTCGGCCATTTTGAACATTCTGAATTAATTGCGTAATTTTGGAGCAATATATGCCATTCTTCGAGAGTTAATTCAGCCCGAACCGTATCGTGAACCCAGATGTGTTATACATCAAAATGTGCGTCTCCATCCTGCGACTACACGCATTACTTTTCTCTTTCGAAAGTGTTACCGTGGCGACGCTAGACACCAACAAGCGCACCCCCCCTTCATCTGATTGGTCCATATTTGATAGTTCCCCAAAAGGCACCAAATTTGGCATGCAAGCCAGGCCTGGTGATAAATTTTATATTTCATGGTTTGCATTAATGGGCGTGGCAAAATGGCTCAACAGCGCCCCCCGGAAAACTTTGTGCCTCAAGCCCCACAATACGGTTTGACGTACATGCACGAAAATCGCTACACACCTGTATCATGGCATAACTTAAAGAAAAGTCTCTTGGAGCCATGGCCAAAACCGAACAGGATGTCGGCCATTTTGAATAAATTGTGTCATTTTGGCAAAATTTATGCCATTCCTTCGAGAGTTAATTCAGCCCGAACCGTATCGTGCACCCAGGTGTGTTATACATCAAAATGTGCGTCTACATCCTGCGACACCACGCATTACTTTTCTCTTTCAAAAGTGTTACCGTGGCGACACTAGACGCCAAAAGGCGCGCCCCCCCTTCATGTGATTGGTCCATATTTGATAGTTCTCCAAAAGTCACCAAATTTTGCATGCAAGCCAGGCCTGGTGATAAATTTTATATTTCATGGTTTGCATTAATGGGCGTGGCCTAACGGCTCAACAGCGCCACCTTGGATACTTTTCTCTGCCATAACTTTTGAATGGTTTGACATAGAGAGTCGTGGGTGGTGTCATCAGATTCTGTATGGAGTCCTTGACCTTCATTGGCCTGAATTAGCCCCGCCCCTTCTTCTGATTGGTTGTCCCTTTTTTCTGCTATAAACTTTGAATGGTTTGACATAGTAAGTCGTAGGTGGTGTCAAGGGACTCTGCAATGAGTCCTTGAGCTTCTTTGGCCTGAATTAGCCCCGCCCCTTCTTCTGATTGGTTGTCCCTTTTTTATAATAAAATCGCCACGAGCCGCCAGTCGCTCTCGCGCTGACTCCCGCTTCCTGATTCAAACGTCTGCCGGCCCCGCCCCCCGACCAATCGGTGGCGAGTAGGGTGATGACGGCCCCGCCCCCCGACCAATCGGTGGCGAGTAGGGTGATGACGACCCGCCCCCCGACCAATCAGTGGCGAGTAGGGTGATGACGGCCCCGCCCCCCGACCAATCAGCTCCCTGTAATGTGGTGACGTCAGAAATATTCCCAGCTCAGCCCGGTTACAACCTTGGCAGAATGGTTACAGAAAAAGTAATAATTAAAATAGTAGGGTTTTACTAATATTTATAACTTACAAATATTTTAAAAAATTAGAAAAAACAGCTCCAGACTTACATTACTAAATATCGATATGTTGGTCTCTCCTAAGTCAGTAGGTCAAATAGAAATGAGAAGCTGAGTCTTAGCTCAGCCAGAGTGTTCCCGTCTTTGGAGTCAGAGATCAGAGTTCGATTCCCGCAGTATCCAGACTTTTTTGTCAGCAATTTTTTTTTTTCTACATCAATATGTGCGTCCCTGTCCTGCAACGACGCACATTACTTTTCTCATTTAAAAGCGTTACCGCGGCAACGCTAGACACCAAAAAGTGCGCCCACCCTTCATCTGATTGGTTCAGAGGGAAAAAACTTTGAGCCTCAAGCCCCATAATACGGTTTGACGTACATGAACGAAAATCGGTACACACCTGTATCATGTCGCAACTTAAAGAAAAGTCTCTTGGCGCCATGGCCGAAATTGAACAGGAAGTCGGCCATTTTGAATTAATTGTGTAATTTTGGCGCAATTAATGCCATTCCTTCGGCAATTAATACGGCCCGAACCGTAACGTGCATCCAGGTGACTTATACCTCAAAATGTGCGTCTCCATCTTGCGACTACGCGCATTACTTTTCTCTTTCAAAAGTGTTACCGTGGCGATGCTAGACGCCAAAAAGCGTGCCCCCTTAATCTGATTGGTCCATATTTGATAGTTCTCCAAAAGTCACCAAATTTTGCATGCAAGCCAGGCCTGGTGATAAATTTGATATTTCATGGTTTGCATTAATGGGCGTGGCAAAATGGCTCAACAGCACCCCCCGGAAAACTTTTCTCTGCCATAACTTTTGAATGGTTTGACATAAAGAGTCATGGGTGGTGTCATGGGACTCGGTATTGAGTCCTTGACCATAATTGGTGAAAATTAGCCCCGCCCCTTCTTTTGATTGGTTGTCCCTATTTCCTGCTATAACTTTTGAATGGTTTGACATGGAGAGTCGTGGGTGGTGTCATCAGACTCTGTATGGAGTCCTTGACCTTCATTGGCCTGAATTAGCCCCGCCCCTTCTTCTGATTGGTTGTCCCTTTTTTCTGCTATAACTTTTCAATGGTTTGACATAGGAAGTCGTGGGTGGTGTCATTTCTGATACTTATGGGGGGCGGTGGCCGTGAGTGCGAGGGCCCGTTCATCGCTGCTTGCAGCTTTAATTATTATTATTATTTTCCTGACAAAGTGAAGGCCTTTTTGCCCCCCTTAACATTGCCAAAAAGTCACCAAATTTTGCACCCTAGTCAGGCCTGGCGAAAAATTTGATATTTAAAGGTTTGCATTAATGGGCGTGGCAAAATGGCTCAACAGCGCCCCCTTGAAAACTTTGTGCCTCAAGCCCCACGATACGGTTTGACGTACATGCACGAAAATCAGTACACACCTGTATCATGGGACAACTTAAACAAAAGTCTCTTGGGGTCATGCCCGAAACCGAACAGGATGTCGGCCATTTTGAATTAATCGTGTCATTTTAGCGAAATTTATGCCGTTCCTTCGGCAGTTAATTCAGCCCGAACCGTAACGTGCACCCAGGTGTGTTATACATAAAAATGTGCGTCTCCATCCTGCGACACCACGCATTACTTTTCTCTTTCAAAAGCGTTACCGTGGCGACGCTAGACGCCAAAAAGCGCGCCCACCCTTCATCTGGTTGGTTCAGACAGAGAAAACTTTGCGCCTCAAGCCCCATAATACGGTTTGACGTACATGAACGTAAATTGGTACACTCCTGTATCATGTAGCAACTAAAAGAAAAGTCTCTTGGCGCCATGGCATAAACCGAACAGGAAGTCGGCCATTTTGAACATTCTGAATTAATTGCGTAATTTTGGAGCAATATATGCCATTCCTTTGAGAGTTAATTCAGCCCGAACCGTATCGTGAACCCAGATGTGTTATACATCAAAATGTGCGTCTCCATCCTGCGACTACACGCATTACTTTTCTCTTTCAAAAGTGTTACCGTGGCGACGCTAGACGCCAACAAGCGCACCCCCCCTTCATCTGATTGGTCCATATTTGATAGTTCCCCAAAATGCACCAAATTTGGCATGCAAGCCAGGCCTGGCGATAAATTTGATATTTCATGGTTTGCATTAATGGGCGTGGCAAAATGGCTCAACAGCGCCCCCCGGAAAACTTTGTGCCTCAAGCCCCACAATACGGTTTGACGTACATGCACGAAAATCGCTACACACCTGTATCATGGCACAACTTAAAGAAAAGTCTCTTGGAGCCATGGCCGAAACCGAACAGGATGTCGGCCATTTTGAATAAATTGTGTCATTTTGGCGAAATTTATTCCATTCCTTCGGCAGTTAATTCAGCCCGAACCGTAACGTGCACCCAGGTGTGTTATACATCAAAATGTGCGTCTACATCCTGCGACACCACGCATTACTTTTCTCTTTCAAAAGTGTTACCGTGGAGACGCTAGACGCCAAAAGGTGCGCCCCCCTCCATGTGATTGGTCCATATTTGATAGTTCTCCAAAAGTCACCAAATTTTGCATGCAAGCCAGACCTGGTGATAAATTTGATATTTCATGGTTTGCATTAATGGGCGTGGCCTAACGGCTCAACAGCGCCCCCTAGAATACTATTCTCTGCCATAACTTTTGAATGGTTTGACATAGAGAGTTGTGGGTGGTGTCATGGGACTCTGTAAAGAGTCCTTAAGCTTAGTTGGCCTTAATTAGCCCCGCCCCTTCTTCTGATTGGTTGTCCCGATTTTCTGCTATAACATTGGAATGGTTTGACATAGAGAGTCGTGGGTGGTGTCATCAGATTCTGTATGGAGTCCTTGACCTTCATTGGCCTGAATTAGCCCCGCCCCTTCTTCTGATTGGTTGTCCCTTTTTTCTACTATAACTTTTGAATGGTTTGACATAGGAAGTCGTGGGTGGTGTCATGGGACTCTGTAATGAGTTCTTAAGCTTCGTTGGCCTTAATTAGCCCCGCCCCTTCTTCTGATTGGTTGTCCCGATTTTCTGCTATAACTTTGGAAGGGTTTGACATAGAGAGTCATGGGTGGTGTCATCAGATTCTGTATGGAGTCCTTGACCTTCATTGGCCTGAATTAGCCCCGCCCCTTCTTCTGATTGGTTGTCCCTTTTTTCTGCTATAACTTTTGAATGGTTTGACATAGGAAGTCGTGGGTGGTGTCATGTCTGATATGCTTATGGGGGGGGGGGTGGCCGTGAGTGCGAGGGCCCGTTCATCGCTGCTTGCAGCTTTAATTATATTCCTAATTTCAAACATGGTCAAAGGTTCCTACCAGGTGCACATGCAGGTGCATCTGCAGGTGCACATGCACATGCACATGCACATGCAGGTGCATGTGCATGTGTGCGAAGTTGATGTAGGAATACAAAAGTTGTGAATGTTCACAAAGTAAGAAAAGAAACATAACAATGATGACTAGTGCTGAATAGAAACCTGTTATTTACTGTATACATGGGATAGTGGATGATAAAATACATGTACTTCAAAGGCAGAGCAAAGCAACACTCAGCCATACATGAAATAACACAGAAAATGAATGTGGGTCATTTTTGACCCATGTTGTGCATTAGAGGTGTAGTGATACAAAAAAACGTTTTTATTCAAAAAGTAAGACAACAAATAATAAAATAAGGATGTTAACTGATCAAACTGTCGGGTCACTTTTGACCCATGTTGTGCATCAGAGGGGGAGTGTTCACATCATTATACGATAAAAACTGTCCAATAAAAACAATAAAACAATACAGTGGAAAACAAAAATACTCTGATCGACCATGGATCACAAAGGGATTACAACATGCCTGTAAAAAGAAAAATGCACTTTATAGGGAATTCATAAAACTAAGAACCAAAGAGGCAGAACATAAATCACTGATTCTTGAGAGTTGGGACAAAAAATGTCCCAACAAAGTCTAATTTATATTGAAAATCAAGAAATTCATCATGGTTTACATACTTACAAAGTTAAATCTAAAGGAACTGTGTATACCTATGTTCTTTTTATAACGCATTTTACACTTTTTCTGTGTGAATTTGTTTAAATGTATGGTCTAAGAGGTCCATGTTATTATACCTGTCCTCAGCAAGAGGTCACAGTATTGACCCACCAAAAAACCTTTAAAAACTCAATGAGTGTGCAAATATATATATTAAATAACAACGAGTGGTCTTAAATAAATAAAACAGTACATGAAGTGAACTTCAAACAATATTTTCCAGAAAATCCTGTCTATCAAAGTTCTGTCCTCAGTTTCCGTCAACTCCGTCAGATTTTTTTACAATCCTCACTAAATCAGGAAATAGAATAATCAGCTATTTCCCCCAGGATGCCCTTTTCTCTCCCTGCCTGTTCTGAATGCAACGCTACCACACATAGGGCCCGATTTACTAAAGGTTTGCGTGTGTAAAAACCTGTGCAAACTTGACAGCACCCGCAAACCAAAGTGCGAGCTGATCTACTAACGGCGTGCAAAGACGACTGCGTCTCTGAAATCCGCAGAATAGCGCACGCAATTCAGTTAGTACTTTTGCCCTGATCAAGGGCGAAACTTTAATTTCAGAGGTGGGGGGGACACAAGTAGGAATGGTAAATTTGTGCGTGTAGCTGTAGCGTGGATGTGCAGTGTGGCTTTGTAAGACTGTGTGAATGCGAACAATCAAACAATTTTGATATGGATTTACTTTTTTAGACACTTAACTTTTTTTTCCTGATATATGTATTTATTATTATTTTAGTTTAGTGCTATACAATGATAAAAAAGAGTCTTGAATCTTGTGACCTCTTTCTCTGTGGGCATCCTTTATTTTTGACACAACAAAACATTAACATGCCACATAACAAATCAGCTCTTACCTTAAGACAGTATACAAGCTTTACAGGCTTACTTACAGGCCTCTGGAGAAACACAGTTCTTGGCCAGGCTTGATTTTTCATTTTAGAAAGCTTGGGCACAGAAAAAACATAGGATTCCATTGAATCCTCCTTGTTTATAATGGAGCCAAGGAAATTCACAGTACCACTTCTCTCTCTTAAGGTTTTGTTGCTGAGATGCTGTTCTACAATCACTTTTGGGCTAACATGGTTGGGTTCCTGCCTGCCTGCCTGCACTTCTTCACTTGCACCTGTCTCCACATATTTCTCCTATGAAATATGAAAATAGATCATGTTCATTCCTTCCTTTCCTTATAAACAAACCAAAATCACCTAACCATTTACAACATATTATTTTGAGTAATATTTGGCTACTCATCTCTGCACAGCCTACCTGCAACGCCGTATGCTCTGCGTTGGTGTAACGCGGAACCATAAATCAGCCTTGAGCCCGCACTGAGGGGAGGGGAGGAGGGAGGAGGGAGGCGGAGCGGTGCTGCCGGGCCGTCTTCGCACAGGGTGTATTGATGATTCGCAATTACAGGCTGAGCCTACCGTTAGTTTTTAAACTGTAAAAAGTGGGGGGGACAAAAACATGATTTTGAAAAGTGGGGGGGACATGTCCCCCCTGTCCCCAGTGGAAATTGCGCCCATGGCCCTGATGAATAATCAATATGGGGCGTAACCGCCAGAACGCGCTAAATACTGGGAGGGGAAGATGCAAATAGGTTAATTTACCACACGCAATGAGATTTACCAAGCCTGAAAGTAATTGCGCGTATTGTGATTGCGTCTGTATTTAATACGTTCGAAAGGAAGGTACTAATCTGCTGCTGCTGTTATTGTGGCAAGGAGGCGACATCCAAAATCAAAGAATATGCAGAGAGAGAGTCTTTATTCTGCTGCATGCTATTTTAAAAATGGTTGCACAAGTTTTATTAAAGGCCCCTTTTTCTTTAGTTCTTCGCCTTATATCTTGCCACCTTCTTTTAATGTGCCCCCCTCCACTCGCCCACAAGCAGGCCAAGCCTTTGTGCCAAAACTTTGTATTTTATTGATTATTTATGTTATTGAACGTGAAATCATCCTTCGCAGACAGACTGCAGCTTCGCTTGAATTATGGTTCTGCGTTAAATCGACGGCGTAGCCGACGGCGTATGGGGTCGCGGTGCGGTGTGCGTCGCCGCGTACCCTACGCCGTCGGTTCTGCGTTAGTGTGACGCGGAACCATAAATCAGCCTTTAGTGTGCGCTCTGTTCTGAACACTTCTCTTCTCTTCTTTCGGATGATGGTCCCGTCTGTCACACATTTACTGTCAGTGTTTGCTATATAATATATAATATTTGCAATATACTGTGGACATCTGAATAAAAACTTAACTCATAAATAGATTGAATCAAAGCGCTCTCCAGCTCTGTGTCTGATTGTCTTTTTCTCCTCAGATCATGCCGAGCACCGCCGGGTCACGTAAACCCGACCAATTAAATATTAAAATCAAATTCGGTCCTGTGGCCCGTTTTTCTATTTTGTATTTTTGATCTGTGCCTAAAATTGAAATATGAAAAACCAGACGTTTTTCCGTTTTTTGTGTTACCAACTGCATTTATTCTATCGCAGGTTTTCTCCGATATTGCGTTTCTTTTGGTAATGTTTAAATTTCTTTGCTGTAGTTCATGAATGTGTTTATTTGCCTCTTCCACTAATATCTCTAACTCCAACTCGTCAAATTTCATTTTACGCTTGTGACTTGTGACTGTGCATTCCATCCACTCTCCATGGCGCAGAGTTTGCGCTCGCAAACCGTAAGACACGCAACACCTCATTTAAATACTGCTGTTTGCACCTGTTATCAATTGCGCACGCAATCTTAGTTGATCACCTGCAAACCACACGCAAACAGCACGCGCAAACTTTTTCAGTGCACACGCAATTTAGTACTCTTTATTTAGGATCTTAGTAAATCGGGCCCATAATCTGGTAGCTTTTACATTTTTGGATATTTTAGACAAACAATGTTGATATTCCTATGGTCACAGCTGGAACATGTCAACACCGTCTCTCTGTTATGATAATGTTTTTAAACAGTAGTGGATTGAATTAAGGTATTTTAGTATGGTTATTGAGACAGCTAGCATGAGGAAAACCAGCTAGCTGCAGTGAACAATACATGTTTTAGCGGCAAAATACATGCCCTTTTGTCAACTCCGTCAGGTTCTACACCTGACGGAGTTGACATGTAAGCTGACAGAGTTGAAAAATCCACATATAAACTCTTAATATGCTAATATAATATAATTTGTGAACATAGTAAAGAATTAAAATATTATTTCAGGGTTTTCTTTATACATAAATGTACACATGTAAGCTGTGGTCTGCTTAGTATTGTGTAACTTTCCCAGCGCTTATATTATAATTATACTGTATATCACATTAAAGGACCAGTTTGTAGATTTTGACAACATATCGTGGTGAAAGGGAGTATTACATTGAATGGTCATCTCTACTTTTATGTTCATATAAACGGCTCATACATGTTTCATTATTAGCATTTTGAGCAGTATTGTTGTTATGGAATATCAATTTAAAATTTTGAATCGAGCAGTGCAGGGGCAGTCACCCCCCCCCCCCCCCCCCCCCCCCCCCCCAGGCCTCCCACCCCCCATCCACACCACACACCACTTACAAAAGAGAATTTGCAGTATGTTTATTATTATTATTATTATTATTATTATTATTATTATTATTATTATTATTATTATTATTATTATTATTATTATTATTATTATTATTATTATCTGATTTATGTTCAATATAAGACAAAGAGTAGTTAGTTCTTCATCTTTTGTCTCTTCCATCTGTTTTTAAACATATTTGTTCATTAATCAGTAATACACATCAGTTTTTTGTCAACACCATCAGTTCTTCGTCAACACCGTCAGATGTATGTTTTTGTTCATTTTTGAAAAAACTGTTTATTGTTTGTTCAGTCTATGTTGTTTATGTAAAAAAGGACCATGTGATCTACATCCTCTTATGTCTTATTTATCTAAACAAATTATTTTTTTCCTTTTTAAATTAAAAACAAAGATTGAAAATGCTGACATTAAGAAATCTGGGTTTTCAGAAAAGTGTGAAATCACAACATAAGTTTATATATTGTATTTTTTACATATCAGAGTAACTAAACACTATACCAACATACTTCAGGAATTTAGATTCTTGTTGGACTGGAAGAATTAAAATTGTATACTTTTGAGTGTGTCTGACGGAGTTGACACAAATAAAGTTCTAAAGTAAAGCATATTTATTTTTTTTAGAAGTGTTTTTATTTAGAGCCTGTTCCTTTACATGGTTAAAAAGCTAAGACCCTCTACAGAAATATACAGTTCCAATGAATATATTGTGCATTTAAAAAAAAAGATTCTTAAAACCTGTTTTGTCCCTTATCTCCAGAATCCCTGTAATAAATGTGATATGAGGTGTGATGATTGACAGAGTTCAGAGTCCAGAGTGCTGGGTGTGTCTTGATTAAGAAGTCTTATGACCTGGGAGAAGAAACTTCTTTTACGCCTCTCAATCAAAATGTTTCAGTTAATCAGCCTGTTGTTTCTGACCCCCGTCTGCATGAACCTCTGGGGAGCTTATGTGTCAACATTGATACTATTGGAAGTTCAGTCAGGAAGTCTTCTGGATGAAGATACGCCATCTTCAGTAGTTACACAAGTACCAAAGAACAACTTCTTCCAGGAACCAAACTGACTTTATTTGCTACAGACGACAACTTAATTCCAGAAAATAAAAACACCTCACAGTTTGATTGATGAAGAAAACTAATCATCAGCTGATCATCACTGTGTTTCTGATCTGTGGCTGCAGCAGCAGCTGCCTCACCAGCTTTGGACCATAAAGTGTTTTGCACCCAGCACACCGATGACGTAAAGGAAAGGTCTTAACGCAAAGTTCTTCTTTTGTATGTTTACTCCAAAAAACTGAAAAATCATACAGAATACAGAACCAAATCCTTAACTTTTGTAAATAGAAAAAAATTATGCTGGTCAAAAGCCTGTGTTGCTCAAAGGTCCAGTGACTTGTAAACTTTCACTGAGTGACCGTATATTTATTCTACATACAGCAGCCAATAGAAATGCAATATTCTGTTTTGTGAGTAGTCACCGGTTAGAACAAATATAAAACCAAAGTCTTACAAAAGGTATTATCTTAAACATAAATCACATTTATGCAAAATGGCTCCAGCAGATCACAAATAAATCCAATAAAAATATTGTCATCTAACAATCATGTAGATTTGTTTTCATACACAAGAATGATCAAAGTCTGCAGTGAATACTTTCTCCAACCATGGAGGAGCAGAAACAAACAGGAAAGATCCTGAAGACAAATTTCAAACTTACAGTTTCTTCAAACAGTCCAAAGAGTTGAAGATGAAGATTCTGCAGTCTGAACAAAACCCACTGAGACGCAACTGAACTGATCCTGGAATGAGTCAGAGCTGCACCTGTGGAGGAGGAGGAGGAAGAGGAGGAGAATGGATAGATAGGAGGAGGAGGGACAGGTGGAAGGATGAAGAGTCTAATAAATAATTTTTCTTAAAAGGGACCTATTATGGCATTTAAAGGTGACCTATTATGGAATTTAATGTATATTTTAACAGGCCTTGAATGTCTTAAAAACAATCTAAAGATAGTTTTTTCTACATGAAACAGAAATTCAGCCTGTGGGCCATGTCTCTAGTTTTACCACTTCTAACTTCATTATCTGTGAGGGATTCTGAGGGGAGGGGAGGCTATGATAATGAGGCTCTGTGCTGATTGGCTGCCTGAATGACGTGTAGCAGGGGAGGGAACAAAGCCTCTCTGGGCAGAAGAGCAGCGGCTGCGTACACAAAGCGTGTCCCATGCTAGGGAGCTTCGGCGACAAAATCAATTCCATTGCTTTATTTTTATTGTATTGGACTGTCCTAACTGGCTGCGAGTTTAACGGTTTCAGTGTGGACAGAGAGCGTCTGATGTCACGCAGCTCGACGCGATAGTCGGACGCTCGCATTCAGTTACACGGTAAACGGATCTTAAAGCCTGATTTACGGTTCTGCGTTAAATCGACGCGTACCCTACGCCGTAGACTCTGCGTTGGTGTAACGCGGAACCATAAATCAGCCTTTAGTCACCTGACCGGGTCACCTATGGGCAGAAATATGTGCCACTAGAAACTGAATTTGAATCATTCATATTTGAATTTGAATTGCTCAACTTGAATAATTGCATTAAAAAACTGAATCTGAATCACATAATTTGAATTTGTGTTGTTTAATTTGAATAATTGCATTGAAAAACTGAATCTACATTCCGAAAAACTGAATCTAAAATCAGTTCTCACAATTCAAATTCAGTTCTTGAAATTCAATTTCAATTCTACTGTGCCAGACATCCGGGTCTTCTGGAGGAACAGCAATCGAGTGCAGATACAAAGAACTCGGGTATCAGTCATGTGACGTTTTTTGTTGTCAGCGCCATCTTGAGGACCGACGAGGGACATTCCAGCCCCCCGGTCTCGCACTCCGCAGGCACGCCGATTTTTTCCAGTGGCCAGCCGCGGTACTGCAACAAAAAATCCCATGGGGCCCAGAAAAGCTTTTTTCCCATAGACCGCAATAGTAAAAGAGAAGCCTCTAAAACTGTTCACACGAACCTCCAGCTGTAATCACCGGCAATTACTAATCTTTGTATTCTATATTTTTAAGTCATGGACTTTATACATATCCATACCTGCCAACATTGGGCTGTGAAAAAGAGGGAGGTTTTCTGGGGTAGCGGTTGGAATGCTCCACTCACATCCCCGCCCTGATAAACAAGACGACTTTTAATTAGCTTTAAATCCATAGCTACAATGAAATGTGCTAAAATGTACCTCCCAAAATGACTCTACAGCCTTCTTGGAGCCAAATATGTTTAATATTAATGACAATAAAATACAATATAGGCTACAATTGTACATACAATAATAACAAAAATCAATGCTGTCAATAATGTCATCTTCTAAACCACATACATACTGAATCACGCACTGAGGTGGTGGTGATGGTGTGTGTGTGTGTGTGTGTGTGTGTGTGTGTGTGTGTGTGTGTGTGTGTGTGTGTGTGTGTGTGTGTGTGTGTGTGTGTGTGTGTGTGTGTGTGTGTGTGTGTGTGTGTGTGTGTGTGTCCAGGACCTCAATTTTGTTGTACCTGTTGTAATTGTAGGTGCAGACTTTGCAGCTTCAATCACTTTCCTGGAGGGTACATACTTCTACATACTCCTTACATTTTAAAAACAGCCTCGTTACTCTATTTCATTTCAGCCTTTAAATAAAAACTATCCAGTTAAATTGCTCCATCCGGATAGAGTGAATTTGGTTGTGGTTGTTTCAGATGTTCTTGTCCAGTTTTGTTCTTACATCCGTTCCCTCAGATTCCGGCAACTAAACTTGGATGCACATTCCAATAAAGGTTAGGATAAATGATAACATGCCTCTGAAGTTTGACTTTTTGCACCATTAAATATAGGCAACTAGTCATCATATCTCCTAGTCTCTGAAACACATGTTAATGCTCAATAGTACACAAATATGGTTCTTTAATATATTTGCATTATACTAAGATGCATTCATTTTCAATGGCTTTTGTCCTTAATGGCTTTTTCCCCCTTACATTACTTTTATACTTTAAGTAGAATTGAAAACAGTACTTCTATACTTTTACTTGAGTAAAAAACTTGAGTTGATACTTCAACTTCTACAGGAGTATTTTTAAACTCTAGTATCTATACTTCTACCTGAGTAATGAATGTGAATACTGAAGACACCTCTGTTAAAAAGACACACACACACACACACACACACACACACACACACACACACACACACACACACACACACACACACACACACACACACACACACACAGAGAAAAAAACTGCTTTAATAAGATATTTAAACGTGGGATTTCTGATAAACAGTTATTATTAATGTGAATATGATGACAAAGGAGGTAGAGCCAAAAATAGATCAGCGAAAACAGTTGTGGTGCGACCTGGATGTTCCTCACCCCCTCTGTCCCCCTCTCCTCCCTGCGCGCACTCGTCACGTGTCAAGGCTGATTTATGGTTCCGCGTTACACCAACCGTACCGCACGCGTCGCCGCGTACCCTACGCCGTAGGCTCTGCGTCGATTTAACGCAGAACCATAATTCAGGCTTACCGCAAATCTTCACACACTCCTCAGCAGAAATTTTTCTACAAAACGGCAAGATATGAATCTACACTTTTTACACAGAATGGAGAAAACACAATAGGTTTAAATATCTAGCTCCCATTGGTCGTTTATATCGTTGAAAGAAAATAGAGGTTATAGTAGGCTACGTGAAAAGGAGTTCTTTGTATCTGCACTCGATTGCTGTTCCTGCGGAAGACCCGGATGTCTGGCACAGTAGAATTGAAATTGAATTGCAAGAACTGAATTTGAATTGTGAGAACTGAATGTAGATTCAGTTTTTCAATGCAACGATTCAAATTAAACAATACAAATTCAAATTGTGTGATTCAGATTCAGTTTTTTGATGGAATTATTCAAGTTGAGCAATTCAAATTCAAATATAAATTATTCAAATTCAGTTTCTAGTGGCACATATTTCTGCCCATAGTCTTGTATTAAAATGGTGCATATCACTGTTGAACTGAAAAAAAATCTTTACATGGCAAAGAAAATGAAACTGGCAGGAACAATACTTTGAAAATAAAATTGCAGGTTTAATATGTATTTAACTTAAAGTTGGGTAAAATATTGAGTTGTTTGAAAAGAGGGGCAGAATGAGCAGACCAATTACTGTGTGTGGCAATCCTGCAAAATCTTTTTTACAACATATGAAGTTTATGAAGATGTGTGTTGTAGGTAGCTCCCCAAATAATATTACAGTAAATGAGATATGGATATATCAAGCTATAATAAAGAGTTGGGAGACAATTTTCATTCACCAAACTACGGAATTTGCCAATAATACCAATAGATTTAGGTATTTTTTACAGACATGGTTGATGTGGTTTTTCCAGCTTAAACTTTCATGGATAATTACACCAAGGAAGGTTGTTGATGTAACCTGAGTGAGCGGATCATCTCCTGTAGACAGACCGGTGTTAGATTTACAATATATTTAATTTTTTGATGCAAATATAATAAAATAGATTTTTTTTATATTCAGTGATAGTTTGTTAATTTTAAACCATTTTGAAATGTTTTGTAAATTGTGATTAGCCTTTCCCATTAAAGATGAAAAATCATTATGTGAAATAAATAAGTTGGTAACACTTTACAATAAGGGTCCCTTAATTAATGTTAGTTAATGCATTATTAAGCATTAATTAACAGTTTAATAATAGTTAAATAACCATTATTATGTATTACTTAACATTAATTAGCATATTAGTTAATGCATTAATAAACAGTTAGTTAATGCATTATTAATCATTAATTAACAGTGTAATAATAGTTAAATAACCATTATTATGTATTACTTAACATTAATTAGCATATTAGTTAATGCATTAATACACAGTTAATTAATGCCTACTGCTCAGAGTTAATTAATACATTAGTAAGCATTAATAAACGTTACATGATGTAATTATTTATCCTTATGTATGCATTACTTAGTATTAAGTAATACATTAGTTAATACATAAGTAAAACGTTAATAATGTCCCTAGTAATCATTTACTAATGATGTTTATTTGGAGTGAATATGCATTAAGTAACAGCTACCTAATACATCTACTAATCATTCGCTAATGGTGTACATGTTTACTGGATGGGCATTATTAAACAACTATTTAGAGTCTTAAGTAATCATTTCCTAATGGTGCTGTGTATGTTATCAGGTAGCTTACCTGACCTTATGAACAGTAACCTGACATAAACCTTAATAAATGTATAGGAGTGGCTCATAACCATTACTTAACCATTAGTAAAGGCTTGCTGGACCCTTATTGTAAAGTGTAACACATTTACCCCTTAGGTAACACATTATTAATGCTTAACTGCCTCATAAGCATTACTTAACCATAATTAACCATTAGTAGATACTATTCTGGACCCTTATTGTAAAGTGTAACACATTTATCCCTTAGGTAACACATTATTAATGCTTAACTGCCTCATAAGCATTACTTAACCATAATTAACCATTAGTAGATACTATTCTGGGTAACACTTTACAATAAGGGTCCCTTAATTAACGTTAGTTAATGCATTATTAAGCATTAATTAACAGTTTAATAATAGTTAAATAACCATTATTATGTATTACTTAACATGAATTAGCATATTAGTTAATGCATTAATAAACAGTTAATTAATGCCTACTGCTCAGAGTTAATTAATACATTAGTAAGCATTAATAAACGTTACATGATGTAATTATTTATCCTTATGTATGCATTACTTAGTATTAAGTAATACATTAGTTAATACATACGTAAAACGTTAATAATGTCCCTAGTAATCATTTACTAATGGTGTTTATTTGGAGTGAATAAGCATTAAGTAACAGCTACCTAATACATCTACTAATCATTCACTAATGGTGTACATGTTTACTGGATGGGCATTATTAAACCACTATTTAGAGTCTTAAGTAATCATTTCCTAATGGTGCTGTGTATGTTATCAGGTAGCTTACCTGACCTTATGAACGGTAACCTGACATAAACCTTAATAAATGTATAGGAGTGGCTCATAACCATTACTTAACCATTAGTAAAGGCTTGCTGGACCCTTATTGTAAAGTGTAACACATTTATCCCTTAGGTAACACATTATTAATGCTTAACTGCCTCATAAGCATTACTTAACCATAATTAACCATTAGTAAATACTATTCTGGACCCTTATTGTAAAGTGTAACACATGTATCCCTTAGGTAACACATTATTAATGCTTAACTGCCTCATAAGCATTACTTAACCATAATTAACCATTAGTAAATAATATTCTGGACCCTTATTGTAAAGTGTAACACATTTATCCCTTAGGTAACACATTAGTAATGCTTAACTGCCTCATAAGCATTACTTAACCATAATTAACCATTATTAAATACTATTCTGGACCCTTATTGTAAAGTGTAACACATTTATCCCTTAGGTAACACATTAGTAATGCTTAACTGCCTCATAAGCATTACTTAACCATAATTAACCATTATTAAATACTATTCTGGACCCTTATTGTAAAGTGTAACACATTTATCCCTTAGGTAACACATTATTAATGCTTAACTGCCTCATAAGCATTACTTAACCATAGTTAACCATTAGTAAATTAAGCAATCACATATAAAGAAGTTTACACTTTTTATTTAAAACAAAATAAAACAGACTTTAACAGATAACATTTATATATATATATATATATATATATATATATATATATATATATATATATATATATATATATATATATATATATATATATACACATCTGTGATAACAGATACGTAACAACAATTCACACAGAGGAGAGCTTTGAACAAACATTATTTAGTAACATAATACAATAACACAGTATGATAGGCTGGCATAATTTTATCATCCTTCATTTTATGTATTGTAGCAGAAATGACTTCAGTGGCCTTTATAACCTCCTTGCATCTTTTAGCAAAGTCTGCCACCGTCACCCCCTTCTCCATTTGATCATATTGTTCTGGAGCAGCTATTGCAAGCTCGGCAATCGCTGCAGTCCTCACAATAGTAAGTCTGTCTACTCCATACTTCTCGAAGGATTTGGCCATATTCTTCCCCGTCTGGAAAATGGCAAGGACTTCCTTGTACCTCTTCACCACATCACCTGGTCCTCCAACTAATATAGACACACAAGAACAAGAAGGAATGTATCATTTGAATCATGAGATTGATGAGAAGAAAAAAACAAATCATTGTATTTTACTGTTAATGTTCAATGTGCCGCGAGACACACTAATCCCATATGTGACACCTCAACACAGTGTAGAAGGATTTTCTGGCACAACTTCACCAAGGTACATGGAAACACCATGACACACACAGGGAATTATCAAGGCTAAATTGGGAGAAAAAGAGGAGAAAATGCTAAATAAAAATGGACACATTTGGGGTGAATCATTTTTGGAAATGAACATTCATTTGGACCGTACTGGTCCTTTTGGTACATCCCTCTATCAGCGTGCAGGGCTTGAATTTAGCACTCGCCACTTGCCATTTGCGACCCAAATTCCTCAAGTGGCAAGACAGATTTTCTTGCCACTTGGCTAGTTAGAAAAATCGAGATTCCCAACTGTTGTGCCATTTATAAATCAAATTGAGATTCCCAATACTGTGCGCACCATCGCACCTTTTTATTTTTTATTCTTGATGTCAACTCCGGGTGAACCGTCTGAGTCTGACTCTGAAGAATGAATAGTAAACACTCTGAAGAACAACTGGAGAAAATGGACCAATGCAATGTCTCAGTTTGACCAGTAGGGGGCACACTGTATAGTTCCTTAAATGGTTTAGCTGGTGTATTGTGGTTGTCTTAAGACAGGCTAGGTTGGTTGTTGTAGTCTTAATAAGACACTTTCGAGCTAATAATAAAAAGGCTGCTTGTTTTTAAATTCACTTGTTCGTTCTCATTTGGACATTTTTATCCAGCCCAGAATAAACACATTATTTATACAATACACCTGCTGCATTATAGAATATACAGACAGGACAGGATCAAAGTGTTACTTTGAAGGTGTAATGCTATATATTCCTCCATAAATGTTAAATTTACAATTAAGTAGGCAACTACTGAAATTAAATTATACAAGAACACATCATGCAATCTCATTTTCCACCAATAGTATAGTAGTACACTACTGAATGATAATTGTAGCGTATAGAAAAACAGGATTGATGTAATATGGTACTACGATGACTGCTATATACAAGTGATGTCGAAATACAAAAGTAAAGCAACGTTTTGGTTTTGGTTAGTAAAAAATCTGGTTGGCTAATAACTTTTTTCATCTACTAGCCACTTGGCTAGTAAGTCAAAAAGTTAATTTCAAGCCCTGTCAGCTTGTCATGAGAGATTGATCTACTTGTAGGGACAATAGACACATACAGCTCAAGCCAGCCAAGAAATACGTTTCACATACCCCGCAGGCGAGAGCGATGTTTGCTTTTCTTCACCTTTTTCTCCTTATCCTGTCAGAGCTGGATTCAGAGTCATCCTCACTGTCGTCTTCACTGTCATACTGCATCTCAGATCCCCTCATCGCTTCATCATCACTGTCTTCTCTTCTGGACTGTTGAGCCTCCTTGAGACATGTCAAAGCTATGGATGCAAGGATTGATAGTTGATTACATCAGTTTGATTGCTTATTGTATACAAACACCTACAACAACAAACACAGCTATGACACAACTTTCGCACCCACAGCGTACACACCCATCATTCTTTAACCCTCGAGCATCCCTTAAAATTAATATACACTTTTTACCCATAGTCCAAATTTGCCTCATTGACTACCATCTCATAAAAGTGCAATAAAAATGTAATACATATTTATTTTCACTTTCACCACATAAAATCTTTTCAACAACTTCAGACCTAGCCATAGATATAAAGTTAATTATAATCTTTAAACATTATTTTTACAACTCCTGATTTTTTCAATAGAAAAATCACAAAATATACAATATTTTCAAAAATTAGGTTCAAAGTGAAATATTACAGCATTGACTATGTCAATAATTGATAACATTTATTTTGATGCATTATTATTTTTGGAACAATGATTGTTCATTTAAAAAAACTTACACTCTTTACCTTCATGTCCAAATTTGCCCCATTGACTCCCATTATAACCACATATTTTTTATGTACTGTAATTCTTACCTATTATAATTTTTTTCCAGACAAATTCCTAATAAATCTAAGCCTCTACCTTCAAAATACAGAGAAAACAGGTTTTATGTCTGGTGACCCCCCAAAACTAGCAGGGGCAGCAGAGCTTCATCACATCAAGTTTCAGTGACGTCTCATCCATCCCGCTCCGTGTTTAGTTGGGGTCTTTCATTTAAAAAAGTGTCAGCCTTCACGAAGTGTATTAGCTTCTACACACACCCTTTCAGTTACATGACTGAGAAGTCAGTCTTTCAAATTTACCGACGTAAACTTCTTCTTCTCCATTATTCAAGTGTTACTGAGTCAAATATGCAGCATCTTTTTGAAAAGTTTACATTTTGTCAGAATGATGTATTTGTTATGACAACTTGAATTGTGAACTTTTCAAAAAAAGTGTCATGAAGTTAACATTAAGAGCTAACAGTTTAACGTAGTTAGATTAATCTTACCATGTTTTCCAGATGAATTTCCCTTTTCCGCTTTTTTCTTGTGCGTGGTTAGCCGAGAAGGGTCCAGCTGCAGGCTCGGAGGCTGCAGTTCCAGGACCCGCAGTTTCAGGACCCGCAGTTCTAGGACCCGCAGTTTTTGCAACAGTGCAACTCAATGAATTGGAGTTGTCATTGCAGGTTTGCAGGTCGCAGATTGCAGATTGTATCCGGACTTCGATGACGAACGTAAGTAACATGTCAAGTTATAAGTTGTTCTCTCATTTACTAGATGCATATAACTATACAATATATCTATATCGGTAGACTGGAATAGATTTTAAAAAATTGATTTTTGAAAATACTAATACATTTATTGATACATTAAATTACATTTCTCTTATAGGCTATCATTTATGGTCTTGCGAGGACACATAACGTGCCCGTGCTTCAGGCGGAACAGCTGTTCCTTGCTGGGCAACCCTTACATCCAAGGTGAGAGAATAAAATATAAATATATTTCTAACAGAATTACATTAAGTCTTAATCAATTTATGCAATGCGTTACATACTATAATTAAGAAATGTGCATAATTATTGTAATTCCTGTAGCACTTAATGTTTTAAATGTTAAACACATTTCTGTCAATAAAGCTGTGATTTTTATGTCTACTATTTCAGTGAAAGGGAGGAATTTAAAAGGAAGCTCCAAAAACAACTGCTCCAACAAAGGAGACACTGAGGGAGATTTTTTGGGTTGCTTTTGGTCTGTATAAAGTTGAAATCGTGTGTGTGTGTGTGTTTGTGTGTGTGTGTGTGTGTGTGTGTGTGTGTGTGTGTGTGTGTGTGTGTGTGTGTGTGTGTGTGTGTGTGTGTGTGTGTGTGTGTGTGTGTGTGTGTGTGTGTGTGTGTGTGTGTGTGTGTGTGTGTGTATAAAATAAAATAAAAAATATGATTGGAAAAAGAGTTTGTGAATTTGATGGGGAAACATTTAAAGTCTTAAAAAATAGACATGGGTCATTTAATGTGTTTAGATTAAGATTTATGCTAGAATAGAAATGTAGGTTCCTTTGATATATTGTTTGACTTCAGAAAGGCTTCCATAAAACCTGCTGCAGTGTACTACCTAATCTTGTAATAGGAAATCATAATTATCTGTCTCAAATTATACATTGTAGGGTCTATGAATTTGATGTTTGAGAATGTGTAGGAACCCTGGTTGTTAATATTAATTATTTGATTATATTACAAATATAGAGACATAATCTTAAATCTGCCCTTAGAGGCCCAGCTGTGTGCCTTTCAAACCATATAAATATCTCAATAGTATCTGGCCAAATATGATTCCATCTTAAGTTTACCTGTAATGAGCTAATTATGCTGATCACAAATTTGCAATTTGTTTGCAACTCTTAGCAACCTATTTGATTTGTATTGCAGAGTAGGCTGTTCAAAGTAATTAATATTTGGTTGGAGTAAACCAATGTACTTGTTTACTATTATTATTTGTTTATCAACTCCATACAAAGTAATAATTTGACGGGATTAACCTCAAGAAATCAAAATATTTGTTAATTATCCTTGTTTATTTACTACACATGAAGTAAAAGTATTAATCTGGTGGAATAAACCTTTACACATAAAAATGCTGGTTTATTAATTATCCGTACCTGATTATTAACTTAAACAAGCTTTAAATAAGAATTTCTAACTAAAACTTAAAAAAAGTTATACTTCAATTCATCATGTTAAGTAATCTTTTGAAAATGCTGATATAGCAAAACAAGCACGGTTCCTGAAAAAGAAGGGGAAAATTCAGTCCACGTGGACTGCAAATTGCAAGGTGTTCGTTAAATTAAATGGTAGTCCTGAACAGGCCAAAGTGATATGTATTAGGAGCACTGAGCAGCTGGATAAGTTATGTAACCATTAGTTCAAATATGTTCATGATTCTGAATAACCTAGTGAATAGGTAGTAATGTTTAGTTTAGATATTTTTAAATGTTCTTTTTGTTTGTTTTGCTATTGTTCTCATCTTTACCACAAACATGTCTGATAACATAAATGATTTTCAGTATATTGAGCATCTCAACCTGGGACAAAACTTAATAGAATATGAACAGGATATAGATCCAGAATATAATCTTTTTAAAAATATAAACACCAGTTGCTGTTATTATACAGAGAAGCAGTTTAACAATAATATTACTATTGAACATGGGATACATATTATTCATTTCAACAGCAGAAGTTTATATACAAACTTCCCAAGTATAAAAGAATATTTATCACAGTTCAAAACGCATTTTAATATTATCGCCGTCTCAGAAACATGGCTTAACGAAGGAAGAGGCACAGATTTTGTTTTGCAGGGATATGAGCTGAATTACATTAGTAGAGAAAGCAAAGTTGGAGGAGGTGTGGCTCTATTTGTTGATAAAGGCCTCAGATATAAGGTTGTGAACAATATGTCGGTTACCATTGATGATGTAATGGAGTGCATTACTATTGAAATATGCATGGAAAAAATTAAAAATGTAATTGTCAGTTGTGTGTATAGGAAACCTGGGTCAAACATTGGAATCTTTATAGAAAATATGGAAAAGGTGTTCACTAAAGAAAAGCAAAAAGTCAAATATGTCTGTGGGGATTTTAACATTGACTTGTTGAATCCCAGCAGGCATAAAATGACAGATGACTTTGTTGAGGCAATGTACAGTATGGGTTTATTTCCAACAATCATAAAACCAACCAGAATAACATCCCACTCAGCCACTTTGATTGACAACATTTTTACAAACAATATGGACAATACTGTAAGCGGAGTATTAGTTAATGATATTAGTGATCACCTGCCTGTCTTTGTGATTCATGAATGTAGCTACAAAAGGAACTGGTCGTGTAAAGAAGTTGAGTACAGGAGAGTAAGATCTGAGGAATCGATAACAGCATTTAGAAATGACTTAATGAATTATAATTGGAAAGTACTTTGTGAAGAAACTGATGTTAACAAAGCGTATGAATTATTTTTAGACATATTCAAAAATGCATATGACAAAAACTGTCCAATCAAACAATGTACTAGTAACAAAAAGTATTCTGAAAACCCCTGGATGACGAAGGGACTGCAAAATGCCTGTAAGAAAAAGAATACTCTGTATAGGCATTTTATAAAATATAGAACAAAAGAGGCGGAGGTTAAATATAAGAAATATAAAAACAAATTAACTAATATTATGAGGGTATGTAAGAAGGATTATTATAATAAATTATTGGATAATAATAAAAATAACATAAAAAGTACATGGACTATATTAAATAATATTATTAGAAAAAAACAAAACAAACCAGACTACCCTGAATGGTTTACGGACAAAGACATAACAATTACTAATAGGAATGAAGTGGTTGATAGATTTAACAATTTCTTTGTTAATGTGGGTCCTGAACTGGCCAAAGAAATAAAAAACTCCGGGAAGAAATTTGCTGAGGAAAAATGGGTGGAGAGAAATCCAAACTCAATCATACTGGGAACTGTAGAAAGTAAGGAAATTATAGATATTGTAAATAAGTGTACAAGTAAGACATCAAAAGATTGGAATGATATTGATATGTTTCTTGTAAAGAAAATAATACATGGAATTGTGAAACCGCTAACTCACTTATGTAATTTATCATTCAAAACAGGAACATTTCCAGAAAAAATGAAAGTGGCTAAAGTAATTCCGTTGTATAAAGATGGTGACAAACACCTGTTCACCAACTATAGACCTGTATCCTTGCTTTCTCAGTTCTCAAAAATAATCGAAAAACTTTTTGTTACAAGACTGGATAATTTCATTGAAAAAAACAATATATTAATGGACAGTCAGTATGGGTTTAGGTCGGGCAGATCAACTTCCATGGCATTAATTGAGTTGGTAGAGGAAATAACAAACTGTATAGAGGATAAGAAATATGCTATGGGAATATTTGTTGACCTAAAAAAAGCATTTGACACAATTGATCATGAGATACTACTAAAAAAACTGGAGCGGCATGGCATAAGAGGGGTTGCATCTGATTGGATTAAGAGCTACATTAAAAACAGGCGTCAATTTGTGCAGATGGGTCAGCATAAGTCAAAGAGTCTTAATATTACCTGTGGTGTCCCACAAGGGTCAGTCTTAGGCCCAAAACTTTTTATTTTGTATATCAATGATATTTGTAAAGTTTCAAAGGTACTTAAGTTTGTTGTATTTGCGGATGACACAAATATTTTTTGTTCTGGAGAAGACTTGCCGCAGCTCGTGGAAGTGGTCACGAATGAATTGGTTAAATTAAAATGTTGGTTTGATACAAATAAGTTATCATTGAATTTGAAGAAAACTAAATTTATGTTATTTGGAAATCGTAAAATGAATGAAGATGTTCAAATAGAAATGAATAATGTTGTATTAGAAAGAGTTTATGAAAACAAATTTTTGGGTGTCTTAATAGACCACAAGTTATGCTGGAAGGCCCACATTAGGTATCTGTGTTCTAAGATGGCAAGGAGTATTGGAGTGCTGAATAAATGTAGACACATCTTGAACCAAACAACACTATACAATCTGTACTGTGCACTCATATTACCATATCTGATCTATTGTGTTGAAATCTGGGGTAATACTTACAAGAGCACCTTACAAAGGATATGCACATTGCAAAAAAGAGCAGTAAGGATAATAAATCATGCTGGGTATCTCGATCACACCAATCCTCTATTTCTTAAATTACAGACTTTGAAATTTATGGACTTAGTGAAAATTAGAACAGCAATAATAATGTTCAAAGCAAGAAATAATTCACTGCCTGAAAACATTCAAAAAATGTTTCAAGCTAATGAAGGACAATATAGTCTAAGAGGAAAATTACATTTTAAACAACCATGTGTACGCACTACTCTTAAAACTATGTGCATATCAGTTTGTGGGGTAACTTTGTGGAATGGTCTTGATGATAAAATCAAACATAGTACTAACTCTATACAGTTTAAAAACACATACAAGAAAGCAATTCTTGACAAGTATAATAATGGGGACCTCTAAGGAAAGTAATTCACATTACATATGTATTTCTTTGATTATTATTTTGTTTTATTGTGAATGGAGTATATATGATACAAATATAACTGCCAGCATTCAAGGCTGTTCGTGGATCATTGTAGAGGTGACTGGGAGATGGACTCTGGAATCTAGGATATTGAGGAGACCGGTTCAATTATGATTATAATTACGGATATTGCTTATTGGTTGTTTGTGTTGTATTTATTTATTTTTTGTTATATTTTTTTTTTTTTTTTTTTCTTTTAACTTTATTTAATTTTTATAGTTTATATATGATATTGTGAGGAAGGGACAGGACTAAATAAGCGTTCTGCTTCCTCCTGTTCCCTCTCGAACACATTGTTTTGATTTGTGTTTTACTTTGGAATGAGACTGTTAAATTGTTTTGCTTTTATTTATTTTTTTTTATTCTGATGCTTTTAATTTGATTGGGTTTTGTTGTGTTCGAGACAAAGCCAATAAAAAAAAAAAAAAAAAAAAAAAAAAAAAAAAAAAAAAAAAATGTTAAGTAATCTTTTGACGTAATAAACGTTTAATTTGCAAAATTGAAGGCCCTGGAACTGCGGGTCCTGGAACTGCAACCTCTGCAATGACAACTCCAATTCACTGAGTGGCGCTGTTGTGAAAACTGAGGGTCCTAGAACTGCGGGTCCTGAAACTGCAACCTCTGCAATGACAACTCCAATTCACTGAGTGGCGCTGTTGTGAAAACTGAGGGTCCTAGAACTGCGGGTCCTGAAACTGCGGGTCCTGGAACTGCAGCCTCCGAGCCTGCAGCTGTATACTATTGGGTTAGCCTGGTCCTGTGAGGAGGTGACACGCCGAGCTCTTCCATCCTGAGACGCTTCTGTAGATGGGGCCGCGGTCAGTGCGCGCAAAGAAAAAAGTGTGGCGTGCGGCGTTCAGGCCAGTTCGGAACTAAGGCTTTTAACTAAAGCCTAATATTGGTGCTCCTAATCGGGAAATTCAGAGTCTTCTTGGAGAATCAGTTTTCTGACATCACACAACAATGTCTAATGTCAATGTCTGGAACGCTTTGAAGACAGAAATGGGAGTTTTCAATGGGGAAACCCAGAGTTCTGAGGTGTCATGAACGCAGCATTGGCGCACACCAGAACTCAGGAGTTATCGCGGTGTAACCTGGGTGTAACTGCCTTGAAGGAGGAGCAGAATTTTCCAAGAGTACCTGGCTGCAGGCAAGATGGCCGACAAGGGCGCGGCCATTTTTTCCAACCATACCGGAATTCCAGACCGGAAGTTGGTCTTCTTCGTGTATATTATTATTCGTCGCGCTGAACCCATGGATCTATTATAATAACAGACCGGGAGTTGGTCTTCTTTTTTTTTTTTTTTTTAATAGAAACTTTATTGAAAGGTCAGACGTTACAATTAGTGAAACACATTCAGGTGTTCCCAATGCAGGTAGTAATGTACATGTCCCATTACAACAGTAATAATAAACAACAATTAAACAAATGTAGTACATATAATGGCATGACGTTATTGATAGAAAAGATTATAACAGCTGAGTGAATTGAGCATGACGAATAAAACAGCATTAGAAATCCAGAAAGAGTAACAAGGGAACATAAAACTGACCCTAATGTGACATATTTTAAAATGCTTTAACATAAAGTGCAACAGACTGAATAAAATAAATAATAAACAGACATAATGAAATAAAAGGAACTTATATAAATAAGTAATTAAATTAATAAAGTAATAAAACTAGTAAGGAAAAAAAGCAGCATTTATAAGGGGGAATTCAGACTGATTTTATCCAATTCAGTAGGGAAAATTCTTTAAGAGATCATATAAATTTCGTGCCTTAATTGTTGTTATACGTTTTAGAGATTTCAAATACATTTTAAATTCCTTCATAAATACACAAAATTTGGGGGATGATTTTAGGGTCCTATTCTTGTGGATAAAAAATTTGGCCAAGCAGAGGATTACATTGCAACAGAGTTCATCATTTTTGTTTTTCAAGATCATACCAAAAGTTACATTATCTCTAGAAATAGAGGATGGGAACGATGCAATTTTCCGTTTAATAAATTTGTGAAGGTTATTCCAGAATGTTTGTATTGCATCACAAGAGAAGAAAATATGGTCCGTAGTTTCAATTTCATTTTTTAAATGAAAATTTAAATTTTTTTTTTAAATTAAATTAAAAAAAAAAAAAGGAAAATAACTCATATTCACTATTCACTCATAATTTTTCCCCTCATGGATCCGTTTTATGGAATAACAGAGTGATAATAGTAAATAGAAAATCGTTATTTAAAAGAGATTGGTATGAGGCAGGCATTTTATTTGTGAAGGATATGATGGATTCTGGTGGAGGTCTTCTGGACTACAGGACATGGTTAGGAAAATATAAAATAAATTGTACTCAGAGGGAATATAACAGGATCCTTAAAGCAATTCCTATTCCACTTCTGCATTTAATCCAGAATACTTTGTTATTTTCAAGTGTTGAATCAACACTACCAAGACTGATGATTAATGAATGCAACTTAAATGACAAAAAATGTAACAACAAAGTGATTAGTGCTGCGTGGAAATCAATATTTTTTTTACGATTTCAACAGAGGACGTACATTCCAAGGGCTTGAGAAAGTAACAGTATCTATGTTGGAAAAAGCTCACTCTAAATATATTAAATGGCCTATTTCCCCAAAGATGAAAGAAACTCACTTTAAGATACTGCATAAAGTCTACCCAGTTGCAGAATTTCTTAAAAAAAGATTTAAGTTTGAAGTTGACCTGTGTACTTTCTGTAATGCAGCAGATGAAACTTTAGATCATATGTTTTTCTTATGTCCTGTGTCCAGAAACTTCTGGAAAGAATTGAGAAGTTGGTTATTACTTAAAATAGATGACATACCAGTTTTTAATATTTCTCATATTTTTTTATATGTAGACAATTTGAAGGCTGTTATATCTGATATGATAAATATAATTATTATCATGGGTAAATATCATATTCACTGCTGTAAATGGAGAAATGGTAAACCCTCCTTTGATTGGTTTTTAAATGATTTTAAATTGTTCTTTTTGTCCCTCAAAAAAATTGATTCCAGCAAATTGGCTAAAAAGATTTGTGACGACATATCTTGTTTTTTGCTTTTGTGATTCATGCCTCAGACCTTGCTCCTATTTTGTTATGGTTTTTGTTTTGCCTGATTTTGAAAATATATGCAAATGGTTTTACTAGTATTTTAAAATAACAACCCCTGTTTGTTTTGTTTGTTTTGTTTTGATTCATTTCTACATATATATATATATATATATATATATATATATATATATATATATATATATATATATATATATATATATATATATATATATATATATTTTGTACATGGCTTATACTTGATGACAACATTCCACGTCATGTTTAAAATGTATTAATGTCCTTACGAGAAAATGTTATGATACTGTGTTATTGTATGTTCAATAAAAAAAAAAAAAAAAAAAAAAAAAAAAAAAAACGAGGAAAGACAAACCTCCGGATCAGCGCGACGAATAATATACACGAAGAAGACCAACTTCCGGTCTGGTTCAGCGCGACGAATAATAATATACACGAAGAAGACCAACTTCCGGTCTGGAATTCCGGTATGGGTGGAAAAAATGGCCGCGCCCTTGTCGGCCATCTTGCCTGCAGCCAGGTCCCTCTCGAATTTTCTGGCAGGACGGACAGTAATTTTAATAGGATAGCCATTTACCAAGCTGCACGTTTCATTTTAGGAGCACTTTAGTGGGTTTCATTTTAGTGGGTTAAAGTTAGCAAACGAGTTGAGTGAGCTGACAGAAGGCAAAAAAAAAAAAAACACAAACACCTCAAACTAATTGAATGGCTCCAAAAGAAAAAAATACTGAGATGGAAAGTCAAGTGCAACCGGTGCCATCACAAAATGAAGCTGAAGAAAAAGATGGTGGATCTGTGGACCGATTTGAATGGTAGGTAACTTTGGCTAACATTGTGGGATAACTTTTTAGGTCAGTATTATTATTGTTATTATTATTATTATTATTATTATTATTATTATTATTATTATTATTATTATTATTATTATTATTATTATTATTATTATTCGCCAGCGTGATTTCATGATGGACAACATTGCTGCATCCTCAAGAACCCTTTCAAGAATGGCAAAGCAACGGGAGGTCTGCGTGACAGCGATGGAGAGGCTGCATCATAGAGAAGGACAGAGAATTGGGGGAAGGAGCATTTCGTGGTGATAGATGAGTCACTTCAGACATAAAAGAAAGGTAACGTTTTATATTAACTGCTACAAATTGTTAGGCTGCTAATTATGACTTAGTCTTGTGATGCCCAACGTTCAGGTCGAGACTGGACAAGACTTGAATGTCTGGGTAAGTTAGTGCAGGATTTTGTAATAGTGCTACCGCTGGTTGCAACCAGCTTCCTTGAAAAGGTAAAATAGGTCAAATAGGCAGGTTAAATAAGAGTTTTCTTTTTCCTGCTCCTTTCTGAACATGGATAAAGATGCAACTGTTTGCTATTTCCTTTGGTAAAATTTGAATGTTTCCATGGGCAGAACAAGTAAATGAAATTAAATGAAAATCTGTGTTAGTCTTTCATCCTCAACCAATGATTGGTTAGCTCTGCTTTGCACACACCTTACCAGAAACGTCAGCAATGTTAGCAACGAAAGGCCCACCCTAAAAGACTGTTGGTTGGTTTTGCAACACTGTTTTTTTTTAAACTCACAAAACGCTTCCACCCAGACACCCGCTTATTTTTACAAAATTGAGGTGGTACTTCCCCAGACAATCATTTTGAAATATTAGAGTTTGGAAACGAGACTAGTTATAACCACATCACCAATGTGGAAAAATTAATTAGTATATTCAAAGATTCAATATGTAAATTTTGATCAGAATTTTGAGGTAAAACATTACAAAATCATGTGCAATTATCAGAAATATGTTTAGAAAGAAGAGTTTAAATGTTATGTCAAAGACATTTACCAATTGAAGATGCAAAAGGCACCAAATACAAGCGCAACAGTAAAAGTTGGTGGCGAAGTGCAAATATGCGGCCTCCAGCAGGGAGCAGGGTGCGGATTTTTATTTTAAAAGTTGTACCAGCGCTCCTGCTCCATCCCGCTCCAATTTAGCTCCAGGGCCACCCATACCTGACCTACAACCAGCTTGTTTTCTAGCTGGATCTGTTTGTTATCGAAAAGTATGTAAGTGATTAAATTATTATTCAAACTGTGGGAGGGAAGAGATCTGAAACAGAACTCATACTGGAATCTGACGATGCCAGGTTTGGGTTTAAGTGTACAACGCTGCTTTTTTGGACAGGTCTGTGAGCAAGGAGCAAGAAAATTCTCACCTGCTCTGTTTCCCTCACATGCTCTGGTCCACCATCCTAATGTGGAGATCTATACTGTATTTTTTAGCCTGGTATTTGGCTGTACTTTGTGTGTATAAAAAGAGTTTAAAACTGCAAGATCTAACTGCTGTCTGAGCGTCGATCAGCTGAGCCAGAGCACAATGGGTGGGTCACTACACAGCTGTAGCAGCATATGTGTATGTTTTATAACATCGGCAAGAAAAAAAAACATTGTTGATTGTCTTCTCAATCGCAGTGAAACGATTGGATTGCCGATCGACAGAAGCCAAGTTGAAACAGCAGCCCATCATTTATAATGTTCATGCTTATAATGATGAAAAACAGAATGGGACAGAATCATTCCTATAGAAACTCTTAAATTTGGCTATAGTAATCATCCATTCCATGGAAATCTTGCATTTTACTTTGTCTAATCAGATTTGTCAACTTTATTCCTGCTAACATTATAAATGCATCTGACACAAGGTTAATAATCTTGTTTCTTGTTCTGTCATTTTCCCCAAAACACAGTATGGAAGGGGCAGGATGGCTGGGGGCTGGGGGCTGGAAGCGGAGGAAGTGGGTGTTCGGGATGCTGGGGGTGCAAAGCACGCGGAGGCGGCCAGGGCGAAGACATCCAGGGAAGCCGGTGCTTCGCTTGGTGGAGAAGAGGGGGAGGAGGGAACTGGTGCCACTCATAGCTCATCATGTCAAAAGGGAGCAGACATTTCCAGGGAGGATAAACAGAGGGTAGCCTATCATACTGTGTTATTGTATTATGTTACTAAATAATGTTTGTTCAAAGATCTCCTCTGTGCGAATTGTTGTTACGTATCTGTTATCACAGATGTGTGTGTGTATGTATATATATATATATATATATATATATATATATATATATATATATATATATATATATATATATATATATATATATATATATATATATATATATAAATATGTATACATATAACAAATGTTATCTGTTATCTGTTTTATTTTGTTTTAAATAAAAAGTGTAAACTTCTTTATATGTGATTGCTTTATTTACTAATGGTTAACTATGGTCAAGTAATGCTTATGAGGCAGTTAAGCATTAACAATGTGTTACCTAAGGGATACATGTGTTACACTTTACAATAAGGGTCCAGAAAAGTATTTACTAATGGTTAATTATGGTTAAGTAATGCTTATGAGGCAGTTAAGCATTAATAATGTGTTACCTAAGGGATAAATGTGTTACACTTTACAATAAGGGTCCAGCAAGCCTTTACTAATGGTTAAGTAATGGTTATGAGCCACTCCTATACATTTATTAAGGTTTATGTCAGGTTACCGTTCATAAGGTCAGGTAAGCTACCTGATAACATACACAGCACCATTAGGAAATGATTACTTAAGACTCTAAATAGTTGTTTAATAATGCCCATCCAGTAAACATGTACACCATTAGCGAATGATTAGTAGATGTATTAGGTAGCTGTTACTTAATGTATATTCACTCCAAATAAACACCATTAGTAAATGATTACTAGGGACATTATTAACGTTTTACTTATGTATTAACTAATGTATTACTTTATACTAAGTAATGCATACATAAGGATAAATAATTACATCATGTAACGTTTATTAATGCTTACTAATATATTAATCAACTCTGAGCAGTAGGCATTAATTAACTGTTTATTAATGCATTATCTAATATGTTAATTAATGTTAAGTAATACATAATAATGGTTATTTAACTATTATTACACTGTTAATTAATGCTTAATAATGCATTAACTAACTGTTTATTAATGCATTAACTAATATGCTAATTAATGTTAAGTAATACATAATAATGGTTATTTAACTATTATTAAACTGTTAATTAATGCTTAATAATGCATTAACTAACTGTTTATTAATGCATTAACTAATATGCTAATTAATGTTAAGTAATACATAATAATGGTTATTTAACTATTATTAAACTGTTAATTAATGCTTAATAATGCATTAACTAACGTTAATTAAAGGAGCTTGAGGCTGTTTTTTTTATTTGCAAAATGTAATGCAAGTCGGTCCCGATTTTCCCGCGCTGGGCTGCGGATGTGACGTCACATGACGCTGCATGCACGTTCTCCCCGTTGTCCTGTGCCGGCTTCACTGTTGGCTGCAGTACCCCCAACGGCCTTAAGGGACCCTTATTGTAAAGTGTTACCAAAAGTTTCTTATCAACATCAATGTTTTATGACAAATAATAAAGTACACATGAATTAAAAAATATTTTTATTTTATATATTGATATTAACAATCAGAAGCTTATCATATAAATTGTGTCAGCTCTCATTGTGTCAGAAAAAATAAAACTCTTTCTAAACCTTCTTGCTTGTGTTGTTTTCTCAGATGTAAATCACATGTAAATCATTCTTAAATGTGGCAAGTATGAGGTAGAAAGGAACGCTTTAAGAGACAGGATGTACGAGCTGGGACGGGAATGGAGTTTAGTAGGTTATTAGGGAGGAGTGAGGTGATGAGGGATTGTTATAAGGAAATCCTTGTCTTTCTTAAAGATGCAGGGATAGAAAATAAGATTTAAATGTGGTTATCTTATTTTATTTAGGTATTTCCTTTTTTCCTCCTTTAAGTTAGACTGTAACCTGGTGTAATAATGATCCTGATGTTACACACTCCGGTACAGCAGGTGGCGGTAGAACCTAATAACGTTGGTTGTGATCCGCCATTAAACCTAGAGAAGAAGAAGGAGAGGACGGTTCTGTTGTTTCCTTTCTTTTTCCTCTTCAACAATGTCTAAGGTGAATCATCTGAGAGAGTTTATTGGTCAGCGACTAACAGCAGCTGCTGTAGAAATATTGTCAGTGTTTGAAAAAAGCATCTTGGAGTATGAAGAAGAGCTCGACCGTCAGCGCAGACTGTTGGACCTCGCCTGGAAACCTGAAATCAGACTCCACAGAGTCGGTACGTAACCCTGGAAAGTTGAATGAATGAACACATGAGTATGACTCCTACAAGATCCCTTTGTTTCCAGTTAAAAGCCGTGGTGATGAAGCAAACCAACTAAATGGGAAACTCCCCCAGCCAGCCGTCATTCGTACTTCCGTGGTCAAATCAGCCGCTCCTAAATGTTCATGTGCTCCTATTTCAGTCTTTACGGTAAATGAATGAACGCGGCTCAGAAACATAAAGATATGAAGTTCTGAGTTTGAGATAATGCAGATATGTTTTTCTTCCTTCAGGTTCTGTTTTGCAGAGACTATACAAATTAATTCTCGCATAATGCATAATGCCTCATATAACCCTCTTCACAATCACAAGTTTGCTTAATTTCAAACAATTTTACTGTGGAAGAATTGAAACTTCAAACACCTTATTTTTCTAAAAAAAAAAGCATTCGCCTTTTTTTCTTCAGGTTCTGTTTTCCAGAGACTATAAAAATGAAACCTCCCATAATGTCACCCAATACCTCATATAGCCCTCTTCATAACTACAATCACTACAGGAACAGTGAATTTCAAACAATTTTACTTTATAAATATTGAAATATTAAAGGTGTAAACTTCAAACACCTTACTTTTCTAAAAACTTTTCTATATTTAGTATTTCAATGTTTTTTATCTTTTACTGTCCTTATTGTTCAGCTATGTTTTTGAATATTTATATTCCTATACTAATAATAATATTTATAGGCGCCTTTCAGGACACCCAAGGTCGCCGTGCAAAAGGACATTAAAAACAATCAATAAAACATTGCCATCAATTAAAAACATAGCAAAGTACAACACATTAGGGCTGAACGATTTTTGAAAATAATCTAATTGCGATTTTTTTCCTCAATATTGCGATTGCGATTTAATATGCGATTATTTTTTTCAAGGTCCTGTTCTCATGTATTTTTCAACTACACAAGCAATAAATCAGTCTGTTTTATAATAAACATTGCCAGATTTATTTAAAGCACAGATTACAATAATAAAGAAAACAAATCTGTGCCTTTACTTCTTTAACACGTCTACACACCAAACCGGGTTAAACTTTAGGCAAAACGAGGCGTAGTTTGATAGAAAAACACAGAAAAACTCCCACAGGGAACAAAAAACCTTCCTCACAGGCAGTACTCGAGTTGTAAAAAAAAATATCAGGGGGGATGGTGGATTTGATCATATGGGGACAGATAATTTGTGCTGATTACAAATAATAAAATATATAACAAATAATAGCAGTGACCAAAACACCTGCAGAAATACTGCAGGAATGACATAGCAGCAGTTAAATGCAGCCTTCTGTAAGCTTTAAATATCCACTGGGCTTACATCAAATACATCAAAACACAACAATAAAAAACACTTTTCTGAACTTATCAATATGACTCTGTCCTTCACAGGATAAGTAAAATGGATCACTGCAAAAACTCTAAATCTTAACAAGAATATTTGTCTTATTTCTAGTTAAAATGTCTCATTTTAGTAAAAAAAAAAATCTCATTACACTTAAAGCAAGACTCATCACTGGAAAAAACAAAAAATGTCACCTGTTTCAAGTAGATTTTCACTTGAAATAAGTAGAAAAATCTGCCAGGGGAACAAGATTTTTTTGCTTGTAATAAGAAGATAAATCTTGTCCCACTGGCAGATTTTTCTACTTATTTCAAGTGAAAATTTACTTGAAACAGGTGAAAATGGTCAAATAAGTTATTTTTCTGGTGATGACTCTAAATGTTGAAATAGCAGTAAAACCACATTCATTGATGAAATGACACAAGGGATGGAAAGGGGGATGGCAGTTTTACAGGGGGGATGATTTGGACCGTTTTTATTTCAGGAGGGGATGATGATTTTGACCGTTTTTTATTTCATCCCCCTCAACTCGAGTGGGATGGGAACTCAGAACGTCTTCATAAATAACTAAAAAATCACAGAGAGAAAAAAAACCACCAGCAAACTAACAAACAAACCAATAAAGCTCACAGAGTTAACAAAACGAACCAGCAACTCGCAGCCGCTCTGTAACTTCTCCGGAGAGCTGACGGGCTGCAGGTGGTTTAAGGCTGATTTATGGTTCCGCGTTACACCAACGCAGAACCTACGCCGTAGGGTACGCGGTACGCACAACGTACGGTGCGCGTCGCCGCGTAACCTACGGCGTAAGCTCTGCATCGATTTAACGCGGAACCATAAATCCGGCTTCACAGCGCGACTGCCCGCCCGGCTCGTGCTCGGCGCTGCGCACAGCTCCTCGCCACGCCGACTCCGCACTCATATATTTAATACATTTATAAAGCCCATATATTTATAAAGCCCTGCCTGGCCGAGCCCTAACACTGAGGCCATGGAAGATACAGTAGGTTACAGGCGGACACGCGGCACTGTTGACTTTTTTTCCCTGCCGGCAACGTGACCAGATCACGTGACCAGATCACGTGACTGGTCAAATCGCAGCCTTTGCGGTTAGAAAATCTCGTTTTATCACATCGCGATATTATCGCAAATGCAATTAATCGTTCAGCCCTACAACACATAAAACAGTAAAGTGCAATAGTGAGATTATTCCAGTTCCACGATTATGAGTGGGTAACACACTTTTTTGTAGTGCAGTGGCACAACCACATTTTAACACTGGGTTACATCTAGGCATGGGACGATATGAAAATTTCATATCACGATATTAGTGGACAAAAATATCACGATTACGATATTATCACAATATTAGCGCGTCGCTTATAAAATTCTTAAAATGCAAGGAAAAACACCAACCGTGGATCCACTGGTTCCTTCAGAACATTTATTCTCAAATCATTCTCAACACAGTGACACTTGAGGTAGAGAACAAATAGTGTACTGTAAATGTTATGCATTACAAAGTGTAAACTATAGTACCGGTACTTATTTGAACTTTCTTTTTTTGTAAGAAAATACTTCCCTGAGAGTCGAAAGAAATAAGTGACAAATAGAAATAAAGTGACAAAGTAGATCCAAATGCACACTGATTGTATTACTCTCTGAAACTTTAACAGTGGCTGGCTGCCTGCTACTTAGTACGGCTCTCTGGAAAAATAATAAAATAAAGGCACTGCTCTGTAGTATTCAAAACAAAAGCTGCATGGCCAACACAAAGATTGAGTGAAAATAAAGTGCCACAGTAGTCAAATGCACACGGATTGTACTACTCTCTGAAAAAATATTAAATAAATAATATTAATAAAATACATGAAAAAAATAACACTGGCTTCTACCTGGCTGGTAGCCTTGTGTGACAAAAAAATAAATAAAAATTGGCGATAATTACAGTACCCCACGATAACGTTATCGCGGCCGTTTTTTATCGCGATATACGATAATATCGTATATCGCCCCATGCCTAGTTACATCTGCCTTTCATGGTCGATTCAGACTCTGGACCAAACTGTTATTTGATACTTTAAGTTTAATCGTTTATTTAGTAGAAAAGATGCAGATCACAGTGGCTCTGTGTAAGAGGATGTTCATATAGGAGTTCATATGCAGTAAGATTGTTTATATATATATATATATATATATATATATATATATATATATATATATTATAACCCCATCTTATCTGATTTCTGTAGCTCCCATAACATGCTGCGGGTAGATATATGGCACCTTAAAAATCCCCACTCCAAACAATATTCATGGTTCAAACCAAACAATTTAGCAAAATCGAGGATTGATTTCTGGTTAATTTCGGACTTGTTGTTGGCCTCGGTTTCTGATTGCCAGTGTTGTGCAAGTTCATACCTCTCGTGAACTAGTTCAAAGTTCAGTTCACATAATTTAAAAATGAACAGTTCAAAGTTCACCATTTTCATTTTGAACTAGTTCAAGTTCAGTTCATTTCAATATTTTTAGCTGAGAAGAACAAATGAAACGCCACCCTATCCTAAACTGTTCATTGTATACAATCATGTATTGTCCTATAGTGGAATATCATGCTATTTAGCGTATGCATGTTCATACTCTGCAAAAGCCACAATTATAGTGTCATGTCTTGCAATCAATTATACGAGACCTTACATTCTATCACACAAAATTGATTAAGTTATTGCTTATAGCACAAAGGATGTGGACAAAGGATCATTTTTGTTTTGCTTTATTCAACTGTTGCAACAATATTGTTCCTCTAGAAAAAGAATGAATTTAAGACATTCCAACAACATAAAAAAAGTTTGACACACCAGAATATTGTTTTTACTCTTTAGCAACTAAAACAACCCCTGTAGAACTAGAGTAGGTGTTCATCTGTAATGGGAATGTGAACACTTCCCCAAAACAAACATAAAATACATGTGCTCTTATTTTTCTATGAAGGCTGCTATGGAAGCATATGAGGGACTATATTCAAATTAAAATGCATTTGCGGAAATGCTTTTTCATTTTAAGAATGTGCCCGCATTATTTGAGTCAAAAATGAAATTGATAATATATAATCCGATTTGCATTTTAATTTTCGTATTCAACACTGCTTATTCTTGTACTTAATTCAAATTAAAAAGAAAAAGACGTTTGAGATTTAATTTTCAAATCATGCCTCAGCAAATAGTTCACAATATTCAATTTTAAATCTAAAATTTGAAAATGAAAATGCATTTGCAGAAATGCTTTTTCATTTTAAGAATGTAGCTGCATTATTTGAGTCAAAAATAAAATTGATAATATATAATCCGAATTGCATTTTAATTTTCGTATTCAACACTGCTCATTCTTGTACTTAATTCAAATTAAAAAGAAAAGGACGTTTGAGATTTAATTTTCAAATCATGCCTCAGCAAATAGTTCACAATATTCAATTTTAAATCTAAAATTTGAAAATTAAAATGCATTTGCAGAAATGCTTTTTCATTTTAAGAATGTAGCTGCATTATTTGAGTCAAAACTAAAATTGATAATATATAATCCGAATTGCATTTTAATTTTCGTATTCAACACTGCTCATTCTTGTACTTTATTCAAATTAAAAAGAAAAAGACATTCGAGATTTAATTTTCAAATCATGCCTCAGCAAATAGTTCACAATATTCAATTTTAAATCTAAAATTTGAAAATTAAAATGCATTTGCAGAAATGCTTTTTCATTTTAAGAATGTAGCTGCATTATTTGAGTCAAAAATAAAATTGATAATATATAATCCGAATTGCATTTTAATTTTATTCTTTACGCTGCACATTTTATGTCATAATCAAAAAGAAAACAAAGAAGACATTGCTTTTTCTTTTTCATGCTCTGCCCGCAAAAAAGTGTACAATATTCAAAATGAATTCGCAATCCCAGCGGCGCAGGAGAGTGACGTCACGGCTTCTCCTGTTCTCCAGCTGCAGCCCAGAAACCCTGGAAAATGCTCACGTTTTTTAAGGTGACATCGTATTTTGCCGATTTCCCAAAGTCTGTTAGAAAAGGTCTGATTTCCTACAACTCTAACAGAGTTCTAGATGTCAACATGAGACACAGACAGCAGCGTTTCTCTACACGGAGCGTTGGTGCCGGGCTGACTCCTCCTATTCAGACACGTGTGTTTGTTTACAACCTATGGAGCACGAAATGCAAAGAGGAGCAACGTCGACCGACAAGGTACAGTAATATTACCGGATTTTGCCACAAAAATGACTTTACTAGCATTTTCGCTTGTTTTTAGCATAATGTTTGCATGTTGAGCATGTTATTTTATAAAGAAATGTTGGCTTGATGTGTGCAGATCACATCTAACTTACATCACTGCATTTACAATCGAGAGGGTAATTTATTACTTGCAGGTAGACGTGTTTCTAAGGGTCAAAAAATAAGGTTTGGAAAGACAATTACAAAGGCAACTCTCTGGCGTAACATTTATTTATTTGTTAGCTGGGTTAGATAACTCATGTCATCCAGGAAATCTCGTAATGCAATCTCGTACAATAACATAAAATATCAAATAAATGCTTTATGTGTAGGATAACCTCACAGCCCTGACTCCACCACAGATTAAAACCTTTCTGGGGCAGGTCGTGACCAGGCTGCCAGGCCTGGTGTTTGATGTGATGGCGTTACTTGAGCGTCCAAGTCCAGGTGGTCCAGATGAACCCCAGCTGCACAAACTGCAGGGACATGCCCACAGACCTGGAGAAGCTCTGCATAAGTAATCATATGGCACACATGCAGTATTTTATATTAGAAGATGGGGTTTTGTGGCCGGCCCGGGCTGCCTGGAACGACATCTTCGCCACGATGACCACCAGAAGCCTGGAGTGGAGCTGAGAGTTGCGGCATGCGGAAGGAAATCAGGTCGTCATCCCAAGCTGTGTAGTTTGGGTCAGGAAACCTATCTGTAATCTTCCAAACAACCAGTACACCGGATTTCTTTTGCACTGGCTGGTGTGAATAACAGTGTTTAGCTGGGTTACACTTTCAATGTAAATAGTTTTTATTTTTATACATTTTATTATGTACAAGTCAGAAATGTTGAGTTCTGTCCTTGTTTACAGAATAAAAAATATATATATCTTTCCGATTCCGAATTATATTCATTGTGAAAAACACCAAATGCAGAGAATCTCCCAGAGATTTTGATTCAAGTGAGAAGTTATGAGAAAATAGGTTATGATAATCAGATCATTTGCAATTACAGCTACATTTATTTAGGGATTGTGACAAGACATGAACAAGAAATTATGTCAGTGAATTATTTTACTCTGTCCTGAAATCCTGGAGCTTTGCTCCCGAGTATTGAGACAGATATAACAACAGGCAATCAAAGTTTTAGCTGTCATCACGAGGACCTGCATCTCCACGTGACACCTTAGTTTTTACCAGTCCATGTGTAGGAGGTGGCTGTGATATGGCAGCAGACCCAGGGGCCTTGGATCTCCAGGCCTCAGACTCTGTCTCTTGGGAAGGCCCTTTCCACTCTGAAGCCTCTTTGAAAGAGTGTCCTTCTTTAGTTCAGGGATGTACAGTAGCCATAGTCCTTTTTCTCTTTCAGGGTATACACACTTCAGCTCTTCATGTTTTTATTGTAGAACCATCGGTAACTTGAGAAAAAACAACATCATTTAAAACAATTTCACAACGAGATATGGTAACAGTGCTAAGAATCTATTCGGGTGTCAGACAACTATGATATAAAAAACCCCAACAACTTACATCTTGTGTCCCATCACGGTTTCGTGCAGGGAGGCGGTGGTTGTAACCAAGTGTTACAAGCAATGTCTGAGCTGTGTATACAGGTGGGCTAAAGCCAAAATGCTTTCCTGCAAACATCAGGATGTGATTTTGGAAGTTCTCGAAGTCTGAAGTTGTCCTGTTAGTTGAGAAAAAAACAACAGCTCTGTTACTGTCACATTACTCACTTTTATATCATATAGTGTTAATAGTATTTTATCATTTCAAATAAAATCTGTACTATAAATATTACAGTATATGTATATGATATGTATATATCATAATACATATGTACTTTTATACATTTTCTAAATACTTGATATACAACCAATAAGTAAAGCATACCATAAACAAAGGTGAGGAATATATTCCTCATCAGAGCCGTCTCCTTTTCCTGAACCTCTGACCAGGATCATCGATGAGCATACATAAACACATAAGAATGGAATTACATACCAGTAAAATAAATAGGAGACAATGCACTCAACTGTGTGCTGAATTCCTAATAAAGTATAGCTCAAAAGGATAAAAGGAACAGCAATTCCAAGTGTAAAAATATATTTATCTTGCTATGTTGGCAGCCAGGAAATGTATAACCTTAAATTGGAAAGAATCTAAACCCCCAGTAATTAGCCCATTGGTGGAACGAACTCTCACGCTCCTTACACTTGATGATATTTACTACAAGAGGAAAGGCAAATCCTCAGACTTTTTAAAAATATGGCAATCTCATACAGAATTTGATTTTAAGAAATCCGTAGGTAATTGTAAGGCATAGTGACAATGATAAGACCTGAGTGTAATGGTTTGTATTGTTTTGTTGTCGTGTTTGTTTTAAGTGGGGTTTTCCCACCGTTTATGTCTGTTTTGTTTTGTTAGGTTTTTTTGGTTTTGTTTTCGTTGTGTTTTGAGGGGAAATATTTGGATATCATTTTGGTTCTTTAACGGACCAGCCCCAACTTAGGATAAGAAAGTAATGACATTAAGTGTTTCCTACTTTTTTTTTTTTTTTTTTTTTTTATAAGTCCCCTTCATCAAGAAGTAGGTAGGAATATTATTTAACTATTTAATTATTATTTCAGAGTCATTGATAGAACAGATAGGGTAGTACTATCTGGTATTCTCAATTAGTGCATTGAGTAGAATTTTTGGTTAGTATATTTGGCATGATTATAGCACTATGAAATATGTTTTGGTATGTATGGACTTTGACTTTTTTTTTTTGGAAATTGAGTTGTGGGGGTTTGTGTTCTATGTATTTAAGGTATACCCCTCTTTTTGTGGCTGAAAATATAAAAATACAATAAAAAAAAAAAAAAAAAAAAAAAAAAAATATATATATATATATATATATATATATATATATATATATATATATATATATATATATATATATATATATATATATATTTATCGTCACACGTTTTCGTATCCCCCTTCTTCAGTGTGTTTCTGGCAAACAATTCAAGGCATTCGCAGGTACATTTAATTTTGAATCAACCACAAAATGAAGCGTACCTGAAATCTAGGCTCAAAACTAGAGGTGACCGAGCTTTTGCGGTGGCCGGCCCTAAGCTGTGGAATAGTTTGCCACTAAATGTTAGATCTGCCCAGACCCTAGTGGTTTTTAAGTCTTCTTTGAAAACTTATTTATTTTCTTTGGCTTTTAGTGTGTGACAACTTAGTTCCCCACATCTGTGTGAAGTGATTGTGCACTGTATGTGTACTGTTATGTTTTTTATTACTATTTTATTGATCATTTTAGTATGTTAGTGATTTTATTGTTTCTACACTGTGTACTGTGTTTTTCTTTTGGTATTGTTTTATTTTCTTGTATGCTGTACAGCACTTTGGTCGACCTCGGTCGTTTTTAAATGTGCTTTATAAATAAAATTGACATTGACATTGACATTGACATTGCAAGTGCCTTGAATACTTTGCCAATTACACACGAGTAAAACAAAACAAGACAAAAAGACTCACAAACATTCACTTACATTGTTTTTCTCAAATAATTGATCTCCTCCTCATCTGGAGACTCATGCTGCTCCTCAGCAGTCATTTTCAGGAAATGCATGCTATAACCAGGACCAAAACATACAATTTAGATTAGAGTAAATATTTAGCGATAAAAATGTACCTGGACTCTAAAACATTTTCTGGCTCCTCAGTCAGTGGTATGCCTGTATGCCAAACTCTGCTCTCCAAATTCAGAAAACAATAATAATCACATCTGACCATGCAATGAAGTGTACTTTTGAGAAGTGACAACTTTACTGTATGAAAAAATACCGTTGACGGTCAGACTGTCACGCTGGACAACGACAGGGGTAGAATTTCTGCGTGTCCCTTGCCTGGACTTGATGCAACTCGTCTATGTACAAAGCTGGAATAAATAAATAACATGCTCAACATGCAAACATTATGCTAAAAACAAGCGAAAATGCTAGTAAAGTCATTTTTGTGGCAAAATCCGGTAATATTACTGTACCTTGTTGGTCGACGTTGCTCCTCTTTGCATTTCGTGCTCCATAGGTTGTAAACAAACACACGTGTCTGAATAGGAGGAGTCAGCCCGGCACCAGCGCTCCGTGTAGAGAAACGCTGCTGTCTGTGTCTCATGTTGACATCTAGAACTCTGTTAGAGTTGTAGGAAATCAGACCTTTTCTAACAGACTTTGGGAAATCGGCAAAATACGATGTCAACTTAAAAAACGTGAGCATTTTCCAGGGTTTCTGGGCTGCAGCTGGAGAACAGGAGAAGCCGTGACGTCACTCTCCTGCGCCGCTGGGATTGCGAATTCATTTTGAATATTGTACACTTTTTTGCGGGCAGAGCATGAAAAAGAAAAAGCAATGTCTTCTTTGTTTTCTTTTTGATTATGACATAAAATGTGCAGCGTAAAGAATAAAATTAAAATGCAATTCGGATTATATATTATCAATTTTATTTTTGACTCAAATAATGCAGCTACATTCTTAAAATGAAAAAGCATTTCTGCAAATGCATTTTAATTTTCAAATTTTAGATTTAAAACTGAATATTGTGAACTATTTGCTGAGGCATGATTTGAAAATTAAATCTCAAACGTCTTTTCCTTTTTAATTTGAATTAAGTACAAGAATAAGCAGTGTTGAATACGAAAATTAAAATGCAATTCGGATTATATATTATCAATTTTAGTTTTGACTCAAATAATGCAGCTACATTCTTAAAATGAAAAAGCATTTCTGCAAATGCATTTTAATTTTCAAATTTTAGATTTAAAATTGAATATTGTGAACTATTTGCTGAGGCATGATTTGAAAATTAAATCTCAAACGTCTTTTTCTTTTTAATTTGAATTAAGTACAAGAATGAGCAGTGTTGAATACGAAAATTAAAATGCAATTCGGATTATATATTATCAATTTTATTTTTGACTCAAATAATGCAGCTACATTCTTAAAATGAAAAAGCATTTCTGCAAATGCATTTTAATTTTCAAATTTTAGATTTAAAATTGAATATTGTGAACTATTTGCTGAGGCATGATTTGAAAATTAAATCTCAAACGTCTTTTTCTTTTTAATTTGAATTAAGTACAAGAATAAGCAGTGTTGAATACGAAAATTAAAATGCAAATCGGATTATATATTATCAATTTCATTTTTGACTCAAATAATGCGGGCACATTCTTAAAATGAAAAAGCATTTCCGCAAATGCATTTTAATTTGAATATAGTCCCTCATATGCTTCCATACCGTGTAAGATGTGAGATGACACTGGCAAAAAACCTGATCGTTGGAGGATGTTCATGTAGGAGTTCATATGCAGGACTTGTAGTAGTGGTACTACAACTGGTACTACTGGTACTATAATAGTACTACAACTGGTACTATAATAGTACTATAACTGGTACTTATACTGGTACTATAACTGGAACTACTACCGGTACTATAACTGGTACTACTGGTACTATAACTGGTACTACTGGTACTATAACTGGTACTATAACTGGTACTACTGGTACTATAACTGGTACTACAATTGATACTATAACTGGTACTACTGGTACTATAACTGGTACTACTGGTACTATAACTGGTACTACTGGTACTATAACTGGTACTACTGGTACTATAACTGGTACTTTTATCTTTTATGTTGTGATCTGCTGGAGCAGCAGCATCACAGCAGTAGAAAGGAACAGACTGGAAAAGGTGAGGAAAGCGGGCTCAGTCCTGTACTGTAGTAGTAGTACTAGCTCTGTCCTGTACTGTACTGTAGTAGTAGTACTAGCTCTGTCCTGTACTGTAGTAGTAGTACTAGCTCTGTACTGTACTGTAGTAGTAGTACTAGTCATCCATCAGCACCATGGACAGCTCCATCAGTGACCAGCTTTGTCACCCGCCATGCATCACTGAGAGGCATCATCATCATCATCATCACCATCCTCATCTTCATCCTCACCATCATAATCCTCATCATCATCATCATCATCATCATCCTCACCATCATCATCCTCACCATCATCATCATCCTCATCATCATCATCCTCACCATCATCATCATCATCATCATCATCATCATCATCATCATCCTCATAACCATCATCATCATCATCATCCTCACCATCATCATCACCATCATCATCATCCTCACCATCATCATCACCATCATCATCATCCTCATCATCATCATCATCTCCATCATCATCATCATCATCTCCATCATCATCATCATCCTCATCATCTCCATCATCATCATCATCCTCACCATCCTCATCATCATCATCATCATCATCACCACCATCATCATCCTCACCATCCTCATCATCATCATCATCATCATCATCATCCTCATCATCTCCATCATCATCATCATCATCCTCATAACCATCATCATCATCATCATCCTCACCATCATCATCATCCTCATCATCATCCTCATCATCATCCTCATCATCATCCTCATCATCATCATCATCATCATCATCATCCTCACCATCATCCTCACCATCATCCTCATCATCATCCTCATCATCATCATCATCATCATCATCCTCATCATCATCCTCATCATCATCATCATCATCATCATCATCATCCTCACCATCATCATCATCATCCTCATAACCATCATCATCTCCATCATCATCATCATCATCATCATCATCACCATCATCATCTCCATCATCATCATCATCATCATCCTCACCCTCATCATCATCATCCTCACCATCATCATCATCATCATCATCATCATCATCATCCTCACCATCATCATCATCATCCTCACCCTCATCATCATCATCCTCACCATCATCCTCATCACCATCATCATCCTCACCATCATCATCCTCATAACCATCCTCATCATCTTCACCACCATCATCATCATCATCATCATCTCCATCATCATCATCATCCTCACCATCATCATCCTCACCATCATCACCATCATCCTCACCATCATCATCATCATCCTCACCATCATCATCATCCTCACCATCATCATCCTCATAACCATCATCATCATCCTCACCATCATCATCCTCACCATCATCACCATCATCATCATCATCCTCACCATCATCATCATCCTCACCATCATCATCCTCATAACCATCATCATCATCCTCACCATCATCATCCTCATCCTCACCATCATCATCATCATCCTCATAACCATCATCATCATCCTCACCATCATCATCCTCATCATCATCCTCACCATCAACATCATCATCATCATCCTCACCATCATCACCATCATCATCCTCACCATCATCATCATCATCATCATCCTCACCATCAACATCACCATCATCATCCTCACCATCATCATCATCATCACCATCATCCTCACCATCACCATCATCATCTCCATCATCATCATCATCACCATCATCATCTCCATCATCATCATAACCATCATCTCCATCATCATCATAACCATCATCATCATCATCATCATCCTCATAACCATCATCATCACCATCATCATCCTCATCCTCATCCTCACCATCATCATCATCATCCTCACCATCACCATCATCATCATCATCATCATCACCATCATCACCATCATCACCATCATCACCATCATCACCATCATCATCTCCATCATCATCATCCTCACCATCATCATCTCCATCATCATCATAACCATCATCTCCATCATCATCATAACCATCATCATCATCATCATCATCCTCATAACCATCATCATCACCATCATCATCCTCATCCTCATCCTCACCATCATCATCATCATCATCATCCTCACCATCACCATCATCATCATCACCATCATCACCATCACCATCATCACCATCATCACCATCATCACCATCATCATCTCCATCATCATCATCATCTCCATCATCATCATCCTCACCATCACCATCATCATCATCATCATCATCATCATCATCATCCTCACCATCACCATCATCATCTCCATCATCATCATAACCATCATCCCCATCACCATCATCATCATCATCCTCTCCATCATCATCCTCACCATCACCATCATCATCATCATCCTCATAACCATCATCATCACCATCATCTTCCTCATAACCATCACCATCATCATCACCATCATCATCGTCATCACCATCAGCTGCAACCACAATGCATCAGAATTCTCCCACACAGGGCCCTTTCCAAGTTGTCCCTGGCTAGTGGATAGTAGGGGGCCCGACAGACGGCTGACGTGCATTGTTCTTTATGACCTCAAACTCCATGTCATACTTTTTATCTTTGTACTAACATGTCAACATGACTTTACCTTAAGCTGGAATGTGATGTCCTGCATAAGCAACAAGCTTGGAGTGAGATTTGCTCACCTTTTTATCCAGTCTCAGCTTTCTGAGGTCTTTCATAGAAATTACGTTGCAATCAGTCCCAGTGTCCAGACTGACTTTCAAGACTTTCGTGTTGACAATCAGATCTTCACGCCACTTTTCTTTCTTTGCATCCACTGCATCGATTTTGTGCGACTTGTTTTTCTGCTTGGATTGTGCCAATAAAGAAGTCCTGATCATCTGCCTCGGCCTTGTTTATATGTTGCACTTTATGGATATTTGTGTGCTTGCGTGGGTTGCACATTTTGGCATAGTGATTTTTCCCGTGGCAGGCTTTGCACACTTGTCCATAAGCAGGGCACTTCCTTGGCTCATGCCTGTAGCTGCATCTTGTGCAGTTTCCTTGAGTTCTCATCTTTACAGTCTGTTCTGTGGCACCACTGTCTTTCTGTTCGTCACGTTGTTTTATCTTAGTGACTTTATTGACAGGAATTTCAACCTCTTCATGTAGACTTTTTAGTTGAGTCCGACTCAACTCACTGGCTCTGCAAATGTCTGGCTTTATTTAGCGTGAGGTCCGGTTCTCTCAGTAGTCGTCCTCTCACTTGGTCATCTGTGATTCCACACACGATTCTATCTCGTATCAGTGAGTTGGTGAGGTGCTCATACTCGCAGTCTTTCACTTTGTTTTTTTAAATCATTCACACATGCATCTCTGTCTCTGATTTTCCTTGCACTCAAATAACAAACAGGTGCCTCAAATATGTCACATTTTTCCTTGGCTCACAATGTTGGCGAAAAAGTTCTTTCAATGTATCATAGTCATCTACGTCTTCATCAAAGTCAAAGGTTTTATATACCTTTAATTGCTTCGTCCCCGGCCACATGTAGAAATGTGGCTCTTTTCACTGCATCAGACTTTTCGTCGATTCTGCTGGCGACAAGAAACAGTTCAAATCTCTGGATTCAGACTCTCCAATTTTCCGCTAGATTTCCTTCTAGAAGTTTTTACTCTGACACCATGTTATATATGACGCGGAAGAAGCCATTTCTAGAACAACAACTTTATTCTTCAACTGTCTCGATACCAACGCAGTAACACAAGAGTACAGTCACAGTGCCTCCTAATGGTCACACAGATTAATTCACTTGTTTTCAAATATACTACATAGCTGAAGGGGAAGACCGAAGGTTCAGGACAAACTTTAAACCTCACAAATACAACCAAACAATCAACACTGGGAAACACTTTTGACTTGTTAAAATCCTATCTTTTTGTCCCTTTTTGTAATTCCAGAACCCCCACAAGAAAATGTTTGTAAGGTGGAGGAGGATGGGGTTTTCAGTGACCAGCACCTGGATAACCTGGAGAGGAGCTGCAGCCCGGACCAGGAGGAACCAGGGCATCCACAGACTACAGAACTGGAGGAAGACTCCAGCGGTCAGGAGATTAAGCATGAGGACGTAGAGGTGGATGTCTCATTGGTTAATGTCGCTGATGTGAAAGTTGAAAATGGTGAACCAGGACCAAACTGTGGCCAGCTGCTGTTGCACACTTCTCCTGAAGCTCAAAACAAAGATGAGGAAGGGACTGAAAGTTTACGCTCAGACTCCAGTAAAACTGCAGATCCGGAGCCAATGAGACGACACGGTGACCACGAAGATGCTGCTGTCCCATCAGACAGCAACTGTAAATCAAAGCTGACCAGGACCCACACGGGGAAGAAGGTATTTACTTGCAGCACTTGCAAGAAAGAGTTCAGTAGAAGTATTTTAATAGATCACATGAAGATCCACACTGGCGAAAGGCCGTACCTGTGCAACACCTGCGGCAAAAGCTTTACTAAATTATCGAATCTTAAACGCCACAAAACCAGGCACACGGGCGAAAAGCCGTACCTGTGCAACACCTGTGGGAAAACCTTTACTGATTCATCAGATCTTAAACGGCACATAACTGTGCACACGGGCGAGAAGCCCTACATCTGCAAAACATGTGGAAAAAGTTACAAAGAACATTCCAGCCTGCTGGTTCACTCAAGGATCCACACCGGCGAAAGGCCGTACCTGTGCAACACCTGCGGGAAAACCTTTACTAAATCATCAGTTCTTAAACGGCACATAACCACGCACACGGGCAAAGAGCGATATTTGTGCAAGGCGTTTAGCTGCAGAATTGATTTGCTGAGTCACATGAAAAATCACTCGGAGGAGAAGTCTGGTGACTCGTGACAAATGAAGCTCATGTTGTCGTCCTCCGGGGGCAGCTGTCCACTCCTGTCTGACCCACAGAAGAAGAACCCGCAGAAGTCCAACCACCACCTCCTGTGGCTGATGAGCCTAATCCCCTCCCCACAAGGGTTGCAGGTTCAACACAGATTTATGCTTCTCCGTCAACTTGACGCAGAGGGAACGATGTGGTCGTGTACTTTTTTTTTTAAAGTTCTGCATTGAGTTTGTTTGAATCCCTGTTCCTTCTTAAAATCGTATTATTTGTTGCTGTTGGTAACTTGCCGTCTCCACGGTGTAAATAAAGAGCTGTTAATATTTGCTGAAGTTTCTTTAAACGTGACAGTTTATTTTGTTCATCTACAAAGCCTCTCTCACACATCCTCTTTCTTGTCTGTTTCTTCTTCACTCACATTCTCTTTGTAAAGTTAATCTGCAGCTCCATGTTGTTAAACTGAAAAACATGAAGAAACTTCAGGGAAACGAGGACAAAAGAAGAAACGCAACCATCAACATGTCAGAAACAGAACAACCATCCATCAGTCACCATTTTATAAATTTTGATGTCTGCAGCATTAAACAAAAAACCTTGAAGATTTCAGAAGTCAGTGCAGTCAGATACGGTTTGCTTTTATTTCCCCTTTAAAATGTTGGTATTGATTTAGATAAAACATTTGGTTTGCAAATGAATGAGGAAATGAGTGTGATGTGGGATATACATTACGATACAATACGATATTGCGGTATCCAAATTTTTCGATATATTGTATTGTTATACATTGTTTGCTGAAAACTGTAAAAGGCTCTCATGCATTTTAAGATCTGAGCTGCAGGTACATCAGATTATCGTGATAATTCATGGGATAAACTAAGTCAAAACATGCAATTCAAATGATCCATGCTGTGTTATTGTAATTACGCAAGCTGAAGTTACGACATATTTGTGTACGTTTTTCATATTATTTACATAATATGAAATTTTAACAATATTTAATCAAATGTGTAGATGACCTTTAATATGAGTATTTCTGTAAATGTGTTTTTGTGTTTGTTTTCTTATTGGCATTGTTTGGAGCCAGGCTTTTATTTTGTTATATATTAAGACCAATATTTAGTGCTTTTATTTTGAAGGCATCTCTTGTAAACTTGTAAACATCAGCGCTCCGGTCTTTAACGGTTAATGTTTAAAGGCTGTAGAAACGTTTTCTGCAAGACTAAACTAGTGTTGGGAGTGCTAAAGTGTGCCTAACCGACACAAAAAGCACCTGGCTGATACAAGGTTTGTTTTCTTTGTGAATGATATACAGTATTTATGTATATATTGAGTTGGGTTGTCTGTTACTGTCATGTATTCTGGTTAACGGTTTTGCCGACCCAGCGAGCTGCTGTGTTGGCCTGTATTTTTTTAAGTCTTTTTTGAAAACCTATTTATTTTCTTTGGCTTTTAGTGTACGGTAAATTAGTTGCCTACATCTGTGAGAAGTGATTGTCCACTGTGTCTGTTCTTTGCCGTCTATTTTCTATTTTTTATTACTATTTTATTGATCATTCTAACATGTTAGTGATTATATTGTTTCTACACTAATATACTGTATTTTCTTTTGGTATTGTTTCATTTTACTGTATACTGTACAGCACTTTGGTCGACCTCGGTCGTTTATAAATGTGCTATATAAATAAAATTGACATTGACATTGACATTGTATTTGAGTTGGATGAAACTTGTATGTAGTAAGAGTAACATTGTTTTATTTTATTCCTTTATAGCTCTTACAGTGTGTTTGCAGTGATTTTACATTGAAGGAATAAAAACATCTGTGAACCATCAGTTAAATAGTCAAACGTCATCAATCGGGGATGCTACAAAATGTATACAATCAAGTTGTACTAGATTAACAACTCGTCTGACACAAGATTTATTATAAAGCTGATGTTGAGATCCGTCTTGAAGCTGCAGATCTGCAGGTTGGAGAGCAGGAAGAAGAGGGAGGATCATCGGGATCAGATTCCAGGAAGAGGACAGACTTTGGATTTAACCTTTTTTTATCAGTATCCGTTTAGAAGTAAATGTCTTTTTACCTCAACTCATGTTTAGTCAGAATTAATCATGAAAATGTAATTAAGTTTTCATTTAGATGGATGACTTATTTTATTGTTTATAATTCTGGAATATTACACTCTCCATATGTAGAAAGAGCAGCAGTGCCCCCTGGTGGTGAGTTATAAAAGCTCAACATAAACCCAAGAGTGAACAATCTGTCTTAATAATAATAATAATAAAAACACAAATAAAAGACTTTAGTGCATCAACAAGAGGAAAGTTGTCAGTGACGCAGATTATTGGTACAGCGTGATCAGTACAACCAGCATTTAGCTCAGAAAACAATGTGGAAAGAGAAATGTCATCAAATGAAGTTGAAAAGTGGAGATGCACTTTTGTCCTTTATCCTCAACTTCCTCAATCACGTCATTTTGATCCAGTTTGTTATTTCACTGGTCTTGGCTTCATCAAATGACACATCCAGGGACAGAAGCCGTGCATAGGTGTTCATCCTGTCCAGGTGTTGGAAGGTGAAGTGAAGCCGAAGCCATCGCTTCATCCACTGATCTGTTGGCACGGTAGGAAAACTGATAGGAATCCACTGTGTCAGGAACCATGGAGTTGATGTGGGTTAAAAATAGATGATCTGCTCTGTTGGTCTCTGGAGAAGGTTTAATGAAAATGTCTCTCCACATTTCTAGTCCATGAAAGAAGGCAGATTTTATGTCCATCAAATGCAGTGTCCATTGTTTTTGATAACTTCCTGCCACAAGGAGCCTCAGAGACTGAAGCACAGGTTGGAGATTCCTTCTGTAGCAGAAACTTGCAGTTCCTCAAAACCTTGTGCAACAAGCCTGCTTTTGGTACCAGTCCATTTTCCATCTCTTTCAAAGTGCAAACTCAACGAGTGGAGATGCACTTTTGTAATAATAATTACAATAATAATAATAATAATAATAATAATAATAATAATAATAATATGATAATGGAGGGCCGAGACCACTTGCCTTCATGGAGAGGGACATGAATTAATTCATGAATAAGGACTAAAAATAACGTTAAAGGTATTTGGAATATATTGAATGATGCCATTAGGAAAAGTTCAAGACAGACTAATTATCCACAATATTTTACCAATAACGATGAAGTCATTAATGATAAGAATGAGGTGGTTAATCATTTTAACAGGTATTTTGTGAGTGTTGGACCAAAGCTGGCAGAAAAATGTGTGATCCTGGATCAGCTGATGGATGGAAGGAAACATTAATAAGTAGAAATCCAGGTTGGACAAATTAATGCCAATCAAAAGGCCACGCCACTAATCACACATTAAACTTCTTGCGGGCCGCTCGGTGGCGCTGTGGGTTAAGCGGCGGCCTATATACTGAGGCTACAGTCCTCCTCCTGCAGCGGTCGCGGGTTCGAATCCAGCCCGCGCACCTTTGCTGCGTGTCTTCCCCGTTCTCTCTCTACCCCTTTCCAGTCTGCATCTCAATAAAGGGCCACTAGAGCCCAAAAAAATCTTTAAAAAAAAAAAAAAACTTCTTGCTTTATATAATTCCAACCTGCCACAATACGAGGAAAAAGAGGCTTCAAACCCCTGCAGAAAACCTGTGGGTGATTCATGCATGAATGAACCGTCATTCTGAGTTTGGGGGTTAGTTTGGGATCTTTATTCCCTCTAGTGGTTAAAAGTCGGAAACTGCAGCTTAAATGTCCGGCTGATGTCCCGCCACCTGCGGTTTCAGCTCTACACCCGACGACAGCGCCGGCCGACACCACAGCCCCTCCACCGTCAGCTGCCGACACCCAGGAGCCCCAGCGACACCCATCCTCATCCCGGCCGACGACCTCCTCCTCTGCCCGGCGGGAAATCCTGAGGGAGGCGGTGCTCCGGCGCTCCGGGGGCCCTCCTCGTCCTCGTCCGGAGCCGGCAGGAAATCCCCGTTCCTCGTCTGATGCCGCGGCCACAGCCTCACCACCTCACCCGTCTACACGGGCACCCAGCGGGGACCCTGCATCCTCCAACCGTGAGTCCCCACAACCTTCTTCTCCTCGCCCCCTCTTCTCCCCAACCGCACTGATCGTGGGAGACTCAATATCCCGGAACATTAGGTTCTTCAACGCAGCCACGCATTGCTTCCCTGGAGCCACAGTCCCGGTGATTCTAGGGAAACTCCCCGCTCTGCTACAGTCTGCTCCATCCACCATTGCTCGCGTCATTGTCCATGTGGGATCCAATGATTGCTCCAAACCGCGCTCTGAGCTTTTAAAAAATGATTTTAATGAGCTGTTCACCTTCCTTAAAAACTGTGGGAAGTCCATTTTTATCAGCGGCCCGCTTCCAACGCTGTCCCGCGGAGCATGGCGCTTCAGCAGGCTGCTCTATCTGAACTCTTGGCTTCAGAACACCTGCAGAGCTCTTAACATTGGTTTTATCGACAATTTTAATCTTTTCTGGAATCGTCCCTCCTTTTACAGACCCGACGGACTTCACCCAAATAGGCTGGGGGGCCGCGTGTTGGCTGCAAACATTCAGCACGCGGTTCTGTCGGCTCCACGGGAGTGACTTTTTTCTGGCCACACCCACACTCCCAGCTCTGGCCCGGAGTCTTCCTCTTCACCTGTGGAGCCAGCCGCTCACAGCACTGCCCCCCTCTCCAGCTTCCCCCACAGGTCACAGTCATCATTGCCACCCCCACCAGATAATTCTTCCATAAAACCAGCTACATCTGGCGCCACCCACACACCAGATCCTCAACCAATTCATCCCCTGGTCACCACCCGTTTTCCCCGTCAGATCCACAGACCCACTGGTTTTAACAGAGACAATCTTGTTTTTATCAACCCGGTACGTTGTGGTCGTGAGCGCACGTCCAACACAGACATTAACTTGGCTGTGTTGAACGTGCGCTCTCTTTTAAACAAAACCTTTATTTTAAATGATCTTATTGTGCATCATAAACTTGATGGTATTCTTTTAACAGAGACATGGCTTGGCACGGACGCTGCATTTTCCCTCATCCAGGCTTCTCCACCAAATTTTAATTTTTTATTTACTACACGGGGTGTTAGAAAGGGAGGCGGCACAGCTTCAATTTTTAAAAACATATTAGCTACAAAGGAGGTCTCTTTTAACAACTACTCCTCATTTGAACACCTTGCCTTTGTTTTTAGCAGTTTTAGCAATTCTTTGTTTAACTGTTTATAGACCACCCCATCACTCCACTGTTTTTATCAGTGAATTTTCAGAGCTTTTATCAATCATACATACCACTTACAACAGAATTTTAATAACTGGTGATTTTAATCTACACATTGACAATACCTCCGACCCACTGTCGAGAGAATTTTTAAACCTTTTAAACTGCATGGATTTTACCCAACATGTCACACAGCCAACTCACAACAGAGGACACACCCTGGACCTAGTCATAACCTATGGCCTGTCCACCGGTGTGTCCTCTGTTGTCGATCTGGCTGTGTCTGACCATTACTGCGTGTTTTTTTAACATCACCAGTCTTAATCATCAGGAAGCCTCGATGAGAACGGTGAGGAAACGCTACCTAACTTCTGAAGTGGCTGCAAATTTTATTGAGATTTTACAGAGCACTCCTGCTGATGTTTTACCTGCATCATGTGATTTTATTGTTGATAATTTTAACAGGAAACTAGAATCCACTCTGAACTCAGTTGCTCCACTTTTAACAAAAACCATAAAAACTAAGCCTACACCCCCGTGGAGAACTGAGGAAGTCAAAAAATCAAAAAGAAAATGCAGGAGTGCTGAGAGAAGGTGGAGAAAAAGCAAACTTACAATACATTATCAGATATTTCGTGATCAACTCAAATCCTACAATAAAACCGTCAAACAAGCAAGAATTGCCCATTTCTCAAAACTCATTACAGACAATAAAAACAATTCTAAATTTCTTTTCTCCACCTTCGATCTTTTAACAAATGTACATTTTAAGAATTCCTCACAACCACCAACAGACAATCTTTGTGAGGATTTTGCAGACCACTTCAGAAGTAAAATTGACAACATTAGGCCCAGTCTTTTACCACATCAAAATGTCATTTTTAACACATCTGGACAGTTGCTTTTACCCGAGGAAACACTGGAGAGTTTTGCCCTGGTTGATGCGAGGACACTTGGTCGAGTTTTCTCCCAGGTAAACCCAACAACCTGCCTTTTAGATCCCATTCCCACATCACTTTTAAAGACATTTTATGAATTCTTTGAGGAACATATTTTAAATATAGTAAATTACTCTCTTCAGACGGGTGTCTTCCCTGCCGCCTTTAAAATGGCGGTGGTGAAGCCCCTTCTGAAGAAGAGTAATTTAGATCACAGCATTTTTAATAACTACAGACCTGTATCCAACTTACCCTTTTTAAGTAAGATTTTAGAAAAGCTGGTTTTTAACCAAGTAAATTATTTTTTAATAAGAAACAATATTTCAGAGAAATTTCAGTCTGGCTTTAGGATGAACCACAGCACCGAGACAGCCCTTTTAAAGATTTTAAATGACATCAGGTGCAATTTAGATAACCGCAAACTGACAGTCTTGGTTCTACTGGATCTTAGTGCCGCCTTCGATACAGTAGACCATCACATTTTATTAAACAGACTGAAGCACCTGGTGGGCCTCTCTGGTACTGTTTTTAACTGGTTCCGCTCCTATCTCACAGATCGATCTTTCTTTGTAAGTTTGGATACATGTTCCTCCAGAATGCATGAAATTAAGTGTGGGGTCCCCCAAGGGTCAATTTTAGGTCCGCTTCTTTTTAACCTTTACATGCTTCCCTTGGGGGACGTCATCAGGAGACACGGCATCAGCTTCCACAGTTACGCTGACGACACACAGCTGTACATCGCCGTGTCTCCTGATGACACAGGGCCACTTGATGCCCTTTTTAACTGTATTTTAGATATTAAGTCATGGATGGCAGATAATTTCCTACAGCTCAACCAGGACAAAACAGAGGTTTTAGTTATTGGTCCTGAAGGCCAGAGAGAGAAACTTTTACCAAAACTACAAGATTTTAAACCTTCGCAACGTGTAAAGAACCTGGGTGTTATTTTTGACTCTGAGCTCACTTTTATTCCACACATAAAGAATATTACGAAAATAGGTTTTTACCATCTTAAGAACATAGCCAGAGTCCGCCCGTTTCTCTCTCAGGCCAGCACGGAGGTGCTGATGCATGCTTTTATCTGTAGTCGTTTAGATTATTGTAATGCCCTGCTCTCTGGTCTTCCTAAAAAGAGTATTAATAACCTACAGCTATTACAGAACTCAGCCGCTCGCATGCTGACGAGGACCAGAGGGCGGGAGCACATTACACCTGTTTTAAAATCGCTGCATTGGCTCCCCGTCCGTTTCAGGATTGATTTTAAGGTTCTTTTACTGGTTTTTAAGTGTCTTAACGGTCTTGGGCCATCTTATTTATCTGATCTGCTTTTACCGTATCAACCCTCACGGACCCTGAGGTCCTCTGGCACCGGCCTTTTAACCATTCCCCGAACCGCGACCAAAACCCACGGTGAGGCTGCATTCAGCCATTATGGCCCTTATTTATGGAACAGCCTGCCAGAGAACCTCAGGGCCGCAGAGAATGTTGATATTTTTAAAAGGAGGCTCAAGACACACCTTTTTAGCTTGGCTTTTATCTGATCTCATTTACCTAGTGTTTTTAGCTATGTATTGTGTCTACTTCTTTAGCTCTTTTATCATCTCTAAAACTTTAATCCATTTTAGTGACTTTTTACTTTATGTTATTTATTATTCATCTTGAGTTTTATATAGATTTTTCAAAAATTTTACACTTTTAGGCATTTCTTACTTTCTTTTAATCTTTTAGTTTTTAGCTCCAGTGTTTCCTCAGGGGGGTCGTTCACACTGGGAGGTGTGCCTGCTCCGCCCATGGGGGTGTGGTCATGGGGATCCCTCAGGCCTGGGTAGCTGGGGGGGGGCTCCACTTTCTGTGTGGGGTCTGCCCCGGTCTGTCCGGGTTGGGGGGGTCTCTGTGGCGATGCTTCTGGTGGTCGTGGTCGGTGGAGCTTCTCAGTGTGGACGGCCACCCATAGGTAGTGTTTTCCTCACCTGGATCGTTAGTGCTAAGCCATGTCACCAGTCCATTTACTGTGTGTGTGTGTGTGTGTGTGTGTGTGTGGGCGTGTGAGTGTGTGCACATGTATATGAGTGTGAGTGAGTGTGTGTGTACGCGTGGGGGGTGGGGTCGTATGGAATGTTTTAAATTGTGTTTTTTATTGTTATTTTATTCTGCATGTAAAGCACCATGTGTTGCATTTTATATTGTATGATTTGGCGCTATACAAATAAATAAAGTTTAAATAAAGTTTAAGTGTCTTGTATATCTATATATTTCACACCAAAATCAGTTTGATAGTTTGATCAGTTTGATATTTAAATGTTTTAATGTCTCAAAGACTTACCATGTGTATTATTTTGAAGCCCATTGCAATAAAAGTTTCTTAACAACATAAATGTTTTATGACAAATAATAAAGAACACATGAATTAAAAAATATTTTTCTTTTATATATTGATATTAACAATCAGAAGCTTATCATATAAATTGCGTCAGCTCTCATTGTGTCGGAAAAAATAAAACTCTTTCTAAACCTTCTTGCTTGTGTTGTTTTCTCAGATGTAAATCACTTTGGATAAAAGTGTCTGCTAAATGACAGAAGTCGTAGTAAACCAGTGATGGAAAGAATGTTGTATGCATTTTGTTCTAATTACTTTCGTTGGTAAATGAAATACTTACTGTAACTGCGAGAAGGAACTATGTCATTTGTTCAGACTCCACTGCAGCCCTTCAAAGTTTGACTTCAAATAAAACAATAAGAGACAACCTAGTGTTGGAAATATTAATGGTATTGTGGAGGTTATGCAGAACTGGAATTACTGTGCAGTTTTGTTGGGTTCCTGCCCACATGGGTGTTGATGGCAATGAGAAAGCAGACAATATTGCTAAAAGAGCATTGAAATTGAGTAGTGAGGTAATTATGGAAATTCCTTTTGGTAAAGGTGAAGCAAAATCATGAATTAGAAAGGCAGTGAGGGATTCATGGCAGAAGGTGTGGGACAACGGTGTAAAAGGGAGACATTTTTATAACATACACAAGTCAATTAACGTGAAGGTTTTCAAAGGAAAGTGTAGGAGAGAGGAAGTCATCATTTCTAGATTAAGATTAGGTCATACTAGTTTAAAATCAACTCTGTATTTAATGTCAAAGTCCGTGTCTGATAAATGTGATGAGTGTGATGTCACAGAGAATGTAGAGCATGTGATTCTTAAATGTGGCAAGTATGAGGTAGAAAGGAAAGCTTTAAGAGACAGGATGTACGAGCTGGGACGGGAATGGAGTTTAGTAGGTTATTAGGGAGGAGTGAGGTGATGAGGGATTGTTATAAGGAAATCCTTGTCTTTCTTAAAGATGCAGGGATAGATAATAAGATTTAAATGTGATTATCTTATTTTATTTAGGTATTTCCTTTTTCCCCCCCCTTTAAGTTAGACTGTAACCTGGTGTAATAATGATCCTGATGTTACACACTCCGGTACAGCAGGTGGCGGTAGAACCTAATAACGTTGGTTGTGATCCGCCATTAAACCTAGAGAAGAAGAAGGAGAGGACGGTTCTGTTGTTTCCTTTCTTTTTCCTCTTCAACAATGTCTAAGGTGAATCATCTGAGAGAGTTTATCGGTCAGCGACTAACAGCAGCTGCTGTAGAAATATTGTCAGTGTTTGAAAAAAGCATCTTGGAGTATGAAGAAGAGCTCGACCGTCAGCGCAGACTGTTGGACCTCGCCTGGAAACCTGAAATCAGACTCCACAGAGTCGGTACGTAACCCTGGAAAGTTGAATGAATGAACACATGAGTATGACTCCTACAAGATCCCTTTGTTTCCAGTTAAAAGCCGTGGTGATGAAGCAAACCAACTAAATGGGAAACTCCCCAGCTCAAGCAGCTGCTGATGTGGGATTCGGAAACATCCCGAACTAACTTGTTGTTCTGTTTACTTGGTGCTGCCTTTCATGCTCCATTCAGACTCTGGACCACACTCATATTTCACACTTTACACTTAATCCTTTATTTAGTAGAAAAGATGCAGATCACCGTTTTTTTAGATTTATTAATTCAGCACAGTATAAAAACAGAACAAGTAACATACAAATGTAAAAGAGAGATTGGTAATGTGCTAGGCTGAGGCAAAAAGCCCAAGGGGCTTATACGAGGCCTCTACCTGTAAAATACAGCAAAAGATTGTACAAAGATTTAAAATATGCAGAATACATAATTGCAGTCTAAAAACAAAGACAAAGCAAATAAACAGCAGCATGAATAGAATACATGGTTTCTACATGATTAAAGAAAAAAATAACAAATCTAGAAATATCATTAGGTAATCTGATCAATTAAATGTGTCCTGAGTTTACGTTTAAAATGATTGAATGAAGTAGAGGTAGACGAGATTGCTGTAGGTGTTCCATAACTGTATCTGATGGAGAACTGACACAAACCAGTACGGAACTTCAGGAGATTTAAATGATTAGCCTGTCTTGTATTAAAATGGTGCATATCACTGTTGAACTGAAAACAATCTTTACATGGCAAAGAAAATGAAAGTGGAAGGAACAATACTTTGAAAATAAAATTGCAGGTTTGATATGTATTTAACTTAAAGATGGGTAAAATATTGAGTTATTTTAAAAGAGGGGCAGAATGAGCAGACCAATTACTGTGTGTGGCAATCCTGCACAATCTTTTTGGCAACATGTGAAGTTTATGAAGATGTGTGTTGTAAGTAGCTCCCCCAATACTATTACAGTAAATGAGATATGGATATATCAAGCTATAATAAAGAGTTGGGAGACAATTTTCATTCACCAAACTACGGAATTTGCCAATAATACCAATAGATTTAGATATTTTTTACAGACATGGTTGATGTGGTTTTTCCAGCTTAAACTTTCATGGATAATTACACCAAGGAAGGTTGTTGATGTAACCTGAGTGAGCGGGTCATCTGCTATAGACAGACCGGTGTTAGATTTACAATATATTTATTTTTTTGATGTAAATATAATCAAATTGGTTACGTAACCTACGCCCTAACCTACGCCGTAAACTCTGCGTTGATGTACGCGGCGATGCGCGCCGTACTGCGTACCCTACGCCATAGGATCTGCGTCCGTTTAACGTGGACCCAAGCTCCGGAACCGGCACACAGAAATCTCGAAATTTCGGAGCAAATTTCTTAACAGGCGTAGCTACAACTGTTAGATTTCATCTATTAAACCAACATCTTCCTAAATGATTTATTTCAGCCAGCGTAATTCTCAACAGAGCTACTGGGGGCTCTTCTCATCTCCGAAAACGTTGAGTCAAATTTCTTAACAGGCGTTATTTGGATAAACTGAGCCCAGGTTGGGGATCTTAACGGTTACTTTTATGCCTGGAAAAAATATTAAAACTTAATAAAGTGCCATATTAACAGCACTACAGCTGAAATTAAAACAGCTTTTGGCTCTCAGCTTCCTGATCAGGGTAGGGATGAAAACGAGGGGGAGTAGGAGAAATGGGACAGGCACCTGGGCCAAGTGCCCTAGATCTCAAGTGCCCTAAAATCTCCCCCTTCTTTTTTAGGGGGTAGGGAAGAAAAGAAGGGCAAGTGAAGAAAAGAAGGGCGAGTGAAGGGGAATTGGGATTGGGCCTTAGCAATAACATAATTAAGTTAGATCTGACCTCATCATGACCAGCAGCGGAGTCTTTCAGGCACATAATTATGTCCAAGATTTCCTTCTCTGTAGGAGGCTTGAAGCTCTGAATAGAAGGATGGGAATGTGTCAGAAACTCAGATGGAGACCCGGCTATAGGAGTTATCCTTTCTGAAAGAACTCTACCATTATTAACAAAATAATTGTTAAAAACATATGCAATGTCAGATGGGTCAGAGTTGACTCGATTTTCATCAACAAATTGAGATGGAAGAGTGGCTGTAGACGTATCCATATTTAGAAGCTGGTTAATGACTCCCCAGGTAGTTTTTATGTTATTAGAAGCCTCATTGAATTTGTCAGAAAAGTACTTTTTCTCTGCAATTCTAACAAGATGATTATAATTGTTACAAAATGTCTCATAATTTGCTATATTAATTGGGAATGGATTACTTATGAATTTTTTATACATTCTATTCTTAGCTTTCAGAGACTTATGGAGATCTGGTGTAAACCAGGGTTTTCTAAATGTATAGATCTTGTTTGCTTTTTTGCTGACAAGAGGAAAGTACCTGTTGAAAGACTTGAAAAATGACTGATATGCTTGTTCAACATCATCATGGGTGTATCCATCATCCCATAGGATGTCATCAACCTGCTCCTCAAACCGGTCAACATTTATTTTGTTATACACTCTAATACCTTAGAACTAGAACTTGTGAGATGACACTGGCAAAAACATGATAGTTGGAGGATGCTCATATAGGTGTTCATATGCAGTGGGGAGAACAAGTATTTTATACACTGCCGATTTTGCAGGTTTTCCGACTTGAAAAGCATGTAGAAGTCTGTAATTTTTATCATAGGTACTCTTCAACTGTGAGTGACAGAATCTAATGGCACTTTTCCACTAGTATCGGCTCAGCCCGGCACGGCTCGGTGCGGCTTTACACGGCCCCACACGTGTGTTTTCGCACTGCCAGGGGAGAAGTGGGCAGGTTTGGGTGAAGCTGCTGTACTCGATTGCGCAACCGCTTTGTTCATGTCGGCGCTGATGAGAAATCAGCTGGAGCCGGGAGCGGCTGAGAAAAAAACAGCCCGTCTACATCGCTTTTTTAATTTTTTCTCGACAGCCACCAGGTTTATGAACATCTGCACCTCAGAGTTGGATCACCAAACAGACGTGGAAGACCCAGCCACGACCCATCTTCAATGCTCTTACTGAGGGAAGGAGGTTGTTGGCCAAGATCTCGCGATACATGGCCCCATCCATCCTCCCCTCAATACGGTGCAGTCGTCCTGTCCCCTTTGCAGAAAAGTATCCCCAAAGAATGATGTTTCCACCTCCATGCTTCACGGTTGGGATGGTGTTGTTGGGGTTGTACTCATCCTTCTTCTTCCTCCAAACACGGCGAATGGAGTTTAGACAAAAAGCTCTATTTCAGTCTCATCAGACCACATGACCTTCTCCCATTCCTCCTCTGGATCATCCAGATGGTCTTTGGCAAACTTCAGAAGGGCCTTGACATGCACTGGCTTGAGCAGGGGGACCTTGTGTGCGCTGCAGGATTTTAATCCATGACGGCGTAGTGTGTTACTAATGGTTTTCTTTGAGACTGTGGTCCCAGCTCTCTTCAGGTCATTGACCAGGTCCTGCCGTGTAGTTCTGGGCTGATCCCTCACCTTCCTCATGATCATTGATGCCCCATGAGGTGAGATTTTGCATGGAGCCCCAGACCGAGGGAGATTGACCGTCATCTTGAACTTCTTCCATTTTCTAATAATTGCGCCAACAGTTGTTGCCTTCTCACCAAGCTGCTTGCCTATTGTCCTGTAGCCCATCCCAGCCTTGTGCAGGTCTACAATTTTATCCCTGATGTCCTTACACAGCTCTCTGGTCTTGGCCATTGTGGAGAGGTTGGCGTTTGTTTGATTGAGTGTGCGGACAGGTGTCTTTTATACAGGTAACGAGTTCAAACAGGTGCAGTTAATACAGGTAATGAGTGGAGAACAGGAGGGCTTCTTAAAGAAGAACTGACAGGTCTGTGAGAGCCGGAAGTCTTACTGGTTGACAGGTGATCAAATACTTATGTCCTGCAATAAAATGCAAATTAATTACTTAAAAATCATACAATGTGATTTTCTGGATTTTTTTTTTAGATTCTGTCACTCACAGTTGAAGAGTACCTATGATAAAAATTACAGACTTCTACATGCTTTGCAAGTGCGAAAACCTGCAAAATCGGCAGTGTATCAAATACTTGTTCTCCCCACTGTATAACGATCTAACTACAAGTCCTGCCACTGTATATGACGCAGAAGAAGCCTTTTCTAGAACAACAACTTTATTCTTCAACTGTCTCGATACCAACGCAGTAACACAAGAGTACAGTCACAGTCTGTGGTCACACAGAGTAATGCACTTGTTTTCAAATATACTACATATATGAAGGGGAAGACCGAAGGTTCAGGACAAACTTTAAACCTCACAAATACAACCAAACAATCAACACTGGGAAGCACTTTTGATTTGTTAAAATCCAATAATTTTGTCCCATTTTGTAATTCCAGAACTCCCACAAGAAAATGTTTGTAAGGTGGAGGAGGACGGGGTTTTCAGTGACCAGCACCTGGATGTTTTTAATGTTTTATCTAAATATGTTTTATCTAAATATTTTAGTCGTTATTTATGGTCTATTTTATACATTTTACTGTCTTAGTCCTTTAGTTTTTAATGTCTTGCTTTTTAGACATACTTTTAGGATTTTACGTTATGTTATACTTTTTAAACTCTATTAGTGTATTTTATCCTGTTTTCTTGTAGCTTTTATCTCCAGTGTTTCCTCATGGGGAGCCTCCATGCTGGGAGTGACTCTGGCCTGCAGGGGGTCGTCCTGGGGATGGTTCTGGCCTGGATGGTGGTGGAGTTCTGCACCACGGCTTCACCGCTGTGGTGTGGACTTCTCTATCCGTCCGGGCCGGGATGGTCTCTGTGGGCCCCCCCCCCCCTTCTAGCTGCGGGCTATGAGACCTCCTGGCGTGGACGGCTCCCTGTTACCGTTTCGTCACCTGGATCCTCTGTGCCTAGCCATGTCTGCACCATGTGTCTGCGTGTGTCTATCTGTGTGTGTGCGGGGAGGGGGAGGGGGGGGGGGGCACTAATACATTTTATGTTTATGTTTTATGAAAAGCACTTTGTGTTACATTTTTTTTGTATGAAAGGTGCTTTAAAAATAAAGTTTGATTTGATTTGATTTGAAGTAAAATGGATCACTGCCAAAACTCACAATCTTAACAAGAATTAAGAAGAAAGAAAGTCTTATTTCTAGTTAAAATGTCTCATTTTAGTAAAAAAAATCTCATTACACTTAAAACAAGACTCATCACTGGAAAAAAACATTTTTCACCTGTTTCAAGTAGATTTTCACTTAAAATAAGTAGAAAAATCTGCATATGGAACAAGATTTTATAGCTTGTAATGAGAAGGTAAATCTTGTCCCATTGGCAGATTTTTCCTACTTATTTCAAGTGAAAATTTACTTGAAAAGGTGAAAATTGTCAAATAAGTTATTTTTCTGGTGTTATTTTTCTCGTGATGACTCTAAATGTTGAAATAGCAGTAAAACCACATTCCATCATTTCTTTGAGGGTATCCCTCCTGCTATTAATAAAATCAGCCAAGGATCATCATCTGAGCCAAACCCGATTTCTTTATTCGCTTTAATTAAAGATGTTTCTTTGGAAGTGGAGGCTTGGTGTTACAGGCAGGGGTGGGAATTCACCGTCGAAATTTGTTTGCCGGTTTCAGTCCATCCCGCTGCTGTAAGCGTGGCCGCTAGCTGGGAAGCTAGTGTTAGCCTCGTTGTCGGGTCCGTTAGCATTGGATCGTTTTAGTCCGGTCTTTTTTGACATTTTAGATGTATTCGTTCAGTCTTCTGACAGAAGTATGTGTTAACTTTCTCAAAGGTACTATGCCAGCCGTGTTTTCACAGATTGACAGTTAAAATGTGCTTCAAAACAGGTTTGGTGCCGAGAGCTCGATAAGTTGTGACTACTCACTCCGCCATCTTGCCCAACCCTTCCAGTTAGATCGTTATATATGACGCGGAAGAAGCCAATTCTAGAACAACAACTTTATTCTTCAACTGTCTCGATACCAACGCAGTAACACAAGAGTACAGTCACAGTGCCGCCTAATGGTCACACAGAGTAATGCACTTGTTTTCAAATATACTACATAGATGAAGGGGAAGACCGAAGGTTCAGGACAAAGTTTAAACCTCACAAATACAACCAAACAATCAACACTGGGAAGCACTTTTGACTTGTTAAAATCCTATCTTTTTGTCCCTTTTTGTAATTCCAGAACTCCCACAAGAAAATGTTTGTAAGGTGGAGGAGGACGGGGTTTTCAGTGACCAGCACCTGGATAACCTGGAGAGGAGCTGCAGCCCGGACCAGGAGGAACCAGGGCATCCACAGACTACAGAACTGGAGGAAGACTCCAGCGGTCAGGAGATGAAGCACGAGGACGTAGAGGTGGATGTCTCATTGGTCAATGTCGCTGATGTAAAAGTTGAAAATGGTGAACCAGGACCAAACTGTGGCCAGCTGCTGTTGCACACTTCTCCTGAAGCTCAAAACAAAGATGAGGAAGGGACTGAAAGTTTACGCTCAGACTCCAGTAAAACTGCAGATCCGGAGCCAATGAGACGACACGGTGACCCCGAAGATGCTGCTGTCCCGTCAGACAGCAACTGTAAATCAAAGCTGACCAGGACCCACACGGGGAAGAAGGTGTTTTCTTGCAGCACTTGCAGGAAAGAGTTCAGTAAACGTAATATTTTAGTGGATCACATGAAGATCCACACTGGCGAAAGGCCATACCTGTGCAACACCTGCGGAAAATCGTTTAGACAATCATCAACGCTCAAGAACCATAAAATGATCCACACGGGCGAGAAGCCGTACCTGTGCAACACCTGCGGAAAGTCGTTTAGAAACTCAGCAACGCTCAAGGACCATACAATGATCCACAGGGGCGAGAAGCCCTACATCTGCAAAACATGTGGAAAAAGTTACAGACTACGGTCCACCCTGGTGGTTCACTCGAGGATCCACACCGGTGAAAGGCCGTACCTGTGCAACACTTGTGGAAAAACCTTTACTAATTTATCAGATCTTAAACGCCACATAGACACGCACACGGGCAAGAAGCGGTATTTGTGCAAGACGTGCAACAAAGGTTTTAGCCGCAGAATTGGTTTGCTGAGTCACATGAAAAATCACCCGGAGGAGAAGTCTGGCGACTCGTGACAAATGAAGCTCATGTTGTCGTCCTCCGGGGGCAGCTGTCCACTCCTGTCTGACCCACAGAAGAAGAACCCGCAGCAGTCCAACCACCACCTCCTGTGGCTGATGAGCCTAATCCCCTCCCCACAAGGGTTTGCAGGTTCAACCCGGATTTATGCTTCTCCGTCAACTTGACGCAGAGGGAACGATGTGGTTGTGTACTTTTTTTTTTTTAAGTTCTGCATTGAGTTTGTTTGAATCCCTGTTCCTTCTTAAAATGGTTATTTGTTGCTGTTGGTAACTTGCCGTCTCCACGGTGCAAATAAAGAGCTGTTAGTATTTGCTGAAGTTTCTTTAAACGTGACAGTTTATTTCGTTCATCTACAAAGCCTCTCTCACATGTCCTTTTTCCCGTCTGTTTCTTCTTCACTCACATTCTCTTTGTAAAGTTAATCTGCAGCTCCATGTTGTTAAACTCTCTCCGTTCAGAGGTTATATATTGTGATGTTATACATAGTTCGCTGAAAACTGTAAAAGGCTTTATGCATTTTAAAATCTGAGCTGCGCGTACATCAGATTATCGTGTAATTCATGGGACAAACTAAGTCAAAACAATGTAATTCAAATGATCCATGCTGTGTTATTGTAACCATACAAGCTAAAGTTACAACATATTTATGTATGTTTTTCACATTATTTACATAATATGAAATTAACAGTATTATTTAATCACATGTATAAAATAAAGTTATCTAAATGTACAACTGGTCTGCCACAAGATTTATTCTAAAGCTGATGTTGAGATCCATGTTGAAGCTGCAGATCTGCAGGTTGGAGAGCAGGAAGAAGAGGGAGGATCATCGGGATCAGATTCCAGGAAGAGGACAGACTTTGGATTTAACCCTTTTATATCAGACATCCGTTTAGAAGTAAATGTCTTTTTACCTCAACTCATATTTAGTCAGAAATAATCATGAAAAGTGTAATTACGTTTTCATTTTAGATGAATTATTTTATTGTTTATAATTCTGGAATATTACACTCTCCATATGTAGAAAGAGCAGCAGTGCCCCCTGGTGGTGAGTTATAAAAGCTCAACATAAACCCAAGATTGAACAATCTATAAGCAACCAACATATTAACCATAAGCTCCTTTATTAATTACACATCTGTGCATTATATCAGCAAAACAAAACAATCACGAATTATAGGAGGCTTAGAAGTTCCATCTGAAATGCAAAGTCCTCACTTATTCAAATGAAAAAAAAATTCAGGCGAATCCTAGAAGCCTAATGATGTAAACAAGTCCTCTGTACAACGGAGGTTAATAATAATGTGACAAACATTAACACTGTGCAACACTGGCAAAAAATCTGAAGTAAAAAACATCTCCAACAGAGATTAACATGTACAAACACTATGCATCGTTAACCAACTAAAAAAAGGCTACCAAGCATCTTAAACTTAAATGCAATATGTTCTAGTGGTTAAATGTTGGAAACTGCAGCTTTAAATGTGTCTTGTATATCTATATATTTCACACCAAAATCAGTTTGATAGTTTGATCAGTTTGATATTTAAATGTTTTAATGTCTCAAAGACTTACCATGTGTATTATTTTGAAGCCCATTGCAATAAAAAGTTTCTTAACAACATAAATGTTTTATAACAAATAAAGAACACATGAATTAAAAAATATTTTTCTTTTATTTATTGACATTAACAATCAGAAGTTTATCATATAAATTGTGTCAGCTCTCGTTGTGTCGGAAAAAATAAAACTCTTTCTAAACCTTCTTGCTTGTGTTGTTTTCTCAGATGTAAATCACTTTGGATAAAAGCGTCTGCTAAATGACAGAAGTCGTAGTAAACCAGTGATGAAAAGAATGTTGTATGCATTTTGTTCTAATTACTTTCGTTGGTAAATGAAATACTTACTGTAACTGCGAGAAGGAACTATGTCATTTGTTCAGACTCCACTGCAGCCCTTCAAAGTTTGACTTCAAAGAAAACAATAAGAGACGACCTAGTGTTGGAAATATTAATGGTATTGTGGAGGTTATGCAGAACTGGAATTACTGTGCAGTTTTGTTGGGTTCCTGCCCACATGGGTGTTGATGGCAGTGAGAAAGCAGACAATATTGCTAAAAGAGCATTGAAATTGAGTAGTGAGGTAATTATGGAAATTCCTTTTGGTAAAGGTGAAGCAAAATCATGAATTAGAAAGGCAGTGAGGGATTCATGGCAGAAGGTGTGGGACAACGGTGTAAAAGGGAGACATTTTTATAACATACAGAAGTCAATTAACGTGAAGGTTTTCAAAGGAAAGTGTAGGAGAGAGGAAGTCATCATTTCTAGATTAAGATTAGGTCATACTAGTTTAAAATCAACTCTGTATTTAATGTCAAAGTCCGTGTGTGATAAATGTGATGAGTGTGATGTCACAGAGAATGTAGAGCATGTGATTCTTAAATGTGGCAAGTATGAGGTAGAAAGGAACGCTTTAAGAGACAGGATGTACGAGCTGGGACGGGAATGGAGTTTAGTAGGTTATTAGGGAGGAGTGAGGTGATGAGGGATTGTTATAAGGAAATCCTTGTCTTTCTTAAAGATGCAGGGATAGATAATAAGATTTAAATGTGGTTATCTTATTTTATTTAGGTATTTCCTTTTTCCCCCCTTTAAGTTAGACTGTAACCTGGTGTAATAATGATCCTGATGTTACACACTCCGGTACAGCAGGTGGCGGTAGAACCTAATAACGTTGGTTGTGATCCGCCATTAAACCTAGAGAAGAAGAAGGAGAGGACGGTTCTGCTGTTTCCTTTCTTTTTCCTCTTCAACAATGTCTAAGATGAATCATCTGAGAGAGTTTATCGGTCAGCGACTAACAGCAGCTGCTGTAGAAATATTTTCAGTGTTTGAAAAAAGCATCTTGGAGTATGAAGAAGAGCTCGACCGTCAGCGCAGACTGTTGGACCTCGCCTGGAAACCTGAAATCAGACTCCACAGAGTCGGTACGTAACCCTGAAAAGTTGAATGAATGAACACATGAGTATGACTCCTACAAGATCCCTTTGTTTCCAGTTAAAAGCCGTGGTGATGAAGCAAACCAACTAAATGGGAAACTCCCCAGCTCAAGCAGCTGCTGATGTGGGATTCGGAAACATCCCGAACTAACTTGTTGTTCTGTTTACTTGGTGCTGCCTTTCATGCTCCATTCACACTCTGGACCAGACTCATATTTCACACTTTATGAATGAATGAATGAATGAATTTTTATTTCGAACATGTATATAAAAAATAAAAAATAAACATTAACATCTTCATATTCACATATGTTGGAAAAAAGGAGTAGGAAGAAGTCTACACTTTTTCCTAGTTCCTACCCCTTTATAACTCTATGAATTTACATTATTGCTATTATTATATCTACACAATATCCATATAAATATAGTCTATATAAATACTATGTAAAACATGCCTATTACCACATAATTATCCATATAAGTATATAGAAAATATAAATATTACATGAATATTATATCAATATATAGAAAATACAAATATTTTATAAATCTATATAAATATACACTATATAACTACATAAATATCCCTATAAATATATATATATATATATATATATATATATATATATATATATATATATATATATATATATATATATATATATATATGCTACATACCTAACAAATATATAACATATATTACATAATTATAACTATCCCTCTCAACATATAATATATACTACATAAATATCCACATAAATATCTAAACATATCTTAAGCAAGTATAATATACCATTTTTCCATATTTTATTTGTTTCTCACACTCGTTACCCCATTTCCTCTTCCATATACCTGTTTATAAATCATTTTTTGTATCTCTTTTTAAACAGATTTATGTTAGTACTTTTTCATTTCCAGCTCCAAACTGTTCCACAGAGTCTCCACAGTTCCATATGCACATGCTGCACATTGTTGTTCCTACTTTATGTTTTCTAAAATGTAGTTCTCCCCTTAGATTATAGCCCCTTTCTCTCTCAGTGAACATTCCTCTGATATTTTTTGGTAGTAGATTATTCCTTGCTTTGAACATTATTTGCGCTGTTTTGTATTTAACCAGATCCATAAATTTCTTTAGATTTAATCGTTTATTTAGTAGAAAAGATGCAGATCACAGTGGCTCCGTGTAAGATGTGAGATGACACTGGCAAAAAACCCGATCGTTGGAGGATGTTCATGTAGGAGTTCATATGCAGTACTTGTAGTAGTGGTACTACAACTGGTACTACTGGTGCTACAGCTGGTATTACAACTGGCACTACTGGTACTATAACTGGTACTACTGGTACTATAACTGGTACTTTTATCTTTTATGTTGTGATCTGCTGGAGCAGCAGCATCACAGCAGTAGAAAGGAACAGACTGGAAAAGGTGAGGAACGCGGGCTCTGTCCTGTACTGTAGTAGTAGTACTAGCTCTGTCCTGTACTGTGATAGTAGTACTAGCTCTGTCCTGTACTGTAGTAGTAGTACTAGCTCTGTCCTGTACTGTGATAGTAGTACTAGCTCTGTCCTGTACTGTAGTAGTAGTACTAGCTCTGTCCTGTACTGTGATAGTAGTACTAGTCGTCCATCAGCACCATGGACAGCTCCATCAGCACCATGGACAGCTCCATCAGTGACCAGCTTCGTCACCCGCCATGCATCACTGAGAGGCATCATCATCATCATCAAATCAAATCAAACTTTATTTGTACAGCACATTTCATACAAAAAGTGTAACACAAAGTGCTTTTCATAAAACATAAACATAAAATGTATTAATGCCCCCCCCCCCCCCCCATTCATTGTTCTTTATGACCTCAAACTCCATGTCATACTTTTTTATCTTTGTACTGACATGTCAACATGATTTTACCTTAAGCTGGAATGTGGTGTCCTGCATAAGCAACAAGCTTGGAGTGAGATTTGCTCACCTTTTTATCCAGTCTCAACTTTCTGAGGTCTTTCATAGAAATTACGTTGCAATCAGTCCCTATGGAAGCCCATAGGGGACTTTATTCAAATGCAAATGTAATTCCACAATAGCATTATAATTTTCCACATATGCATGAGTTATTTGGGACAAAAATGAAATTAAAATGCAATAATTCAATTTGAATTTTCATTTTCACATACTTGTATGGGCATTCTATGACAATATTATAATGAAAATGGAAAAGCTGTTTCACATTTCATTTCACGCCAGGCTACAGTAGCAATACAGCCTTCACCCCACTAGTCGGCGCGTAGCTCTCACAGACAGCTGAATTTGGGGTACAACTTTTTTATTTACATACAAATGTTTATCATTACGAACTGCTGCATGTAAACGTACTGACTGAGAGCTACGCGCCGACTAGTGGGGTGAAGGCTGTATTGCTACTGTAGCCTGGCGTGAGCCTGTGAGTCCGAGCTCAGGGCAAAGGAAATGAAACGTTGCATTTTCAAATTGAATATTGTCCCTAAAAGTGCGTTGTAATATGTAAATGTAAATGCAATAGCCTGGGGGCGCTGTTTCTCTTATTGCATTTGAATATTGTCCTCTGTAAATCAGGTTAAATCTTTCAAAATGAAATGTGAAATGCCGTTTTCATTTTAATTTGCAAGTTGTTAGAAAATTGCATTTTAATTTAAATTTTGTCCAGAAAAGAGCTTGGTGACATTTAAATGTAAATGCATTAGCCTGGGGGCGCTGTTTCTCTTATTGCATTTGAATATTGTCCTCTGTAAATCAGGTTAAATCTTTCAAAATGAAATGTGAAACAGCTTTTCCATTTTCATTTTAATATTGTCGTAGAATGCCCATACAAGTATGTGAAAATGAAAATGAAAATTGAATTATTGCATTTTAATTTCATTTTTGTCCCAAATAACTCATGCATATGTGGAAAATTATAATGCTATTGTGGAATACATTTGCATTTGAATAAAGTCCCCTATGGGCTTCCATAAGTCCCAGTGTCCAGCCTGACTTTCAAAACTTTCTTGTTGACAATCAGATCTTCACGCCACTTTTCTTTCTTTGCATCCACTGCATCCATTTGTGAGACTTGTTTTTCTGCTTTGATTGTGCCAACAAAGAAGTCCTGATCATCTGCCTCGGCTTTGTTTATATGTTGCACTTTATGATTATTTGTGTGCTTGCGTCAGTTGCACATTTTGGCATAGTGATTTTTCCTGCTGGGTGTAATTATTGACTCAGACCTGAACTTCAACAGCCATCTAAAGTTTATCACTAAATCTGCCTGTTACCACCTGAAAAACATTGTTAGAATTAATTCAATTCAATTCAATTTTATGATAATGAGGCTCTGTGCTGATTGGCTCCCTGAATGACGTGTAGCAGGGGAGGAGAATAAACCTGCTCCGCCAGAGCAGCCCGAGCCTGTAAATTATCACAACACTGAATTTTCACAAATGGAAACTTTATTGTTAAAAAAATAAAATATGAGTTGTATATAAATAACATTTATGCACTATTTAAGCCGGATCTACCCGGCGGATTCTGAACGCTGGCCCCGGAGCCACGCCGGGCGCCCGGGAGCAGCGCTGCTGGAGCAGCGCGCATCACCGCGGCTTTAACGGGGGAATCTGGCCGGTTCCGACCGGCCGGGACCGCAGGAACCGGCCTGGACTGGTAGCAGGGACTCCCGGGGACCGACCAGCGGAATTTCAGCCGGATCTGCCCGGCGGATGCTGTGCGACGGGCGCTGCAACCCCACGGCGGGCGCACAGATCGCCTCCGGAGCGCATCCTGTGCGCATCGCCCGTTACCGGTGATCAAACCGACAGATTTGCCTGAAAATCTTTGAGGGTGAAGCTGGTCCTGCCTGGGACAGACCCCCGAGGACCCAGCTCCCAAACCACCCGGGAACCTGGATGATTTAACCTGGATCCGCTCCACCGCGGCGCCGCGTCCTACTGGCTGAAGGAAGCACCGCTCCAGCAGCGGAGAGAGCTGGTTGTGGGCGTGGTTTCAGCAGCGGAGGCTGAACCTGTGGAAATCTGCTCCCGTCGTTACGTCACGACGGGAGCAGATTTTAATCGGCTAAAAAAAACCACGTGACACTGGGGGATTCTGTCCGGCGGGGGTCAGAGAGCTTGCAGAAATTCATGGTATTTTGTCTCCCCTGTGCTGGCAGGGTGAGGGGAGACCACTTTATATATGTTAAAACAAGAAAAAACGTGTTTTTCATAATAGGTCCCCTTTAACAAGAAATCTATCAGGCAGCTGCAGCTGATCCAGAACGCTGCTGCCAGAGTCCTTACAAACACCAGGAAACTGGACCATATTACACCGATCATGAAATCACTACACTGACTTCCAGTGAGTCAAAGGATAGAGTTTAAAATCTTACTGCTGGTCTACAAAGCACTGAATGGCCTTGGACAAAAATACATGGTTGATCTTGTGGTGGATATACACACACAGGACAATTGTTAATTTGCAGAGTTATAATTCACGGCGACCTCGCCCAGGTTACATGCCTTGTTGTTCCTTTTACAAGGGATATTTATTTCCTTTAATTATACGTGCTACTTTAAGAGTAGAGACACACCTCAGAGGTGCTGACGTTTGTTCCTGCGCGACAGTCTAGCTTTGTGGTTTTTGTTTTTCTAACTTGGTGAATTGAATTAAATGGAGTGCTCTCCAAAGAGGAATTAATCTCCGTCGTTTCTCTGCCTACATCCACCGCACTCCTACATTGGTGACCCCGTTTTTCTCTCGGACGTTTCCAGAGATTACTACTGAACATGTCTGCTTCACTGAAGTTGCCCGACTTTTGGGAACAAAACGCGAGCGCATGGTTCGCACAGGCTGAGGCTCAATTCGCCATTAAGGAAATTACAGCGGATGACATAAAGTTTTATCATGTCGTGGCATCACTCACCAGCGCGACTGCAGGGAGAGTGGTGAGTCTGCTAGAACGTCCTCCGACGCGGCACAAATACACCACTCTGAAGGCATATTTACTGGACACTTTTGGACTCTCCGAATCCGAGCGTGCGCGCCAGCTCCTCTCTCTCCCCGCTCTCGGCGACAGCAAGCCTTCTGAGCGGATGGATCACATGCTGGCTCTGCTGGGAGACCACCAGCCCTGTTTCATTTTCCAGGAGATATTCCTGCAGCAGCTGCCTGACCAGGTTCGTTTGGCTCTGGCTAACTCTTCTATTACTGATTTTCGCCAGTTGGCCAGGGAGGCTGATAAGTTTTTCTCCGCTGGGAAAAAATGTTTTGCGGCCACGCCCCCTTCTACCTCAGGTGCCGCCGGTGATGCAATTATGCAGCAGCCTTTCTCCATCTCTGCAACTACAGCTGTGCCCCGACGTGCAAAGCAGTCAGGTGGATTGTGTTTTTACCATGCCAAGTTTGGCAACAAAGCCAGAAAGTGCATAGCCCCCTGTGCTTTCACTGCATCGGGAAACGCCCCGGCCGCCACCTGTTAGCAGCCATGGGTGTCGGCCAGACCTGCGGCTTGCTGTTTATCACTGACACTCTCTCTGGTCATCGTTTTCTCTGTGACACGGGCGCCCACATTAGTGCACTGCCAGCATCTGCCACGGACATCAGCACAGGGCCACACGGTACCCCCCTGGTGGCCGCCAACGGCAGCACGATTCATACCTTTGGCACACGCACTGTGACGGTGTGTTTGGCAGGTCAGCGTTTCACCTGGGATTTTGTGTCAGCAAAGGTGTCCACCCCCCTCTTGGGTGCTGATTTCTTTTTGGCCAATAAACTTTTGGTAGATGTGAGCAACCGCCGTCTCGTCCACGCTGAGACTTTCAGCTCCCTGCCCTGCGAACACAGTGACGCCGCCCCTACAAGGCTGTCTAGTGCCCTCTCACCGGCTGATGTCTTCTCGCACCTCCTCGAGGAGTTCCCGGAGATCACCGCACCTACGTTCTCGTCCGCCTCCACGAAACACGGCGTGCTGCATTACATCTCCACTGATGGCCCGCCTGTGCACGCCAAGTCCCGCCGTCTGGACGCACACAAGCTCGCTATAGCTAAGGCGGAGTTTGACTCCATGGAGCAGCTTGGCATCATCCGCCGGTCCGACAGCCCCTGGGCCTCTCCTCTGCACTTGGTGGCTAAGTCCAATGGTGGTTGGCGCCCGTGTGGCGACTACCGGCGCCTTAACGCAGTCACCACGCCGGACCGCTACCCTATTCCTCACATCCACGACTTCTCAGCCCACCTGGCAGGTGCGTCCATTTTTTCCAAGGTGGACCTTGTCCGAGGTTATCACCAGGTCCCCGTCCAGCCTCAGGACATTCCTAAGACGGCCGTGATCACCCCATTCGGGCTTTTTGAGTTTCTGAGGATGCCGTTTGGCCTGAAAAATGCTGCTCAGACCTTTCAGCGTTTGATGGACACTGTGTTGCGTGACTTGTCGTTCGTTTTTGTCTACCTGGACGACATCCTCGTAGCCAGCAGGTCCAAGGCCGAACATTTGTCACACCTGCGTCTGCTCTTCAATCGCCTTCAGCAGCACGGCTTGATCATCAACCCAGCGAAATGCCAGTTTGGACTGCCATCACTGGATTTCCTGGGTCACCACATCACCGTCGCTGGGGCGATTCCGCTGCCGTCGAAGGTAGAAGCAGTCCTGAAGCTTCCGCGGCCTCCCACTGTCCAGGCTCTGCAAGAGTTCTGTGGCATGGTCAATTTTTACCACCGTTTCGTGCCTCGGGCTGCCAACCTCATGCGCCCCCTGTACAGCGCTCTCAAAGGGAAAAAATCGCCAAAGCATGACATTTCTTGGTCGACGGAAATGTTGGAGGCTTTCTCTGCCACAAAGGATGCCCTCGCTGGTGCAACCATGCTGGCTCACCCCGTGCCTGGCGCTCCCGTTTCCCTGACCACGGACGCCTCGGATTATGCTGTCGGTGCGGTTCTCCAGCAGTTTGTTCATGGTGTTTGGCAACCACTTGCTTTTTTCAGCCGCCAACTGCGTTCCAGCGAGCAGAATTACAGTACTTTTGATAGAGAGCTCCTCACACTTTATCTGGCCATCAGGCATTTCCGTTTCCTGCTAGAGGCTCGCCCGTTCACTGCCTTTGTGGACCACAAGCCTTTGATTTTTGCCATGGCCAAGGTGTCGGAACCCTGGTCTGCCAGGCAGCAGCGCCACCTGGCTTTCATCTCTGAATTCACCACAGACATCCAACACGTGTCAGGCAAGGACAATGTGGTGGCCAACTGCCTCTCCCGGGTGCTCATTGGCGCTGTCCACCTGGGAATAGACTATACCCGCATGGCTGTGGACCAGGCTTCCGACCCCGACGTTCAGTCGTATAGGACAGCAGTCACTGGCCTCCGGCTGGCGGACGTCCCGTTCGGTGAGGGTGCAACGCTGCTCTGTGACGTCTCTCTGGCCCTCCCTCGTCCTGTGGTGCCACATATTTGGAGACGGCGAGTTTTCGACGCCATACATGGCCTCTCGCACCCAGGCAGTAAGCCGTCTCAACGGCTTGTAGCTGCGAAGTTTGTCTGGCACGGCCTGAAAAAGGACATTCGCGACTGGGTCAGGACCTGTGTGGCATGCCAGCGCGCTAAGGTCCATCGCCATGTTAAGGCCCCAGTGGAGCATTTTGCGGTTCCTGAAAGATGGTTTGATCATGTCAATGTTGACTTGGTGGGACCCCTTCCACCCTCCAGGGGATTTACTCACCTGCTGACTATGGTGGACAGGACCACCCGTTGGCCTGAAGTTGTCCCGCTGTCTGCGACGACTTCAGCTGATGTGGCCAGGGCCTTTATTGGTTCCTGGGTCGCCCGGTTCGGGGTCCCCTCTGACCTCTCTTCAGATCGTGGCCCTCAGTTCACCTCCGACCTCTGGACTTCTGTTGCTCGTCAGTTGGGTGTCGCTCTCCACCGCACTACGGCATACCACCCGCAGGCCAACGGCATGTGTGAACGCTTTCACAGGGACATGAAGGCCGCCCTCAAGGCTTCTCTCACGGACGACGGCTGGGTGGATAGACTGCCATGGGTGATGCTGGGGATTAGAACTGCGCCTAAAGAGGACCTCCTCTCTTCCTCGGCGGAGTTGGTTTATGGCCAAACCCTCAGGGTCCCAGGTGATTTTGTTCCCCACACCACGGTCCCCTGGTCTGCATCTGACCAACGCCGTACCTTGCTGGACTCTGCTCAGGTGTTCCGGCCCGTTCCAACCTCACACCACTGCCTGCCTCGGGTGCACATTCCCCCCGACCTGCGTGCTGCGGAGTATGTTTTCGTCCGCCACGATGCCCATCGGGGGCCCCTGCAACTGCCTTACGATGGACCTTATCGGGTTGTGGAGACTGGTGATAAGACTTTTGTCATCGACGTCGGGGGCAGGATGGATCGCGTCTCAGTGGACCGTCTGAAACCGGCCCACCTGGATTTGGGCCGCCCAGTGGAAGTGGCTCAGGCACCACGGCGCGGCCGCCCCCCGGGTAGGCCTCCCAGGGAGCTGGTCCCGCCCCCTTTGGCCTCCCCACACTGCCAACCGGCACCTGCTCGCCGTCAGCAGCCTGCTGCCACCCCCCCGCCTCGACCCCCTCCGCCTGCTCAGGAGCTTCGGAATAGTTTTGGGAGGGTCATACGGGTCCCTGGTCGTTTCACTGGGCCTGTTCTTGTGAATTCTGGGGGGACGTGTGTGGTGGATATACACACACAGGACAATTGTTAATTTGCAGAGTTATAATTCACGGCGACCTCGCCCAGGTTACATGCCTTGTTGTTCCTTTTACAAGGGATATTTATTTCCTTTAATTATACGTGCTACTTTAAGAGTAGAGACACACCTCAGAGGTGCTGACGTTTGTTCCTGCGCGACAGTCTAGCTTTGTGGTTTTTGTTTTTCTAACTTGGTGAATTGAATTAAATGGAGTGCTCTCCAAAGAGGAATTAATCTCCGTCGTTTCTCTGCCTACATCCACCGCACTCCTACAATCTGTTAGTTCCTTATGAAGTCCCAGACCCCTGAGGTTCATCTGGATCTGGTTTGTTGTGGTTCCAGAACCAGAGCCAAGCAAGGTGAGGCAGCGTTCAGTTTTTCTGCTCCTCACCGGTGGAACAAACTTCCTGTAGACCTGAGGTCTACAGGAACTGTAGACTGTAGACTGCTCTTTTAGCTCCTTCAAATCAGGGCTAAAAACTTTACTGTTTACTCAAGCGTACTCCTAAATTAAATACTTATCTGCTGGACTCTACTGCCCTTATTTTTAACAGCTTGTGCTTTTTATTATTTTACTTCTTTTCTTATCATCTTATTCATAATTGTATTCAATCTTATTTGTTATTTACTTTCTAATTATGTCTTGCCGCTTTTAATGTCAATGTAAAGCACTTTGAATTACCTTGTGTTGAATTGTGCTATATAAATAAACTTGCATTGCCTTGCCTTGTTAAAATCCTATCTTTTTGTCCCTTTTTGTAATTCCAGAACTCCCACAAGAAAATGTTTGTAAGGTGGAGGAGGATGGGGTTTTCATTGACCAGCACATCGATAATCTGGAGAGGAGCTGCAGCCCGGACCAGGAGGAACCAGGGCATCCACAGACTACAGAACTGGAGGAAGACTCCAGCGGTCAGGAGATCAAGCAGGAGGACGTAGAGGTGGATGTCTCATTGGTCAATGTCGCTGATGTGAAAGTTGAAAATGGTGAACCAGGACCAAACTGTGGCCAGCTGCTGTTGCACACTTCTCCTGAAGCTCAAAACAAAGATGAGGAAGGAACTGAAAGTTTACGCTCAGACTCCAACAAAACTGCAGATCCGGAGCCAATGAGACGACACGGTGACCACGAAGATGCTGCTGTCCCGTCAGACAGCAACTGTAAATCAAAGCTGACCAGGACCCACACGGGGAAGAAGGCGTTTTCTTGCAGAACTTGCGGGAAAGAGTTCAGTAAAAGTTGTAATTTAAAGAATCACATGATGATCCACACTGGTGAAAGGCCGTACCTGTGCAACAACTGCGGAAAATCGTTTACTAAATCATCAGATCTTAAACGCCACATAATCACGCACACGGATGAGAAGCCCTACATCTGCGAAGCATGTGGAAAAAGTTACAGAGAACGTTCCAAACTGGTGGTTCACTCGAGGATCCACGCGGGCAAAAATCCGTACCTGTGCAACATCTGCAACACCGCCTTTACTAATTTATTACATCTTAAATGCCACAAAACCATGCACACAGACGAAAGGCCGTACCTGTGCAACATCTGCAACAAAGCCTTTACTAATTTATTTCATCTTAAACGCCACAAAACCATGCACACGGGCGAGAAGCCCTACATCTGCAAAACATGTGGAAAACGTTACAGGCTACGTACCACCCTGGTGGTTCACTCGAGGACCCACACCGGCGAAAGGCCGTACCTGTGCAACACCTGCAACAAAACCTTTACTAGATCAGCACATCTTAAACGCCATATAACCACGCACACGGGCGATGAGCGATAATTGTGCAAGACGTGCAACAAAGGTTTAAGCCGCAGAATTGATTTGCTGAGTCACATGAGTTCTGCATTGATGTTGTTTAGGGCTGCAGCTATCGAATATTTTAGTAATCGAGTATTCTACTGAAAATTCCATTGATTAATCGAGTAATCGGATAAAACATATTTTTGTTTAGTTAAAGAGCAATTATAAGATATTAGATGTTAATTGACATTACTAAGACTAAATTATATAATACAGTCGGTTCATGGCTGTGCATTTAAAAACCCTGAACTTACACCAGTCGACCAAATTCACTGCCTTCACTCAAATAACTAAGGATCTTACCAAGAAATGTTCTTATTTCTAAACTAAAAATGCCATTACACTTGATATCACACATAACTTAAAAGGTTAGGTGTTTTTCCCACGTGTTTCAATTGAACTTTCGTTTGTGTCAAGCAAATTTGAAGTTCTAGTTAAGTTTTAAGTTAGAGTTTTGGCATTGTTCAAAAAAACTTCTGAGAGCTGCTGTATTGGAGCACATTAGACACCAGTGCTGCTTGTTTTATCCATGAATGACTACAGACCTAAAATTGAAAACTACCCAGTTAGCTTTATTACGTTTTTATTTTTCTGACATTTTCTGCCTTTTCTTTTAGTGAGAACTGTAGCGGGAACAGAGGTTTATGTACCGGGTAAAGGCTGATTTATGGTTCCGCATTACAACAATGCAGAATGGGGCGCGTCGCTGCGTACCCTACGCCGTAGGCTACGGCGTAGCCGTGGCAACAGAGCCTGCACGGCAGCGCAGCACCGCCAGCCGGACCGCCGCTCTGCGCCCTCGCCGGAGAGCGGCGTAGACTCTGCATCGATTTAACGCGGAACAATACTTTTGGCTTTAGAGGGGGAACATAGGAGAACGGACCGGAAGAATATAGCGTGGATTGAAAATAAAAGTTAAGCACTGAACTACGTGTCTCCCGTCTGGGCCATTGCAGACTGCCTGAGCATGGCATGTTACAAAACAAACGTATCCGCCGCCTCTTTCTTCCCCCTTTAACGTGCGCAGCGCATGGATATATGGCGCAGCGTCAGCGCGTTGTGTCGCATTAAATGTGGTCCGGGCGTAATACGAGGCTTTGAGCTGGTGAAATTAAACGAAAAAAAATAATAAATAAATAAATTAAACGATTCCTTGAGGCAGAGAAAATTCCTCGATCATTTTTTGTAATCGAATTACTCGAATTATTCGAGGAATCGTTTCAGCCCTAATGTTGTTTGAATCCCTGTTCCTTCTTAAAATCGTATTATTTGTTGCTGTTGGTAACTTGCTGTCTCCACGGGGTAAATAAAAAGCTGTTAGTATTTGCTGAAGTTTCTTTAAACGTGACAGTTTATTTCGTTCATCTACAAAGCCTCTCACACGTCTTTTTTCCCGTGTGTTTCTTCTTCACTCACATTCTCTTTGTAAAGTTAATCTGCAGCTCCATGTTGTTAAACTGAAAAACATGAAGAAACTTCAGAGAAACGAGGACAAAAGAAGAAACGCAACCATCAACATGTCAGAAACAGAACAGCCAACCATCTGTCAACCCTTTATACATTTTAATGTCTGCAGCATTAAAAAAAAAACCTTGAAGATTTCAGAAGTCAGTGCAGTCAGATACGGTTTGCTTTTATTTCCGCTTTAAATTGTTTGTATTGATTTAGACAAAACATTTGGTTTGCAAATGAATGAGGAAATGAGTGTGATGTGGGATACACATCACGATACAATACGATATTGCGGTATCCAAATTTTTCGATATATTGTATTGTTATACATTGTTTGCTGAAAACTGTAAAAGGCTCTCATGCATTTTAAGATCTGAGCTGCATGTACATCAGATTATCGTGATAATTCATGGGACAAACTAAGTCAAAACATGCAATTCAAATGATCCATGCTGTGTTATTGTAATTACGCAAGCTGAAGTTACGACATATTTGTGTACGTTTTTCATATTATTTACATAATATGAAATTTTAACAATATTTAATCAAATGTGTAGATGACCTTTAATATGAGTATTTCTGTAAATGTGTTTTTGTGTTTGTTTTCTTATTGACATTGTTTGGAGCCAGGCTTTTATTTTGTTATATATTAAGACCAATATTTAGTGCTTTAATTTTGAAGGCATCTCTTGTAACTTGTAAACATCAGCGCTCTGGTCTTTAACGGTTAATGTTTAAAGGCTGTAGAAACGTTTTCTGCAAGACTAAACTAGTGTTGGGAGTGCTAAAGTGTGCCTAACCGACACAAAAAGCACCTGGCTGATACAAGGTTTGTTTTCTTTGTAAATGATATACAGTATTTATGTATATATTGAGTTTGGTTGTCTGTTACTGTCATGTATTGTGGTTAACGGTTTTGCCGACCCAGCGAGCTGCTGTGTTGGCCTGTTATTTTTTTAAGTCTTTTTTGAAAACCTATTTATTTTCTTTGGTTTTTAGTGTACGGTAAATTAGTTGCTACATCTGTGAGAAGTGATTGTGCACTTTGTGTGTCTGTTCTTTGCCGTCTATTTTCTATTTTCTATTTTTTATTACTATTTTATTGATCATTCTAACATGTTAGTGATTTTATTGTTTTCTACACTTTGTACTGTATTTTCTTTTGGTATTGTTTCATTTTACTGTATACTGTACAGCACTTTGGTCGACCTCGGTCGTTTTTAAATGTGACATATAAATAAAATTGACATTGACATTGACATTGTATTTGAGTTGGATGAAACTTGTATGTAGTAAGAGTAACATTGTTTTATTTTATTCCTTTATAGCTCTTACAGTGTGTTTGCAGTGATTTTACATTGAAGGAATAAAAACATCTGTGAACCATCAGTTAAATAGTCAAACGTCATCAGTCGGGGATTCTACAAAATGTATACAATCAATCATATTATTTAAATAATATGAAATTAACAATATTATTGAATCAAGTTGTACTAGATTTACAACTCGTTTGACACATGATTTATTATAAAGCTGATGTTGAGATCCGTGTTGAAGCTGCAGATCTGCAGGTTGGAGAGCAGGAACAAGAGGGAGGATCATCGGGATCAGATTCCAGGAAGAGGACAGACTTTGGATTTAACTCTTTTATATCAGACATCCGTTTAGAAGTAAATGTCTTTTTACCTCAACTCATATTTAGTCAGAAATAATCATGAAAATGTAATTAAGTTTTCATTTTAGATGGATGAATTATTTTATTGTTTATAATTCTGGAATATTACACTCTCCATATGTAGAAAGAGCAGCAGTGCCCCCTGGTGGTGAGTTATAAAAGCTCAACATAAACCCAAGAGTGAACAATCTATCTTAATAATAATAATAATAAAAACTCAACGATGCCATAAGGAAAAGTTCAAGACAGACTAATTATCCACAATATTTAACCAATAACGATGAAGTCATTGATGATATGAATGAGGTGGTTAATAATTTTAACAGGTATTTTGTGAGTGTTGGACCAAAGCTGGCAGAAAAATGTGTGATCCTGGATCAGCTGATGGATGGAAGGAAACATGAATAAGTAGAAATCCAGATTCAATGTTTCTCACAGCTGTGGAGGAGAGAGAAATCATAGATATTGTAAGTAAATGTAAAAACAAGGTGTCAACTGACTGTGGTGATATGACAATAGTCAAAAAGGTTATTGATGGATTGTTAACTGACATACAGCTGTAATCAGTCGCTCAGAACTGGGACATTTCCAAAAACAAAAAAAGAACTGCAAAAGTCATCCCACTGTACAGAACTGGAGACAGACACCAATTCACTAATTACAGGCCTGATTCTTTACTCCCAACATTTTCTAAGATCCTAGAAAAAGTATTTATTTACAGGTTGGACAAATTAATGCCAATCAAAAGGCCACGCCCCTAATTACGCATTAAACTTCTTGCTTTATATAATTCCAACCTGCCACAATACGAGGAAAAAGAGGCTTCAAACCCCTGCAGAAAACCTGTGGGTGATTCATGCATGAATGAACCGTCATTCTGAGTTTGGGGGTTAGTTTGGGATCTTTATTCCCTCTAGTGGTTAAATGTTGGAAACTGCAGCTTTAAATGAGTCTTGTATATCTATATATTTCACACCAAAATCAGTTTGATAGTTTGATCAGTTTGATATTTAAATGTTTTGATGTCTCAAAGACTTACCATGTGTATTATTTTGAAGCCCATTGCAATAAAAGTTTCTTAAAATCATAAATGTTTTATGACAAAAAATAAAGAACACGTGAATTAAAAAATATTTGTATTTTATATATTGATATTAACAATCAGAAGCTTATCATATAAATTGTGTCAGCTCTCATTGTGTCGGAAAAAATAAAACTCTTTCTAAACCTTCTTGCTTGTGTTGTTTTCTCAGATGTAAATCACTTTGGATAAAAGCGTCTACTAAATTACAGAAGTAGTAGTAAACCAGTGATGGAAAGAATGTTGTATGCATTTTGTTCTAATTACTTTAGTTGGTAAATGAAATACTTACTGTAACTGCGAGAAGGAACTATGTCATTTGTTCAGACTCCACTGCAGCCCTTCAGAGTTTGACTTCAAATAAAACAACAAGAGAAGATCTAGTGTTGGAAATATTAATGGTGTTGTGGAGGTTATGCAGAACTGGAATTACTGTGCAGTTTTGTTGGGTTCCTGCCCACATGGGTGTTGATGGCAATGAGAAAGCAGACAATATTGCTAAAAGAGCATTGAAATTGAGTAGTGAGGTAATTATGGAAATTCCTTTTGGTAAAGGTGAAGCAAAATCATGAATTAGAAAGACAGTGAGGGATTCATGGCAGAAGGTGTGGGACAACGGTGTAAAAGGGAGACATTTTTATAACATACAGAAGTCAATTAACGTGAAGGTTTTCAAAGGAAAGTGTAGGAGAGAGGAAGTCATCATTTCTAGATTAAGATTAGGTCATACTAGTTTAAAATCAACTCTGTATTTAATGTCAAAGTCCGTGTGTGATAAATGTGATGAGTGTGATGTCACAGAGAATGTAGAGCATGTGATTCTTAAATGTGGCAAGTATGAGGTAGAAAGGAACGCTTTAAGAGACAGGATGTACGAGCTGGGACGGGAATGGAGTTTAGTAGGTTATTAGGGAGGAGTGAGGTGATGAGGGATTGTTATAAGGAAATCCTTGTCTTTCTTAAAGATGCAGGGATAGATAATAAGATTTAAATGTGGTTATCTTATTTTATTTAGGTATTTCCTTTTTTCCCCCTTTAAGTTAGACTGTAACCTGGTGTAATAATGATCCTGATGTTACACACTCCGGTACAGCAGGTGGCGGTAGAACCTAATAACGTTGGTTGTGATCCGCCATTAAACCTAGAGAAGAAGAAGGAGAGGACGGTTCTGTTGTTTCCTTTGTTTTTCCTCTTCAACAATGTCTAAGGTGAATCATCTGAGAGAGTTTATCGGTCAGCGACTAACAGCAGCTGCTGTAGAAATATTGTCAGTGTTTGAAAAAAGCATCTTGGAGTATGAAGAAGAGCTCGACCGTCAGCGCAGACTGTTGGACCTCGCCTGGAAACCTGAAATCAGACTCCACAGAGTCGGTACGTAACCCTGGAAAGTTGAATGAATGAACACATGAGTATGACTCCTACAAGATCCCTTTGTTTCCAGTTAAAAGCCGTGGTGATGAAGCAAACCAACTAAATGGGAAACTCCCCAGCTCAAGCAGCTGCTGATGTGGGATTCGGAAACATCCCGAACTAACTTGTTGTTCTGTTTACTTGGTGCTGCCTTTCATGCTCCATTCACACTCTGGACCAGACTGATATTTCACACTTTACACTTAATCCTTTATTCTGTAGAAAAGGTGCAGATCACTGTTTTTTTAGATTTATTTATTCAGCACAGTATAAAAAACAGAACAAGTAACATACAAATGTAAAAGAGAGATTGGTAATGTGCTAGGCTGAGGCAAAAAGCCCAAGGGGCTTATACGAGGCCTCTACCTGTAAAATACAGCAAAAGATTGTACAAAGATTTAAAATATACAGAATACATGATTGCAGTCTAAAAACAAAGACAAAGCAAATAAACAGCAGCATGAATAGAATACATGGTATCTACATGATTAAAGAAAAAATAACAAATCTAGAAATATCATTAGGTAATGTGATCAATTAAATGTGTCCTGAGCTTACGTTTAAAATGATTGAATGAAGTAGAGGTAGACGAGATTGCTGTAGGTGTTCCATAACTGTATCTGATGGAGAACTGACACAAACCAGTACGGAACTTCTGGAGATTTAAATGATTAGCCTGTCTTGTATTAAAATGGTGCATATCACTGTTGAACTGAAAAAATCTTTACATGGCAAAGAAAATGAAACTGGCAGGAACAATACTTTGAAAATAAAATTTCAGGTTTGATATGTATTTAACTTAAAGACGGGTAAAATATTGAGTTGTTTGAAAAGAGGGGCAGAATGAGCAGACCAATTACTGTGTGTGGCAATCCTGCAGAATCTTTTTTACAACATATCAGATCTCTCACAGATTTCTCACAGATCTTTGAGAAACCTGGGAGAACAGAAACGGGCCGGTAGTTACTAAATACACTATGCTCTCCAGATTTGTAAACAGGGACTACTTTGGCAATTTTGAGGTAATTGGGTATTATTCCAGTTTCTAGAGATTTGGTGAAAATATGGGTAAAAGGCTTAGCAATTGAATGTCTAGTTTTCATAATTAAGTTAGATCTGACCTCATCATGACCAGCAGCTGAGTCTTTCAGGCACATAATTATGTCCAAGATTTCCTTCTCTGTAGGAGGCTTGAAGCTCTGAATAGAAGGATAGGAACCTGTCAGAAACTCAGATGGAGACCCGGCTATAGGAGTTATCCTTTCTGAAAGAACTGTACCAATATTAACAAAATAATTCTTAAAAACATATGCAATGTCAGATGGGTCAGAGTAGACTCGATTTTCATCAACAAATTGAGATGGAAGAGTGGTTGTAGACTTATTCATATTTAGAAGCTGGTTAATGACTCCCCAGGTAGTTTTTATGTTATTAGAAGCCTCATTGAATTTGTCGGAAAGGTACTTTTTCTTGGCAGTTCTAACAAGATGATTATAATTGTTACGAAATGTCTTATAATTTGCTTTATTAATTGGGGATGGATTACTGATGATTTTTTTATACAATCTATTCTTAGCTTTCAGAGACTTATGGAGATCTGGTGTAAACCAGGGTTTTCTAAATGCAGAGACCTTGTTTGCTTTTTTGCTGACGAGGAAGAGGAAAGTACCTGTTGAAAGACTTGAAAAATGACTGATATGCTTGTTCAACATCATCATGGGTGTATCCATCATCCCATAGGATGTCATCAACCTGCTTCTCAAACCGGTCAACATTTATTTTGTTATACACTCTAATACTTAGAACTAGAACTTGTAAGATGTGAGATGACACTGGAAAAAAACACGATGGTTGGAGGATGTTCATATAGGTGTTCATATGCAGTACTTGTATTTAGATCGTTATATATGACGCGGAAGAAGCCATTTCTAGAACAACAACTTTATTCTTCAACTGTCTCGATACCAACGCAGTAACACAAGAGTACAGTCACAGTGCCGCCTAAAGGTCACACAGAGTAATGCACTTGTTTTCAAATATATACTACATATATGAAGAGGAAGACTGAAGATTCAGGACAAAGTTTAAACCTCACAAATACAACCAAACACTGGGAAGCAATTTTGACTTGTTAAAATCCTATCTTTTTGTCCCTTTTTGTAATTCCAGAACTCCCACAAGAAAATGTTTGTAAGATGGAGGAGGACGGGGTTTTCAGTGACCAGCACCTGGATAACCTGGAGAGGAGCTGCAGCCCGGACCAGGAGGAACCAGGGCATCCACAGACTACAGAACTGGAGGTGGATGTCTCATTGGTCAATGTCCCTGATGTGAAATTTGAAAATGGTGAACCAGGACCAAACTGTGGCCAGCTGCTGTTGCACACTTCTCCTGAAGCTCAAAACAATGATGCGGAAGGGACTGAAAGTTTACGCTCAGACTCCAGTAAAACTGCAGATCCGGAGCCAATGAGACGACACGGTGACCACGAAGATGCTGCTGTCCCGTCAGACAGCAACTGTAAATCAAAGCTGACCAGGACCCACACGGGGAAAAAAGTATTTTCTTTCAGCACTTGCAGGGAAGATTTCAGTAAAAGTTGTAATTTAATGGATCACATGAAGATCCACACTGGCGAAAGGCCGTACCTGTGCAACACCTGCGACAAAACCTTTACTACATTATCAAATCTTAAACGGCACATATACACGCACACGGGCGAGAAGCCCTACATCTGCAATACATGTGGAAAAAGTTACAGGCAACGTTCCCACCTGGTGGGTCACTCGAGGACCCACACCGGCGAAAAGCCGTACCTGTGCAACACCTGCGGAAAATCGTTTGGACACTCATCACTTCTTAAAAATCACATATACACGCACACGGGCGAGAAGCCCTACATCTGCAAAACATGTGGAAAAAGTTACAGGCTACGTTCCACCCTGGTGGTTCACTCGAGGACCCACACGGGCGAAAGGCCGTACCTGTGCAACACCTGCGGAAAAACCTTTACTGAATCATCAGCCCTTAAACGGCACATAACCACGCACACGGGCGATAATCTATATTTGTGCAAGACGTGCAACAAAGGTTTTAGCCGCAGAATTGATTTGCTGAGACACATGAAAAATCACCTGGAGGAGAAGTGAATCGTGACAAATGAAGCTCATGTTGTCGTCCTCCGGGGGCAGCTGTCCACTCCTGTCTGACCCACAGAAGAAGAACCCGCAGAAGTCCAACCACCACCTCCTGTGGCTGATGATCCTAATCCCCTCCCCACAAGGGTTGCAGGTTCAACCTGGATTTATGCTTCTCCGTCAACTTGACACAGAGGGAACGATGTGGTTGTGTACTTTTTTTAAAGTTCTGCATTGAGTTGTTTGAATCCCTGTTCCTTCTTAAAATTGTATTATTTGTTGCTGTTGGTAACTTGCTGTCTCCACGGTGCAAATAAAGAGCTGTTAGTATGTGCTGAAGTTTCTTTAAACATGACAGTTTATTTCGTTATTTTTTATTTATTTTTACAAAGCCTCTCTCACACGCCCTTTTTCCCGTCTGTTTCTTCTTCACTCACATTCTCTTTGTAAAGTTAATCTGCAGCTCCATGTTGTTAAACTCTCTCCATCTACGTCGGGATCAGATTCCAGGAAGAGGACAGACTTTGGATTTAACCCTTTTATATCAGACATCCGTTTAGGAGTAAATGTCTTTTTACTTCAACTCATATTTAGTCAGAAATAATCATGAAAAATGTAATTAAGTTTTCATTTTAGATGAATGAATTATTTTATTGTTTATAATTCTGGAATATTATATTACACTCTCCATATGTAGAAAGAGCAGCAGTGCCCCCTGGTGGTGAGTTATAAAAGCTCAACATAAACCAAGCGTGAACAATCAATCGTAATAATAATAATAAAAACACAAATGAAAAAAGACTTTAGTGCACCCACAAGAGGAAAGTTGTCAGTGACGCAGATTATTGCTACAGCGTGATCAGAACAACCATTTAGCTCAGAAAACAATGTTGGAAGGGAAATGTCATCAAATGAAGTTGAAAAGTGGAGATGCACTTTTGTCCTTTATCCTCAACTTCCTCAATCACGTCATATTTATCCAAATTGTTATTTCACTGGTCTTGGCTTCATCAAATGACACATCCAGGGACAGAAGCCGTGCATAGGTGTTCATCCTGTCCAGGTGTTGGAAGGTGAAGTGAAGCCGAAGCCATCGCTTCATCCACTGATCTGTTGGCACGGTAGGAAAACTGATAGGAATCCACTGTGTCAGGAACCATGGAGTTGATGTGGGTTAAAAAAAGATGATCTGCTCTGTTGGTCTCTGGAGAAGGTTTAATGAAAATGGCCGGGTTTCCCAGATCCAACCTCTCTTAAAAGGAACCCTGCATATTAAGACATGTAGGTCTTAAAAGATAAATGTTGGTATCAATTATAACAATGTGATATAAAAAACCTTGTTGATGTCTTTGTTTTTATAAAATTTGAAAATATAATTTAACATGTAGGTCGCCATTGTTTTTTACATTCTGGGTAGTGACGTCAGACGGTGGCACCTGCTAGCCCCCGTCCACTGTTCTGACACCCAGAAACAGATGAAAACACAGCTAAACAGATGACGGCGCACCAGAAACACAGATGAAAACACAGCTGAACATTAAGGTGACGGCGCACCTACAAAAAAGTAAAAAAAAAATTAAAAAAAAGTGCAGCCCCATACAGCATGAACTATAAAAACACCATAAAACTCAGATAGACTAACCGACCACACGTTTCAACCAGCAGATAGCCGATGCTACAATAAAAACCCCAGCCAGATCTGCCGTCATTAAATAAAATAAAGATGTTCTTGCCTATTTGAAGCGAAGTCTGCGCCTCCCGTTTCGTCAAAGTCCCGGGCCAGTCCCCTCAGCTTCGGGTCTGTCATCACCCAGCACCGAGGCCGGTTTTAGGGGGGAGAGGGGGGGGCTATGCCCACTCAAACGTGCATATTGCTCACCGGCGTCTCCATCCCGGCGGCGGTAGCGAGAGCGGAGAGCGGGTGGCGGAGCGCTGCGGGCTGTAGAGCCCCGGCTACGCAGGCTACGGCGTAGCCCACGCAGGCTACGGCGTAGCCCACGCCGGCTACGCCGTAGGCTACGCCGTCTACGCAGGAGCCTAATGCACTGGTAAGATGCGCACAACATTGATCATTTTTGCAGATCTCCCGTGCATCACAGAACTTTGATCCAGTTTGCCTGAACCGAGACGTCTTATGGGCTCCCTCGTCAGCCTCCACGGCCGGGAGAGAGCTGCTCAACTATGTTTTAGATACCTGTCCCAGTTAAATTAACGGGGCTTATCTTCCCAGAGCCACCGTCGTACGTCATCGCCCCCAGAATACATTGCGCAGGTAAAACATGGCGCCTCCCGCAGGTCAAAATATGTAATAAACATTGTAGATTTTTAAAGCAATTAGATTATTTTATGTGTTTCTAACAACATATTTTAGTATAAGAGAACAATTGTGGCTAATTAGGGACTACATGTCTTAATATGCAGGGTTCCCTTTAAGGATTTAAGAGAGGTTCAAAGAAGGTTTCAACTAAGAAGGTACCCTAAGATACGGGTGTTTCCCAGATGACTTCTTAACACCGTCCTTTAGTTTCTCTCTTTCAGAAGCTCTTTGGAGGAGCTGTCCGGTTCTGAAACCAAATCAATCGATGCCAGGCAAATCGATCCCCGATCACTATCAGCGCATTTTCACACGCGGCACTGCTGCCTAACGCACTAATTCCCTGCTGCCTGTGCGTTATAATGAAAAAATAAGATGATTAATATAATTCAATGACCCTTTTTCATGATGAAAACAAGACTGCAACTAAATAAGAAGTAGTTTTGGTAAGAGAATAATGAGGAAATGTATTGTTTTTATTAAATGTGAAAGATGGACGAAAGGAGAAATTAACTTAACGATCATTCAGCATATAGGACCACATTGTATCCTCCTGACTAGTAAAACAGAATCCTTCACCTCAAAAAAATATTCTGAAGTTTATTTAGCTGCTTGACCGTTTTCACTATTGCATTTATCAACGTTGTATTTGCGGATGTTTGGAGACCAGTGTTGGGACTAACGTTATAGTAACGGGTTACAGTAACGCCGTTAGTTCTGGGGTAACTAATACTAACGCATTACTTTTTAAATTCCCGTTCCCAATTACCGTTACCAAACGGTGCGTTACTCCGTTATTTCTGGCTACAGTGAAGCTTTTTGTCCCATCACAGGAAACCAGAGGAAACGTAGTGTGTGTGCGTTCAAAAACATGACGGTCATGGCCAAAAGAAGGCGAGTTTTGCAACGTGGAATTACAGCAATCCCTGTTTTTTCGCAGGGGTTATGTTCCAAAAAGAACCCGTGATAAGTGAAATTCTTTTTACAATTCTAGAGGGCTTCAAATTGCAGAGATCAGCACCGCCTCGCACGTATTCCACTGCTCTTCTGATGCCGCTGCATCCTGACTCTGTAGCGTCTTTTTATCCTAAAGCCGCGGTGTAGCTGTGTTTTTTCAAGAGAAGAAAATAGTTAGGGGTCGTTGTCTTCGCTCTTTTTTCTTCTGGGAAAAAAGATTCTTATAAACCGACATGCTACCATTGGTTATTATATTTGAGGACTTTAATGAACTATTCATCAAAGGCTCCTGTTCTTCAGCTGCTGCTGAAGCTCATTGGCCGTTCTCAGCTTGTTGCTAAGCAACCAACGTTATTGACACAGGAAGTGAAGAAGCGGGGAGACTGTTTAGCATGCAGAAATGATGCACAATGCAAATCCATACAGTACCTGCTGAAATGAAGGCTAGAGGGCCATGACATGGGAGCATTTAAAATAATGTTTTTATTTAAAGTAACTAAAAAGTTACTTTTCATAGTAAAGCATTACTTTTTGGTCTAAGTAGCTGAGTTACTGAGTTACTTTTTAATGAAGTAACTAGTAACGGTAAATTTTTCAGTAACTAGCACAACACTGGTGGAGCCGCAGCGCTGCTGCTCAATGCACTAATTCCCTGTCATCACACATGTAGGTGCTCGGGCAGGAGGATCGGTGTCACGGCTGCCTGGACAGCCCGGTCCGACAGCACGTCCAGGGGACTGAAGTGCTGACGCACGAATGCGTTCATAAAAACAGTTCTGCTTCGTCCGGTTGATTTGCAGCGAGAACATGCTGTATAGCAGCCAAATTATCAAATACATGATATTCATGATGATCGTTTTATTTGTGCGTAATGCATAAAGCATATACAGGAACACACTTGTTATTCCTTATTTTTCTTTTTTTTTTCCCCTTTGCTGTCACCAATGAATGCTAAACAATATAAATCTAAAGTATGAAATAGATCAAAATTTGTGCGGGATGCATTGTTTTAATATCTCATTGCTTGGTGTGATATTGATTTGCCTGACGCGGCTGGATCTGTGAGTCTTTGTTCACTAAGATGGTTGTAAAGACTGGGTCAGCAGCATCTTTCATTTCCTTCTTAATGAAAGAGATACTTAAGCTAAGAGCAACTCTGGGAAACGCGATTTTCTTTCACAGGCTCCTTAAGAAGGTTTGAAAGAAGTCTTTTGCTGTTAAGAACTACTTAACTGATCTGGGAAACCGGGCCAATATTGATAAAAGAGCATTGAAACTGAGTAGTGAGGTAATTGTGGAAATTCCTTTTGGTAAAGGTGAAGCAAAATCATGAATTAGAAAGGCAGTGAGGGATTCATGGCAGAAGGTGTGGGACAACGGTGTAAAAGGGAGACATTTTTATAACATACAGAAGTCAATTAACGTGAAGGTTTTCAAAGGAAAGTGTAGGAGAGAGGAAGTCATCATTTCTAGATTAAGATTAGGTCATACTAGTTTAAAATCAACTCTGTATTTAATGTCAAAGTCCGTGTCTGATAAATGTGATGAGTGTGATGTCACAGAGAATGTAGAGCATGTGATTCTTAAATGTGGCAAGTATGAGGTAGAAAGGAATGCTTTAAGAGACAGGATGTACGAGCTGGGACGGGAATGGAGTTTAGTAGGTTATTAGGGAGGAGTGAGGTGATGAGGGATTGTTATAAGGAAATCCTTGTCTTTCTTAAAGATGCAGGGATAGATAATAAGATTTAAATGTGGTTATCTTATTTTATTTAGGTATTTCCTTTTTTCCCCCTTTAAGTTAGACTGTAACCTGGTGTAATAATGATCCTGATGTTACACACTCCGGTACAGCAGGTGGCGGTAGAACCTAATAACGTTGGTTGTGATCCGCCATTAAACCTAGAGAAGAAGAAGGAGAGGACGGTTCTGTTGTTTCCTTTCTTTTTCCTCTTCAACAATGTCTAAGGTGAATCATCTGAGAGAGTTTATCGGTCAGCGACTAACAGCAGCTGCTGTAGAAATATTGTCAGTGTTTGAAAAAAGCATCTTGGAGTATGAAGAAGAGCTCGACCGTCAGCGCAGACTGTTGGACCTCGCCTGGAAACCTGAAATCAGACTCCACAGAGTCGGTACGTAACCCTGGAAAGTTGAATGAATGAACACATGAGTATGACTCCTACAAGATCCCTTTGTTTCCAGTTAAAAGCCGTGGTGATGAAGCAAACCAACTAAATGGGAAACTCCCCAGCTCAAGCAGCTGCTGATGTGGGATTCGGAAACATCCCGAACTAACTTGTTGTTCTGTTTACTTGGTGCTGCCTTTCATGCTCCATTCACACTCTGGACCAGACTCATATTTCATACTTTACACTTAATCTTTTATTCTGTAGAAAAGATGCAGATCACCGGTTTTTTTAGATTAATTTATTCAGCACAGTATAAAAACAGAACAAGTAACATACAAATGTAAAAGAGAGATTGGTAATGTGCTAGGCTGAGGCAAAAAGCCCAAGGGGCTTATACGAGGCCTCTACCTGTAAAATACAGCAAAATATTGTACAAAGATTTAAAATATGCAGAATACATGATTGCAGTCTAAAAACAAAACAAAGCAAATAAACAGCAGCATGAATAGAATACATGGTATCTACATGATTAAAGAAAAAATAACACATCTAGAAATATCATTAGGTAATTTGATCAATTAAATGTGTCCTGAGTTTACGTTTAAAATGATTGAATGAAGTAGAGGTAGACGAGATTGCTGTAGGTGTTCCATAACTGTATCTGATGGAGAACTGACACAAACCAGTACGGAACTTCAGGAGATTTAAATGATTAGCCTGTCTTGTATTAAAATGGTGCATATCACTGTTGAAGTGAAAACAATCTTTACATGGCAAAGAAAATGAAACTGGCAGGAACAATACTTTGAAAATAAAATTGCAGGTTTGATATGTATTTAACTTAAAGATGGGTAAAGTATTGAGTTGTTTGAAAAGAGGGGCAGAATGAGCAGACCAATTACTGTGTGTGGCAATCCTGCAGAATCTTTTTTTTACATGTGAAGTTTATGTAGATGTGTGTTGTAGCTAGCTCCCCAAATACTATTACAGTAAATGAGATATGGATATATAAAGCTATAGTAAAGAGTTGGGAGACAATTTTAATTCACCAAACTACGGAATTTGCCAATAATACCAATAGATTTAGATATTTTTTTACAGACATGGTTGATGTGGTTTTTCCAGCTTAAACTTTCATGGATAATTACACCAAGGAAGGTTGTTGATGTAACCTGAGTGAGCGGGTCATCTCCTATAGACAGACCGCTGTTAGATTTACAATATATTTTATTAATTTATTTTTTCCACAATATCTTTATTTGAGTTTTATAGCAGCACAAGACAATCACAGTAAAAACAATCATGTCATGTATAGTCTAGTCATGGCCATGTCTTTTCTTATAGATTAGCTGCCAAATATAGCAACAAAAAAAACCAGCTTAAAACAAAACAATCACAATAAAAACACAAAATGAACAATATGCTTCTCTTGTTATTAGACAGATTATGAACACAATGTAATGGATTGTGAAATAATAGTAATAATAATGATAAGCTACGCGCTTTAAAAGTAACAGAGAAAAAATAAATAAATAAATTCATACATACATACATACATACATACATACATACATACATACATACATACATACATACATACATACATACATACATACATACATACATACATACATACATACATACATACATATAAACAAACATACACACCATACCCACAATTAGTGATCATTTTGGTTTTCTGTTAAGTCTGAGTTCTTGACATATTCAATAAATGGCTTCCATGTACCTTCAAATACATGCTGTTTGGCTTTCAGAATATAAGTAATTCTTTCCAACGGTAGGGTTGATAACATTTGTCTTAACCATTGACTGGTACTTGGTTAATGCCTTCTTTTCCATAGTAGTGCAATACATTTTTTGGCATTTAACAAGCTTAAAGGTAAAGTTCGGTTTTTTACAACCTGGACCTTATTTCTGGCATTTTTTATGGTCGTATACTCACCCGGAGGTGTTTGGTGTCATTTGGAGTCCTTCGGAAGATATTAGGAGAGATGAGATGAGATCGTCATGAGTTCAGAGGTCTTGTTTACAAACTGATTTATTTGTTATACACACAGCCCCGGATGAAGACAACAGGTCCTGGAAGCAGATCTAGTGATTCATAAAAGAAATAAAGAGTTTCGCGGCAATCATGTGTTATTTAGACGCTGCATCGTCTGTGTCCCGTGGTGCCCCCATTTATTCTACACTGCCAAAGGCAGTGAAATAGTGTTCCTCTATCTTCTGTACATTTTGTGCATATGTCTGGTATATTCGGGTCATATCTATTCAAATCCATCGGTGTCACATACATCCGCATTAACCATTTATATTGTATTATTCTAAGGCGTGCATTTATGGATCCAGAATGAGCGTTGGCACATGCGGCTTCCCACTCTTCCTTGGTAATATCTGTTTGGATGTTTTCCTTCCAGGCCCTTAGCTTACCGGTATATGTTGAGTTCTCACTTGAAAATGATATCAACAAATTGTAGATGTCTGATATTGCACCCTTTCTCAGACAATTCTTTGTTACAATTTTTTCTAGTTCTGTGCTACAGGGTTTAGAAAGTACATTGCTTGGATTTATTTTGACATAATTTCTAAGCTGAAGGTACTTGAAGAAATGTTTTCTATTAAGATTATATTTAGCTACTAGTTCTTCTAAGGACATCATATCATCTGAGTTTGTTGTGTATAGATTTTTAATTGTTTTTAGTCCCTTAGTTAACCACAATTGGAATGTTGCATCTGCCCTGCCTGGTACAAAGAACTGATTACCCCAAATTGGGGTATATTGCGATAGTGATTGTGGTTCGTTTAAGTATTAATTCACTTCAATGCGTATTCCCAAATATTTAAATTGGTCCACAACATTGAACTGAATTGCATCAGCTATTGGATTTTTCCTCTCATTTGAATTAAAGGAGACCTATTATGGCATTTAATGTATATTTTAAACAGGCCTTGAATGTCTTAAAAACAATCTAAAGCTTGTTTTTTCTACATAAATCATAAATCCAGCCTGTGGGCCCTGTTACTAGTTTTACCGCTTCTAACCTCTTTTTCTGCGCCTCATTTTTAGGGAAGGGGGGGGGTATGATAATGAGGCTCTGTGCTGATTGGCTCCCTGAATGACGTGTAGCAGGGGAGGAGAATAAACCTGCTCCGCCAGAGCAGCCCGAGCCTGTAAATAAATACAACACTGAATTTTCACAAATGGCAACTTTATTGTTAAAAAAATAAAATATGAGTTGTATATAAATAACATTTATGCACTATTTAAGCCGGATCTGCCCGGCGGAGTCTGAACGCTGGCCGCGGAGCCAAGCCAGGCGCCCGGGAGCAGCGCTGCTGGATCAGCGCGCATCACCGCAGCTTTAACCGGGAAATATGACCGGTTCCCACCGGCCGGGACCGCAGGAACCCGCCTGGACTGGTAGCAGGGACTCCCGGGGACCGACCAGCGGAATTTCAGCCGGATCTGCCCGGCGGATGCTGCGCGACGGGCGCCGCAACTCCACGGCGGGCGCACAGATCCGCTCCGGAGCGCATCCGCGGCGCATCGCCCGTTATCGGGGATCAAACCGACAGATTTCGCTGAAAATCTCGAAGGGTGAAGCTGGTCCAGCCTGGGACAGACCCCCGAGGACCCAGCTCCCAAATCACCCGGGAACCTGCATGATTTAACCTGGATCCGCGGCGCTGCGGTGCCGCGTCCGACTGGCTGAAGGATGGACCGCTCCAGCCAGAGCCAGAGAGCTGGTTGTGGGCGTGGTTTCAGCAGCGGAGGCTGAACCTATGGAAATGAGCGCCTATGGTGACGTCACCCTAGGCGCAGATTCAGAATGGCTCAAAAAAAGGCCACGTGACACTGGGGACTCAGTCCGGCGGGGGTCAGAGAGCTTGCAGAAATTCATGGTATTTTGTCTCCCCTGTGCTGGCAGGGTGAGGGGAGACCACTTTATATATGTTAAAACAAGAAAAAACGTGTTTTTCATAATAGGTCACCTTTTAAGTAGTAATATAGAGGATTTGGTATGATTCACTTTATACCCTGAGATATCGCCAAACGCTCTTATCAGCTGTATCAGCTCTGGGATTGATTTCCTTAAACAGGACATAAATAAGATTACATCGTCCGCGTAAAGGTCAATTCTGTGCTCTACTGGTCCTACTGTAATTCCGCAAAACTGTGGATGAGAACGTTTTGCTATTGCAAACGGTTCTATTGCTAATGTGAATAACAAGGGTGAGAGAGGGCAGCCCTGTCGACATCCTTTGTTAACATTTATTGGTTTTGAAATATTTCTGTTCGTAGAATTTCTGCTGTAGAGTTATTGTATATGACCTGCACCCATTTAATAAAGATATTTCCACAACCAAATCTTTCTAAAAAATTGAAAAGATAAGGCCATTCGACCCTATCAAAGGCCTTTTTGGCATCTAATAATAATAGGGCTGTATCTGGTTTATCTTTTTTATAGTGAATTATATTCAGTATTCTTCTGACATTATGGAAACCTTGTCTTCCTGATATGAATCCATTTTGGTCCCTATTTACAATTTTTGGCAGAATTCTCTGTAATCTAATTTCTAGAAGCTTACATAATATTTTAAGGTCCGAGTTTAGGAGGCTTATTGGTCTCAGATTTTCACACTTATTAGGGGTTTTGCCTGGTTTTGGCAGTAAAATAGTTAGAGCTTTATTCATCGAAGATGGAAGATTGCCACTCCGAAATGCCTCGAGAAACATTTCTAAATGGGGTGTTAGCAAAATGTTTTTAAATGTTTTGTACAAGTCAATCGGGAGACCATCTGGTCCTGCTCTTTTTCCTGATTTCAAATTATCTATGGCGTTACAGATTTCTTCTTTGGTAATATCTGTATTTAAATCTTGTTTATATTAATCTGGGGTACAAGGAATAGGTAATCCATCTAAAAATCTATTCATATTTTGTACATTAATAGAGTTAGTTGTACCATATAATTTTTTTATAATAATCTCTGAAATCATAATTTATTTCTGTAGGGTTCACCACAACATTCCCGTTGGATGTTATGATTGTAATAGCAGTTCTGGTCTCTAATTGTTTTATTTGCCATGCTAATAGTTTTCCAGATGTATCACCTTGTTCATAGAATAACTGACTGTTTTAATCTTAGAAGACTAGATGCGGCTCTAAAAGCAGATTGTTTGTCATATTCAGACCTCAAAATTAATAATTCTTTTTCCAGTTGTGTTTTTTTTTTCATAAACTTTTTCTTGAAGAGTTTTCCTTTTTTTTCAAATTTAATCTCTCTTCTTGTGCCTTTTTTGACTTTGAACCCGTATAGCTTATTATATGTCCTCTGAGAAAGGCTTTAAATGCTTCCCACCTTATACTTGCTGTTGTCTGTGTAGTGTTAATTTTGAACTACTCTATTTGTTTTCCTATGTACTTTACAAATTCTGGCAATTTTGAGGTCATTGGGTATTATTCCAGTTTCTAGAGATTTGGTGAAAATATGGGTAGAAGGCTTAGCAATTGAATGTCTAGTTTTCATAATTAAGTTAAATCTGACCTCATCATGACCAGCAGCTGAGTCTTTCAGGCACATAATTATGTCCAAGATTTCCTTCTCTTTAGGAGGCTTGAAGCTCTGAATAGAAGGATGGGAACCTGTCAGAAACTCAGATGGAGACCCGGCTATAGGAGTTATCCTTTCTGAAAGAACTGTACCAATATTGACAAAATAATTGTTAAAAACATATGCAATGTCAGATGGGTCAGAGTAGACTCGATTTTCATTAAAAATTAAGATGGAAGATTGGCTGTAGAATTATTCATATTTAGAAGCTGGTTAATGACTCCCCAGGTAGTTTTTATGTTATTAGAAGCCTCATTGAATTTGTCGGAAAAGTACTTTTTCTTGGCAATTCTAACAATATGATTATAATTGTTACGAAATGTCTTATAATTTGCTTTATTAATTGGGGATGAATTACTGATGAATTTCTTATACAATCTATTCTTAGCTTTCAGAGACTTATGGAGATCTCGTGTAAACCAGGGTTTTCTAAATGCAGAGACCTTGTTTGCTTTTTTGCTGACAAGAGGAAATCACCTGTTGAATACAGAGTTGAAAGACTTGAAAAATGACTGATATGCTTGTTCAACATCATCATGGGTGTATCCATCATCCCATAGGATGTCATCAACCTGCATCTCAAACCGGTCAACATTTATTTTGTTATACACTCTATACCTTAGAACTAGAACTTGTAAGATGTGAGATGACACTGGCAAAAAACACGACGGTTGGAGGATGTTCATATAGGGGTTCATATGCAGTACTTGTAGTTAGATCGTTATATATGACGCAGAAGAAGCCATTTCTAGAACAACAACTTTATTCTTCAACTGTCTTGATACCAACGCAGTAACACAAGAGTATAGTCACAGTGCCGCCTAATGGTCACACAGAGTAATGCACTTGTTTTCAAATATATACTACATAGATGAATGGGAAGACCGAAGGTTCAGGACAAAGTTTAAACCTCACACATACAACCAAACAATCAACACTGGGAAGCACTTTTGACTTGTTAAAATCCTATCTTTTTGTCCCTTTTTGTAATTCCAGAACTCCCACAAGAAAATGTTTGTAAGGTGGAGGAGGACGGGGTTTTCAGGGACCAGCACCTGGATAACCCGGAGAGGAGCTGCAGCCCGGACCAGGAGGAACCAGGGCACCCACAGACTACAGAACTGGAGGAAGACTCCAGTGGTCAGGAGATGAAGCACGAGGACGTAGAGGTGGATGTCTCATTGGTCAATGTTGCTCATGAGAAAGTTGAAAATTGTGAACCAGGACCAAACTGTGGCCAGCTGCTGTTGCACACTTCTCCTGAAGCTCAAAACAAAGATGAGGAAGGGACTGAAAGTTTACGCTCAGACTCCAGTAAAACTGCAGATCCGGAGCCAATGAGACGACACGGTGACCACGAAGATGCTGCTGTCCCGTCAGACAGCAACTGTAAACCAAAGCTGATCAGGACCTACACGAGGAAGAAGGTATTTTCTTGCAGCACTTGCAGGAAAGAGTTCAGTAAAAGTAGTAATTTAATGGATCACATGAAGATCCACACTGGCGAAAGGCCGTACCTGTGCAACACCTGCGGAAAAATCTTTACTGAATCATCAGCTCTTAAGCGGCACATAACCATGCACACAAACATTATTTTGGGAAGATTCTAGGTTTCAAAGACTGTAATAATTTTCCTTGTTGACTAATTAAGAAACATTTTGACTGGATTTCTTTCCCTCAAAACACCCAGAAACACAGCCATGAAACCTTTTGCATAATGTTACACAGAGAACAACCTGCCATCAAGACATTTATGAAAATATCTATATTTTTCCGTTTTGCAGGTTTCTACTGAGGAAATGCCTCCAGAAGATTCTGGTGTTACAAAGTCTTCCTCCACAATTGAAGATTTGGAACAGGTATATATTGATACTTTTAATAAACATTGTACATTATGTGAGTATGAAATACTATTTTATGAATGAATAGCAGCGGGGTGCAAAAAGATTACTGTAGATTACTGTAGGCACACTGTGCTCGTAAATTATTTCTTCCAGTTTGCACATTTCCATTTTTAGGGGCAAGTGAAATTCTCGCTCTGTAGAGCCCTGCAGTAACGTCACATTGGACGAACAAAACAGCCAAATCACTGACCAAGTGCAACACTATTAAAATATGCTCCGTTATCTCCATAGTAAAGCGATATGAAAATAATATGGAATATATCATCTATACACACACACACACACATATATATATATATATATATATATATATATATGTATATATATATATATATATATGTATACATACATACATACATACATACATACATACATACATACATACATATATATACATATATATATATATATATATATATATATATATATCATTCAAAAAGGTGTACTTGAAAACAGAGTTTTGTTTCTGTAACTCATATTTGTTTGTATCTGTAACCGTAGTTTTGTAAACTTGTACATAGTAGTAGCGATTAAATATTTAGCTGTATGAAAGTGAGCTTGCAAGTGTCTGAATGCACAGACTTGTAAAACGGAGTTTGCACACATGTAGAAGTTTACGAAACTAAGCTTACAGATAAATGCTTGTACTTAAAAGTTTGCAAAACTATAGTTAAAGGTACAAACATAAATGCACAGCTTTACAAAACTATGGTTACAGATACAAAACCCTGTTTTCAAGCACTCCTTTCTGAATGATACAATATTCCATAAAAAAGGTGCAACCAAATCATGTGCTGGTGCAACCAACTTTCTCAGTTGTCGCACCAGTGGACGAGTTAGTCTGGAGCCTGTGCAAGACATTTTTGACCTTCTAAAGCTGTATTTCCACACTTATTTTGATCCTGTCACTTAACTTAAACTTAAACAAATGAACACAGGCAGACCACGGTGTTCATTTTGAACACATCTGCTCTTGTTCTCTATCTTAGATGGACACGGAGAATCAGTTCTGCAGTCCAACTGAAATGGAGACAGTTGTCAACAGTGAGAGGGTAAGTAGAATGTAATGTAGACATTTGATGGACATTTGTTTTTTTTAAAATACTTTTAAAATAAATACTTATGATTCTGATATGTCTTGCTGCTCAAACTGTCTGGTAACAATAAATGTTACAATAAAAACATTCCAACAGTGTCAGAAACATAGCCTGGTGTGTGCAACTGTCTCCCCCTTGGACAAGTGTCTCCAGTGTGTGGGACCTGTGTCCTCCCTCAAGTGGCTTGGCTATAAATGCAGAGGTGAGATATTAAATGAATTGGCACTGTCTGGTGAAAGGTAGTAGGTGTATGTGCTGTGTTCTGTGGTACGATTAACCCCTCTATTAACACCTATGGAGAATGATCCTGGTACAGCATAGGCTACTGTACCTACTACTGTTTCAGTTTAACTATGGTGTCATTATGAAATTGAAGACAGCTACCTTACTTTATTAGAGTGAGATTGATTGCAGTGCGTGTCATACATGTCATCTAATTCAGATTACATAAAGATGTTTCATTCTGCCTTATTGGCACTGACCAGTTCTGCAAGGGTCATACTGTAGGTTTTCCTCAATCCACCTTGTTCTCCACTTGGATGTGCGAACATTTACATCAGTCAGTACGTGCACATGCAGCGATTCAAGCTGGTTGGAGATCATTTGCACACATCGTACTGACTTTTAAACTGCATGTGAACACCATAAGTCAGTCAAGTCAATCTGATCAGACCGGATTCATCAGACCGCTTGCAGCACTTAGATAAGCCAGTCGCAACCGCCTTGTTAATGCCATGTGTACGGGGACATAGATATTACAGTCTGCGCATGCTCGAGATTTTCCCCCGGGTGGGGTTTTCCCCCGGGGGAGGGGATTCACCCAGAAGTGAAAGGAGACGACGCGACGCTGATCAGTAGTAGCACGTCGTAGTTTGAGTTTGAGTTTATTTTATTTATAACAGGGACAATACATATTAATGAACATATACATGTAAATATGCAAGATTATAGCCAACGGCTAATTTTCATCTTTAGTCCCTTAGGCAGGTTAGTGTCAACAACATAAAATACTAAAATCAATAAAACAACAGTAACGACAAGTAGAACAGTTAGCAGGAGGAGCAATTACAAGTGTCCTTAAAAACACAATAGGACAGGAAAGGAAAAGAAAAGCAACATCAATGAAAAGTATACATGTTTTAGGCACGGTTGTGGCAACAGTGTTGTTCTTCCAATAGCCAAGCTTTAAGATGTTTGGTAAAAGAGGACAGATTCGGGAGTTCACGTATTGTGTTTGGTATTGAATTCCAGGTGTGGGAAGCACGAACAGAAAAAGTGGCTTGGCTAAAGGCACTCTTTCTGAAAGGAACTACACAGTCACCTCTAGAACCAGCTCTTGTTGATCTGTTTGAATTTTTTTTCACAAAATCTTGTAATGGAGGAGGTGCTTTGCCATGGAGGATTTTGTAAATCAAGATAGCGTCAGTGTGTTTAACAGTGTTGTCCCAGCTTAAGCGCTCATGTTTTTGTAATATCTGACAGTGATGGTACGTTTTTGGTTTTTTATCCAATACTTTCAGAGCTTGTTTATAAACCGTTTCAATCGGCTTTAGTCTCGTCTTACAGGCCGATGCCCAACTTGTTATGCAATAGGACATATGTGACATGATCATAGCATCAAAATACAATTTTGCTGACTCAAGAGTTAGATTGTTTCTAATAAACCTAAAGTTGGACAAGTTAAACTTAATTCTATTCAGTAGTAGCAGCAGTGTCGTCAAAATATTTCCTATTCTGACATTTCATATATAAATACTGTATTTTCGCGACCATACGGGCGCCGTGTGGAGAGGCATAGCCTCAGTCTTGTGTCATTTCTGTATTTAAAACACACACGGCGCACACACACACGTGTGCGTATTTAAAAATACAGCGGGAGCAAAACTTTGTTTGATTGTAGGCTACTTTATTTCAGTTTTTACATTAATCAAACCCATTAAGTCTCATCCTCTGTTTCTGCATTAAAGAGCTCCGCTAAATCAGCTACCAGTCCGGATTCCTCGCTGTCAGAGTCACGTTCCGTGCCGTGCGGCGCCTCGAAATGCACGCTTTTGCAAAAGCTCGCAAAATAATCCCAGCAGATACGTTAGCCCATGTTAGCATCTACAATCCATCTGCAAACTGTGGCAGAACTTGGCCGGCGCCATTCCTGGAGAAACTCTTCTCCCCCAGTCATCCGTCGCTCTCACGCCGCTGCAGCCTGTCTGATTTATGGTTCTGCGTTAACCAACGCAGAGATTACGCCGTAGGTTATGCGGCGACGCACAAGTACGGTGCGCTTCGCCGCGTACGTTACGGCGTAGGCTCTGCGTCGATTTAACGCGGAGCCATAAATCAGGCTTCACTTTTCCAGCCGGCGTGAAGCCGGCTGGAAAAGTCTTTAGGCAAAGTCTTTCTTTTAAAAATCACCATAGTTTCTGTCCATCAGCGTGGCAACCAAGCACAGCAGGGAACGATGACTTCTACTCTGGTGCAGTTATCGTGTTCAAGTTATTGCTACAAAATAAACTGGACTTATGCATTTACAGTCAGAGCGATGCAGTGCGGTTTTTAATTATATTTTACTCTGGGGTGTCGTGAGATTTTATTCACTTTTGAAAGGTGTCATGAATGAAAAAAGGTTGAGAAAGGCTGCTTTAGACAGATTATTAATAGGAAAGCAGTTAGAATGCACTTTTTCCTTTCCTTGTTGTTAAACGGAGGTCAACCGGAAGTGGCTCTTTGTTGAAATGGTTACCATGGTTACCTCGGGTACAGCGCCACCTAGCGTCACGGAGTCAGCCATGCTCTGGTTACAGTGGTTTATTCAATCTGATTCAGTCTGATCTCAGAACAGCATGTGTGATCAGATAAATTGATCCAATCTTCTGCATGTCATTATCTGATCAGATCTGCAACCATGTTGAATCGCTGCATGTGCACGTACCTAGTAAGTGTCAGTCAGTACGTTTCTGATCGTATCAGATAACGACATGCAGAAGACCGGATCACTGGTCTGAGTTTACATACTGTTCAGAGATCGGATAAATGGCCAGAGCATGGCTGACTCCGTGACGCTAGGTGGCGCTGTAACCATGGTAACCATTTCAACAAAGATCCACCTCCGGTTGACCTCCACTTAACAACAACAAGAAAAGATGTCATACGACCGGGTCTGATTTGTTGTTCCGACTTTGTTCCCTTTGCTGCCACTAACCTTGCGAGAGGCGCAAAAGCCACAATAACCCTTTTTAAAAATTATTATATTATAAAACGTGAAATTTACCGGAAAATACTAATACGGGAGGACGGCGGGAAAGAGGGGTAAAATACGGTAGTTTCCCAGCAAAAACGGGAGACTGGACTTGAGTGGAAACAAGTCACAAGTTTTCTACTGGACAATTGTGTCGTTATTAGGGAAAGAGGACTGAACTTGAGACACAAGTTAGGAGGGCCAGCCAGGTTCTTTCCTCTCTCTTATTGTTCAACTGTTGCACTGTAGGTGTTTTGAAAATAAAAAATAAATAAATAGTGGAAGTGATATATGTATGTAAATATTGTCCTTTACTGAATTAAATAGTTGCTAATCAATAATTCTTCCAATTAATTAGCCTGCCTGAGTTTTACCTGCCCTTATAACCAGTACTCGAGTTGTAAAAAAAAATCAGGGGGGATTGTGAGATTAATCCAAGTTTAACAATTTGAAACTGCCAAAATCAGAATTAGAAAACTGCCTGTTATTCTCATGACATGCATTGGTAGTTCAGTGGTAGAATTCTCGCCTGCCACGCAGGAGGTTAAAACTGCTGACTTCTCAGTCTGTCAATGAACCATTGTCAGATGGACACATCTGTCCCAGATTTCCTGGGTTCAGGAGGAGGCCCAAATTGACCTTTGCCCTGAAACCGATCACATGCTCTGAATAAGATGGCCAGTTGGCCACTTCCTGAGAGATACTCAGGGGTTTTTTGGACTGTCCTGGGACAACTGTTCTATTGTATTTGTAAAGTTAGCCTGCACACATCTGTTCAGAGTTCCTGTTTCAGCCCCAGAGGGCATATAACCTCAGCGACCTATGGTTTATAAAAACTTTAAGCTTCTGTTTACCTCTTTAACTGAAAATGTCACATGTGTGACATTTTGACCCCGATGTCTGTTCCTCTGTATGTTTCCCGTTTTCTTCCAGATGTCCATTTCATGTCTATTTACTGTTGTCTTCCAAATATGGTCAAAGTTTCCTGTCAGTTTACCAATAAATAGCTTCCTGCGAGGGGATGGTTTTTGGGAAGCATTTGCTGTCAGGGGGCTGCCTCTGTCAGTTTTGCTTTCCCCTCCTGCAGGAGCACCTGAAAAATCATTCCTAGTCTCCGGTGTCTTTTTCTAAGTTAATTAATGTATGTTGATGACTTTTTAACCTAACAGGGATGGTGGATTTTATCATATGGGGACAGATAATTTGTGCTGATTACAGATAATATAATATATTACAAATAATAGCACTGACCAAAACACCTGCAGAAATACTGCAGGAATGACATAGCAGCAGTTAAATGCAGCCTTCTGTAAGCTTTAAATATCCACTGGGCTTACATCAAATACATCAAAACACAACAATAAAAAAACAGTTTTCTGATTTATCAATATCACTCTGTCCTTCACAGGATAAATAAAATGGATCACTGCAAAAACAAGAATATTTGTATTATTTCTAGTTAAAATGTCTCATTTTAGTAAAACAAATCTCATTACACTTAAAACAAGACTCATCACTGGAAAAAACAACAATTTTCACCTGTTTCAAGTAGATTTTCACAATCTACAGATTTTTTTGCTTGTAATAAGAAGATAAATCTTGTCCCACTGGCAGATTTTCCTACTTATTTCAAATGAAAATTTACCTGAAACAGGTGAAAATTGTCACATTTTTCTGGTGTCATTTTTCTGGTGATGACTCTAAATGTTGATATAGCAGTAAAACCACATTCATTGATGAAATAACATAGGTTTTCAGTTGTAAGAGCTTCCTTCATTTTTTTTGCTGTAACACACACTTGTATTTCATGCCACGAATAAAGTAATTTCATTTGTAGTTATGTGTTTCACTTTTATTACAAACAAAGAGCTAAATATTAGTGTTGGTGTGTTACATTTATTATGAACAGATACAAAATGGTATACAAATCTTAAACAAAATATCAACATATACAAGTTTGAAAAAGGTTTACAAATTTTAAACATTAATATGTGCAAATTGTAGAGGTATCAAAAGCTGAACTAAAAGGAAATATCTTCCCATGTGTAGAGGTTGCGGTAGACAGGCTTGTGGTTGGAGGTGATTGGCCGTGAGGGGCTGGATGGCGACATCGCCTCTTTGCCCCTGACGAGGTCTCTGGGCACTTGTCTCTGAAGACAGAATTGGTGTAAAACTTATTACATGTCCTAACGTGGGCATATGTTTAAACATAAAGAAGCATTGGTTGTTTCAGCCAGCATATTGCAGAACTTACCTGGTAACTCAGAGTTCCTCTGCAGCGGGGAACTGCTCTACCATCGCTGCTGTTGACTCTCCCCCATCTCTGTTTCTGCTTCTGCAGAGGGTTACACAAATGAAAAATGATTTATAGCTTATTCTATTTATCTCAGACATATGGATTTCTGTTGTCTAGTTGTCAGAATAATCACATTATTGGTTCCATATTAGGTTCTTTGCAAATATAATCATGACTACTTTCATTAAACTGTGTTTTAGGTACTTTGATTTATAAACAGTCACACCGGGTTCATTTTGACCCAGGAAAACAGCTGTGATTGGTTTTAAATCAGTATTCTGATTAAACCTGATCAGTGTGTTATAATATAAACGTATTTTCATTAAAGTCAGACAATAATGTCCAAAAAAGTACTGTAAAGTTGGAACACAGTTGGATAATAACACATTTAACACAGAATTAGGTTATAATTTATGTAATGTGTTATTGGTAGTCAAACCTAACACACCTAACCCCTCACCCCCGCCCGCTTGACGGTTAAATGTAAATGTACAAGTAAATCGTTATTTAGCAGACGCTTTTATCCAAAGCGACGTGCATAACATACAGAACAAAACATTCTTTGAACAAAGGGAACAAGTTTTAGCAACTAAGTAACTCACGTTATTTTGATCTGCTCCGGTGTCCCCGGCCTCCGTCCCCCTTTCACTTCCAGGTGAATCCCCCCAGAGGAAATTCTCGAGCATGTGCAGACTGCAATATCCGATCCCCCGTATACATGGCGTTAACAACCCGATTGCGAAGGGGTTATCTAGGTGCTGCAACCCGATTACGAAATGTCCGAAATAGATCGGGTTCAGGTGTTTACATGCAGTTTAAAAGTCTGAACGATGTCTTATACGATCAGAAACCCGATTGAACTGCTGCATGTAAACGTAGTGAGTCGGTGAGGTGCTCAAACTCGCAGTGTTTCACTTTGTTTTTTAAATCAGTCACATATGCATCAACAGTCTCTGATATTCCTTGCACTTGAATAAAGAACAGGTGCCTCAAATACGTCACATTTTTCCTTGGCTCACAATGTCGGCGGAAAAGTTCTTTCAATGTATCATAGTCATCTACGTCTTCATCAAAGTCAAAAGTGTTATATACCTTTTAAATGCTTCGTCCCCGGCCACATGTAGGAACGTGGCTCTTTTCACTGAATCAGAGTTTTCGTCAATTCCGCTGGCGACAAGAAACCGTTCAAATCTCTGGATCCAGACTCCAATTTTCTGCTAGATTTCCTACAGTCACAGTGCCACCTAATGGTCACAGAGAGTAATGCACTTGTTTTCAAATATACTACATAGATGAAGGGGAAGACAGAAGGTTCAGGACAAACTTTAAACCTCACAAATACGACCAAACAATCAACAGTGGGAAGCACTTTTGACTTGTTAAATTCCTATCTTTTTGTCCCTTTTTGTGATTCCAGAACTCCCACAGGAAAATGTTTGTAAGGTGGAGGAGGACGGGGTTTTCAGTGACCAGCACCTGGATAACCTGGAGAGGAGCTGCAGCCCAGACCAGGAGGAACCAGGGCATCCACAGACTACAGAACTGGAGGAAGACTCCAGCGGTCAGGAGATTAAGCACAAGGACGTAGAGGTGGATGTCTCATTGGTCAATGTCGCTGATGTGAAAGTTGAAAATGGTGAACCAGGACCAAACTGTGGCCAGCTGCTGCTGCACACTTCTACTGAAGCTCAAAACAAAGATGAAGAAGGGACGGAAAGTTTACGCTCAGACTCCAGTAAAACTGCAGATCCGGAGCCAATGAGACGACACGGTGACCACGAAGATGCTGCTGTCCCGTCAGACAGCAACTGTAAATCAAAGCTGACCAGGACCCACACGGGGAAGAAGGCGTTTTCTTGCAGCACTTGCAGGAAAGAGTTCAGTAAACGTAGTATTTTAGTGGATCACATGAAGATCCACACTGGCGAAAGGCCATACCTGTGCAACACCTGCGGAAAATCGTTTAGACAATCATCAACGCTCAAGAACCATAAAATGATCCACATGGGCGAGAAGCCGTACCTGTGCAACACCTGCGGAAAGTCGTTTAGAAACTCAGCAACGCTCAAGGACCATACAGTGATCCACATGGACGAGAAGCCCTACATCTGCAAAACATGTGGAAAAGGTTACAGGCAACGTTCCAACCTGGTGATTCACTCGAGGATCCACACTGGTGAAAGGCCGTACCTGTGCAACACCTGCGGAAAAACCTTTACTGATTCATCAGCTCTTAAACGGCACATATACACGCACACGGTCGAGAAGCGATATTTGTGCAACACGTGCAACAAAGGTTTTGACCGCAGAATTGATTTGCTGAGACACATGATATATCACCCGGAGGAGAAGTCTGGTGACTCGTGACAAATGAAGCTCATGTTGTCGTCCTCCGGGGGCAGCTGTCCACTCCTGTCTGACACACAGAAGAAGAACCCGCAGAAGTCCAACCACCACCTCCTGTGGCTGATGAGCCTAATCCCCTCCCCACAAGAGTTGCAGGTTCAACCCGAATTTATGCTTCTTCGTCAACTTGACGCAGAGGGAACGATGAGGTTGTGTTGCGATGAGGTTTTTTTTCTTAAAGTTCTGCATTGAGTTTGTTTGAATCCCTGTTCCTTCTTAAAATCGTTATTATTTGTTGCTGTTGGTAACTTGCCATCTCCACGGTGCAAATAAAGAGCTGTTAGTATGTGCTAAAGTTTCTTTAAATGTGACAGTTTATTTCGTTCATCTACAAAGCCTCTCTCACATCCTTTTTCCCGTCTGTTTCTTCTTCACTCACATTCTCTTTTGTAAAGTTAATCTGCAGCTACATGTTGTTAAACTCTCTCCATCTACTCCGTTCAGAGGTTATATATTGTGATGTTATACATAGTTTGGTGAAAACTGTAAAAGGCTGTATACCTTTTTTAAATCTGAGCTGCGCATACATCAGATTATGGTGATAATTCATGACGAACTAAGTCAAAACAATGTTATTCAAATGAGCCATGCTGTGTTATTGTAACTATAAATTACAACATATTTGTGTATGTTTTTCATATTATTTAAATAATATGAAATTAACAATATTATTTAATCGCATGTATAAAATCAAGGTGTACTAGATTTACAACTCGTCTGACTCATTATTTATTATAAAGCTGATGTTGGGATCCGTCTTGAAGCTGCAGATCTGCAGGTTGGAGAGCAGGAAGAAGAGGGAGGATCATCGGGATCAGATTCCAGGAAGAGGACAGACTTTGGATTTAACCCTTTTATATCAGACATCCGTTTAGAAGTAAATGTCTTTTTACCTCAACTCATATTTAGTCATAAATAATCATGAAAAATGTAATTAAGTTTTCATTTTAGATGGATGAATCATTTTATTGTTTATAATTCTGGAATATTACACTCTCCATATGTAGAAAGAGCAGCAGTGCCCCCTGGTGGTGAGTTATAAAAGCTCAACATAAACCCAAGAGTGAACAATCTATCGTAATAATAAAAACAAATAAAAAAAAAAGAGTTCAGTGCATCAACAAGAGGAAAGTTGTCAGTGATGCAGATTATTGGTACAGCGTGATCAGTACAACCAGCATTTAGCTCAGAAAACAATGTCGAAAGAGAAATGTCATCAAATGAAGTTGAAAAGTGGAGATGCACTTCTGTCCTTTATCCTCAACTTCCTCAATCACGTCATATTTATCCAAATTGTTATTTCACTGGTCTTGGCTTCATCAAATGACACATCCAGGGACAGAAGCCGTGCATAGGTGTTTATCCTGTCCAGGTGTTGGAAGGTGAAGTGAAGCCGAAGCCATCGCTTCATCCACTGATCTGTTGGCACGGTAGGAAAACTGATAGGAATCCACTGTGTCAGGAACCATGGAGTTGATGTGGGTTAAAAAAAGATGATCTGCTCTGTTGGTCTCTGGAGAAGGTTTAATGAAAATGGCCGGGTTTCCCAGATCCAACCTCTCTTAAGGATTTAAGAGAGGTTCAAAGAAGGTTTCAACTAAGAAGGTACCCTAAGATACGGGTGTTTCCCAGATGACTTCTTAACACCGTCCTTTTGTTTCTCTCTTTCAGAAGCTCTTTGGAGGAGCTGTCCGGTTCTGAAACCAAATCAATCGATGCCAGGCAAATCGATCACCGATCACTATCAGCACATTTTCACACGCAGCACTGCTACCTAAGGCACTTATTCCCTGCTCCCTGTGCGTTATAATTAAAAATTAAGATGATTAATATAATTCAATGACCCTTTTTCAAGATGAAAACAAGACTGCAACTAAATAAGAAGTAGTCTTGGTAAGAGAATAATGAGGAAATGTATTGTTTTTATTAAATGTGAAAGATGGACGAAAGGAGAAATTAACTTAACGATCATTCAGCATATAGGACCACATTGTATCCTCCTGACTAGTAAAACAGAATCCTTCACCTCAAAAAAATATTCTGAAGTTTACTTAGCTGCTTGACCGTTTTCACTATTGCATTCATCAACGTTGTATTTGCGGATGTGTGGAGACAATCAGCGGGTGTGGAGACCAGTGTTGGGACTAACGTTATTTAGTAACGGGTTACAGTAACTGTGATGGCCTATGTTATATTGTGTCTCAGTCCCTCTCTCTCTGTTTTCCTCTTCGAGGTGGAGCCAGCTGATTGTTAGATCTGGAGCACCTGGGTTGGGTGCTCCTCAGGAAGAGAAAAGGCTGGGGCTTCAGTCTTTCTCGCTCTCTCTCTTTTCATCCTGGCAGCACTCCTTTTGGTTTTGTTGAGCCTTTTGCACACACAACACCATACAGCACATTTACACACATCCACATGCATACTACTGATTTTACTGACTTTACACATCCCATTCCTTATCTTATTTGTGATTATTGATTTACCTTAATAAATATCTTAATTTACTAGTACGTTGCGTCCTTTCCCCTTTTGTCATGGCCTTTGAGCCAGGGTTATGACAAATGGGGGCTCGTGCCATGTTTTTCCCGGTTATTTTTCGTCTAGGTAAGCTTTAATGAGTGAAGTATGCGCCATTGTTTTGTTTAATGCCTAGTTGTGCAGTTTAGTGCTTGCAGCTTTAGGTTTGATAAGGTTGTAGCAGCTTGTTAAGGGCCTGTTTTGGGCTGCAGTCTGGTTTGGCACAGGTGTGCGTAATTAGTTTGGAGTGCGCGCCCACAGTTTTGTTTGTTAGTGCAGGCGGCTGCACGGTTGTTTGTTTGTTTAAGGGAAAGGACTTTAAGTTTGGAGTGCTTTTGCAGGGTAAGTAACTAAGTTTGTTTGTGGCTTTGCACGACGTTTTGGGTTACTTACCTGTTTCTTTTGAGGGGAGAGCTTTAGTCGTAGGACCAGTCATTGGTTATGCTCGTAAAAGGTGTCCAGACGGCAGGTGTTTCTTGTGCGCATCCTCGTAACATGGGAAGGGTTTTCTTATTTTAGTTTGAGTTGGAGATTGCCGGTAGTCCTGTTATCGGTTTTGTTTGGTTATAGGTTTACCTTGGTTTTTCTTATTTAGTGGGGAAAGTACGTGGTCCGACGGCCCATTGCGTGGCTGGCCCTGTGCTGACCCTTTTGTTCTTTTTGGCTGGGATCTCCATCTCCTTTTTCATTATTTTTGGGTTAACCTTTTCCCTTTGTTTTGGAAAAAATAGCGGGGAAGCTCCAAACCCAGCTGGGGGATGTGCTTGCTCGGTGCGCACAGTTGCTTGTCGGGTCCGGTTGTGTGCGTAAAGTTTGTTCTTGTTGTTCGGTCTAAGTATTTATCATGTCTGTGGTGGACGCATTTATTGCCAATCCGTCTCAGGAGGCTTTGGATGCGCTTTCAAAGGAGCAGTTGCTCGCGGTTGCAGGTCATTTTTCAGTGGAGGTTGTGGGGGACAGGCGTCTCAAGGATAATATTAAAACTGCTATAAAATCTAAGTTGGTGTCGCTTGAGCTCATGTCAGGCGAGGAAGAAGTGGTTTTTGATTTAGATTTTGGTGAGGCCACTGCTTCTGTTGCACCTACGGTGGCTGTGCCTGCGCACGGGTTAACCTTTGAGCAGCAGAGGGAGATTTTGTTGTTACAACTTAGAAAACATGAATTGGAAAGTAAAACACATGAATTGGAAAGTAAAACACAGATTGAAATAGCGAGATTCCGCCATGAGTCAGAGATGGCACAGTTGGAGTTGCAGAAGCATGTGTCTGTTAAGGGCGAGCAGGGGTCTAAGTCTTCTGTGGATCGCTTTGATATAAACAACTTGCGTTGGCTGCCACAGTTTAATGAAAGGGATCCAGATACTTTTTTTCTACTGTTTGAGCGTGTGTCCAAGGCTATAAATTAGTCTGACGCAGACTGCGCCCTGATGTTACAGTGTGTCCTCTCAGGGAAAGCGCAGGAGGCTTATTCGTCTTTGAGCCTTGAGGACAGCTCTAGTTACGTTAAGATAAAAGCGGCGGTGCTTAAAGTATACGAACTCGTGCCGGAGGCATATCGCCAGCGATTTAGGTCCTGGGAGAGGAAAAATGGTCAGACATATGTGGAGTTCACTAGGGACCTGTCCACTCACTTTAAGCGGTGGTTAGCTGCGCTTGACGTCACTGAGTTTAACAGTTTGTGTGATCTGATGATTCTGGAGCAGTTGAAAAATTCTTTGCCAGAACGCATAGCCACGTACATCATAGAGCAGAAAGTCACTACTGCTGCTGATGCTGCTGTATCAGCGGATGAGTATATGTTGCTTCATAAAAGCAGTTTCAGGGAGCGCCCTGTTGCTCGTGATGTTGGGGGGGGCGTGGAACTGGGGCTGATGACATGTTTGAGAGGCAGCGTTCAAAGAAAGCTGGTTTTGGGAGGTTTGACTCCAAGGCAGGTGGCAGTTTTGACAGTGGCAATGTTTGTAACTATTGCCATGAGAAAGGGCACTGGAAGGCAGATTGTCCTGTGTTAAAATCTAAAGCCGGGGGAAGGAGATCTGGGCCCAATCCCAATTCAACTTCACTCGCCCTTCTTTTCTCCACTCGCACTTCTTTTCTTCCCTAAGCCCTAAAAAAGAAGTGGGAGATTTTAGGGCACTTGAAATCTAGGGCACTTGTGCTCAGGTGCCTGTCCCAATTCTCCTACTCCCCCTCGTTTTCATCCCTAGCCTGATCAGGAAGCCCAGAGCTAAAAGCTGTTTAAACTTCAGCTGTAGCGCTGTTAACATGGCACTTTATTAGGTTTTAATATTTTTTCAGGCATAAAGGTAACCTTAAGATCCGCAACCGGGGCTCAGTTTATCCAAATAACGCCTGTTAAGAAATTTGATGAAATTAATGCTCGGTTATGTGGGTTTTGCTCATATCGTGCATATGTGTAAATAGTTTTGTATTTGTGTGGTTTTACTCACTTGGAAATACTTTTAAATTGTCTAATAAAACTTGTTACACAACAGTTTTCTCTTCTGGGGTTTCTCAAAGTAAGGTAATGTCTCAAATTATAAACTGTACAACAAGATCAATAGTAAAATAAGGATAGTGAGAGCATCTGCAGTAAAAAAGGCTTTATTTTCTATATTCAAATACAATTTTTAAAAAGAAAAAAGTAAACATTGCACGCAAAACGAAGAAAGGTGCTGTTCCATATAAAAAAATTTGCACAGAAATATTTACAAAAAAAAAGTTTGCAGTGTATGTGCTGCTACTGCTGATGAGGTGTCTGGTCCACCATTTTCTCTAAGAGGTTCAGGAACCTGTCCATGTGTTCATTTTTTTGACATCTTCTGTCTTCTTTGGCGGCCTCAGCTTGAAGGAAGTCCTGCATAGAGTTTCTTTTTTTTGGGGATCGGGGGGAAAGTGGACCTGATGCCTGAAGCTTCCAGCTTCCTCTTCCAGCTGGTGAGGCAGAGCTTGAGGCCGATGTGCTTGCGTCTTCCAAAGTGTTCTGAGATAAAAAAAAGATGGATACACATGTTGATTACACACATGACTGGACTATCATACACACTCACAACATCATACCAGGTTCATTATCACTGTATGAATAAAAATGACCTCTGTGCTTTCCTCTGAATTTTTCAGAGAGGACACCGGTGAGGATGGAGGGTCGATTATGTTCTGAAAAGAAAATAACAGTTAGATCTTCAGGTACTGTAGTGTCTTATCACTCACAATCAGGAGGGAACCACCGGTCGTAGCACAAGCTAGCTATAGGAAGAAGGACTGGGGAATAAGATTGTGCTTTTTTACTGCTAAACTTACCATGAGTATTTGCGTGGGATCTTCATAAGAGGCCAACAAATATGGAGGCTGGATTGAAGGTCTGGACCCCAAAACCTCATGCATCTCTTTGTAGAAAGGCCATGAGGCTGCTGTGGCCTCCCCACTGTCTGTCCCGGAGCCGGTTTTAGGGGTTTTGAGGTCCTGCATAAGACACACACACACACACACACACACACACACACAATTTACAGAAGATTATTAATAAATACTTTACATGAATTTTTTTTTGTTAAGCATCATCTCTTCAGCAGATAATATTACTTACCATAACCATTGCTTACCTTATATATATTTTTTAAGATTTTCAGTGATGAATAGTAGTTATACCATGGTTAAGGACCCCATCACAGATATTCTGCAGCAGATAGCTAGATCACTCACTCCCACAGTGGTTTAGCAGCAGATTTCTTCTTAGTGAAATTCTCCTCGTTGGTAGTCCTAAAGCTTATTAGGTGTCGGACCTGATCCGGAGTCCTGAATGAAATGTGATTACTGCAATGCACAAACGTCCTCGTAAAAAAAACAAACAAAAAAAAAAAACACTGATAACAAGGCAGCAAGCAACGTTATTACTTCATAACCCCCCACCCCCCCAAATAACGTTGCTGCCTTATAGTAATGTGAAATATCCAACAAATTTGTAGAAAATATGAGAGTTAACGAGTAGTTAACAGGACACGGCAATGTTATCTACCCGGTATTTCTATGTACTGTTCATACAAACATACAAAAGCACTGTGATTACAAAACTTTTTTTTTAATTCCATGGGACATTATACTTACATTTATGGGGTTTCTTTTCAATATCCCCCTGCTCTTTGCGGGTCGCCATTTGACTCAAAAAAACTTTTCCTTTTTCCTTTTCCTCGGTCGGCGAGCTTTAAATAGACGCAGCCTACGGCGTCGCTTACGTAACCTACGGGGTCGCTTACGTAACCTACGGCGTCGCTTACGTAGGTTACGTAACCATATTCCGGCGCGATCTTAGCGAACAACGGACAAAAAAGGGATTATGTACATTCACTGAGTGAATATTATGAAAGTAAAATATCGGTTTGCAAAAGGAAATGCAATCAAAACGCATTTTTATGCAGAAACTAACTCAAAATATTGATTTTATTCCCAAAAAAAACAAAAATGTCCGCCATGTTTTCTTTTTTGATTCAGTCCACAAATGACGACGAAAAGCATTCTGGGAAATTTTCATAGCCCCTCGCTCGCGAAGTAAGCATCTGAAAACCCTCGATTTGAAGGGGCTATTCTCAGCCCCTAGCCCTCGTTATGCCCCCTCCCCCTAGGTGAAAAGAGGAATTGGGACACCACTACCTTCACGGGAACGCGCAAAAGTTAGGGTTAGTGAAGAAAAGGAGGGCGAGGGGGAGTTTTGGGACGCACCCCTGGTGTTAGGCCTGCTGCCTTTGCTGCACCTGTTAAGAGTTGCTGTGTGTCGGAGGTGTTTGTTCCTCACTCCTGTGAACCAGATGTGTTGGCAGCTTATGCTCATTTCGTTCGTGATGGTTTTGTGTCACTTGTAGGGAGTGATGTGAAGGTCCCCATAAAAATTCTGAGGGATACTCTGGCGTATGATTCCTACATTGTTGACTCCGTTTTACCTTTGTCTGAAGAGTCTGACACTGGTGACCGTGTTCTCAGTCGGGGGATGGGGTTAAAATTTCTCCCTGTTCCGTTGCATAAAATGTTCCTTGAATGTGAGCTGGTTAAAGGCGAGGTGGCTGTTGGGGTGCGGCCGGCGTTGCCTATTGATGGTGTGCATTTGATTTTGGGCAACGGCCTTGCTGGTAGACGGGTTTGGTCTGATACTCCGTCCACACCTCTCGCCGACCCGCCTCCATCGCCTGTAGTTACATCTTGTCAGTCTGAGTTTGTGTCTGAGGAGAGCTCCGGTGTGTTGCCAGACGTTTCGTCATCATGCGTAATTACGCGAGCTATGAGCAAAGCTGATCCGGTAGGGCCTGACAGTAACAGTGATGTAGCTCTAGAGGTTCCTTTGTTATCTGAACTGCCTTTATCCTTGTCACACGGGGAAGTTGTACAGGAGCAGCGTAATGATTTGTCATTGAAAGAGGTGTTTGAGCGTGCCTTGTCTGCTTCGGAAATATCTAGTGCTGCAAATGGTTACTTGGTGCATAATGACGTGCTTTTCAGGAAGTGGGTCCCTGTTGTTAATGAGTGTGTGAAGGGTGACGTTTTCCAGTTGGTAGTGCCAGTGAAGTTTCGTCCTCTTGTCTTGAAGGTGGCACATGATGAGTGTGGACACTTTGGTGTGCGCAAAACGTATTTGAACATTTTGAAACACTTCTTTTGGCCGCGCGTTAAGCGTGATGTGTCAGCGTACATTAAAACCTGCCATGTTTGTCAGCTAACTGGAAAGCCTAATCAGAGTCTCAAGCCGGCGCCGCTGCAACCTATCCCGGTTGCGAGTGAACCTTTTACGCACCTCATTGTGGACTGTGTGGGTCCGTTGCCGCCGTCCCGTCTGGCTGTAAATATCTGCTGACGGTGATATGTCAGAGCACCCGCTATCCGGCGGCATATCCTTTGAGGTCGATTACAAGGCATTGTCGCAGTTTTTTTCAGTGTTTGGTATCCCCAAAGTGGTTCAGAGTGACCAAGGGTCAAACTTTTCGTCTAACTTGTTTGGGCAAGTGTTGAGGCTGCTGCGTATTAGACAGAACCAATCGACAGCTTATCATGCGCAGAGCCAGGGGGCCCTCGAGCGGTTCCATCAGACGCTTAAGTCTCTCCTATGTGCCTATTGCACGGAGATGGATAGAGACTGGGAAGAGGGGCTCCCGTGGCTCATGTTGGCTGCGCGAGAGGCAGTGCAAGAAAGCACAGGATTTAGCCCAAATGAGTTGGTCTTTGGACATGTTGTGCGGGGTCCGTTAGCAGTGCTGAAGGGGGACTGCGTTGATACTGACCCACCTAGCAGTTTGTTGGATTATGTAAACGGGTTCCGTCATCGATTGTTTGTTGCTGGTTGTATGGCACGGGAAAAATTGTCTGTGTCCCAAGAAAAAATGAAAAAGTTGTATGACCGTCGTTCCGTGCGTCATGACTACAGTCCAGGCGACCAGGTTCTGGCGCTTTTGCCTATCGTTGGTTCGCCTTTCCAAGCAAAATATATAGGTCCATACAGTGTGGTTGAAAAGGTCTCTGATTTGAACTATATTATAGCAACACCCGGTCGGCGGAAAGCTAAACGTCTTTGTCATATAAATCTTTTGAAGCCGTATTACACCCGTGCTGAGCCGAGTTTGAGTCAGGAGCCGAGTGACGGGGTGCGCCCGGCTCTTGCTGTGGCTTCGGTGGCGGATGAATGTGACGGTGTGCCAGAGCCGGGTGAAAGCTTGCTGTGCGGGCGGTTAAGAAATTCAGAATCGCTTGATAATTTGGACCAGTTGTTGGGTCACCTGTCCGCGTCGCAGCGCAGTGAACTGTCATGTTTGGTGCATAAGTATCCCTGTTTGTTCAGTGACATTCCCACACAGACCGACTGGATTGAGCATGAAGTTTATGTTGGAGGAGCTCGAGCACCCCTGGTGGTTTTCACTGACCACAACCCTCTGACATTTCTTCGGTCTCTTAGATGTCCCAATCAGAGGCTTGTAAGATGGTCTCTATTTTTGCAGGCCTATGACCTGGACATTAGACATATAAAAGGAACAGACAATGTTATTGCAGATGCATTATCACGTGCACCTTTGTGTTAGTTTGGCCTTGTGTTATTCAAGTCAAATAACTGTCTGTTCTGCCTGTTAAACTGCTCTGTGCTCTCATCCTCTTAATCTGCTTCACCAGGGTTGCTGAGATGGGGCACAGTGGTGGGCTGCAGGCAGGATGACGGTGATAGGCTTATGTTTTGTCATTAGTGTTATTTGTTCTTTGGTTGTGGGTGGAGGCCAATGGTTCCATGGGAAACATTGACTTTATGGGGGGGGGGGGGGGGGGGGGTGATGGCCTATGTTATATTGTGTCTCAGTCCCTCTCTCTCTGTTTTCCTCTTCGAGGTGGAGCCAGCTGATTGTTAGATCTGGAGCACCTGGGTTGGGTGCTCCTCAGGAAGAGAAAAGGCTGGGGCTTCAGTCTTTCTCGCTCCCTCTCTTTTCATCCTGGCAGCACTCCTTTTGGTTTTGTTGAGCCTTTTGCACACACAACACCATACAGCACATTTACACACATCCACATGCATACTACTGATTTTACTGACTTTACACATCCCATTCCTTATCTTATTTGTGACTATTGATTTACCTTAATAAATATCTTAATTTACTAGTACGTTGCGTCCTTTCCCCTTCTTTTGTCATGGCCTTTGAGCCAGGGTTATGACAGTAACGCCGTTAGTTTTGCGGTAACTAATACTCTAACGCATTACTTTTTAAATTCAGTCACGCAATTACCGCTACCAAACGGTGCGTTACTCCGTTATTTCTGGCTACAGTGAAGCTTTTTTTCCCCACACGTGGAGACCAGAGGAAACGTAGTGTGTGTGCGTTCAAAAACATGAGCGGTCAAGAGCCAAAAGAAGGCGAGTTTCGCAACGTGGAATTACAGCAATCCCTGGTTTTTCGCAGGGGTTATGTTCCAAAAAGAACCTGTGATAAGTGAAATTCTTTTTACAATTCTAGAGGGCTTCAAATTGCAGAGATCAGCCTCGCACGTATTCCACTGCTCTTCTGAGCCGCTGCATCCTGACTCTGTAGCGTCTTTTTATCCTAAGCATGCAGGTGGGTTTTTTCAAGAGAAGAAAATAGTTATGGGTCGTTCTCTTCGCTCTTTTTTTCTTCTGGGCAAAAAGATTCTTATAAACCAACATGCTACCATTGGTTATTATATTTGAGGAATGTAATGAACGATTCATCAAAGGCTCCTGTTCTTCAGCTGCTGCTGAAGCTCATTGGCCGTTTCTCAGCTTGTTGCTAAGCAACCAACGTTATTGATACAGGAAGTGAAGAAGCGGGGAGACTGTTTAGAATGCAGAACATGATGCACAATGCAAATCCATACAGTACCTGCTGAAATGAAGGCTAGAGGGGCATGAAATGGGAGCATTTAAAATAATGTTTTTATTTAAAGTAACTAAAAAGTTACTTTTCATAGTAACGCATTACTTTTTGGTCTAAGTAGCTGAGTTACTGAGTTACTTTTTAATGAAGGAACTAGTAACGGTAACTAGTTACTATTTTTCAGTAACTAGCACAACACTGGTGGAGACGCAGCGCTGCTCCTCAATGCACTAATTCCCTGTCATCACACATAGAGGTGCTCGGGCTCGGGCACGGCGCAGGAGGATCGGTGCAGAGTCGGCGGCAGAACAGATCTAATTGGGGGGCACATAATAACCAGCGGGGGGGCACAAACTGCCGTTCAAGAACGCAATATGATGTAAATGCTTAATGAGTTTGCCATCAACGATCACAGCAAACCAGTTTCAATTACACAACATACTGCAAAATCTCTTTTTAATACACACACACACACAAGTGTATTGTGCACCCAAACTGCAAAAAAACAAAAAACAACAACGTACAGGCCACGTCTCTCCCTCCCTCCCTCGCCCTCTCCATCTCTCTCTCATACAACGCATACACATGAAAATGTGAACGGTGAATCTCCAAATTTAATTTGACGAAATTAGACAGACCCAAACATTCCACATTTGCGTAATAATAAACGCCAAGGCTGGCGCCATGAAGTCAATTAAATGCATGTCTCACCTTTAGAAGAGTTGCACATCTTCATTTTTTTTTAAATAGATCACACTTTGGGAAGCCTTCTTTATATTTTAGCGTTATTTCCGCGTAGATAAGAGTGAGTTTGATGCTCCTTAACAAGTTTGGTCCGCGGATCAACATCAACCCAGCTCCCCCAACCCCTTGCTCCCGGTGGCTGATTTATGGTTCCGCGTCACACCAACGCAGAACCGACGGCGTAGGGTACGCGGCGACGCACACCGCACTGCGACCCTACGCCGTCGATTTAACGCGGAACCATAATTCAGGCGAAGCTGCAGTCTGTCTGCGCTGATCCTGACACAGCGGGTCGGAGCGGATTTGGTCATGATGTTTAACCTGTGTTTTGTGATTAATAAGCACGGGTTTTAATTAAATGTAATTTACGAAGGATGATTTCACGTTCAATAAGATAAGTAATCAATAAAATACAAAGTTTGGCACAAAGGCTTGGCCTGCTTGTGGGCGAGTGGAGGGGGGCACAATAACTCATTTGGGGGGGCATGGCCCGCGGATGACCCCCCCCATGACGCCGACCCTGGATCGGTGTCACGGCTGCCTGGACAGCCTGATCCGACAGCACGTCCAGGGACTGAAGTGCTGACGCACGAATGCGTTCATAAAAACAGTTCTGCTTCACACGGTTGATTTGCAGCGAGAACATGCTGTATAGCAGCCAAATTATCAAATACATGATATTCATGATGATCGTTTTATTTGTGCGTAATGCATAAAGCATATACAGGAACACACTTGTTATTCCTTATTTTTCTTTTTTTTCCCCCTTTGCTGTCACCAATGAATGCTAAACAATATAAATCTAAAGTATGAAATAGATCAAAATTTGTGCGGGGTGCATTGTTTTAATATCTCATTACTTGGTGTGATATTGATTTGCCTGACGCGGCTGGATCTGTGAGTCTTTGTTCACTAAGATGGTTGTAAAGACTGGGTCAGCAGCATCTTTCATTTCCTTCTTAATGAAAGAGATACTTAAGCTAAGAGCTACTCTGGGAAACGCGATTTTCTTTCACAGGCTCCTTAAGAAGGTTTGAAAGAAGTCTTTCGCTGTTAAGAACTACTTAACTGATCTGGGAAACCGGGCCAAAAAGGTTATTGATGGATTGTTAACTGACATACAGCTGTAATCAGTCACTCAGAACTGGGACATTTCCAAAAAAAAAATGAAAACTGCAAAAGTCATCCCACTGTACAGAACTGGAGACAGACACCAATTCACTAATTACAGGCCTGATTCTTTACTCCCAACATTTTCTAAGATCTTAGAAATAGTATTTATTTACAGGTTGGACAAATTAATACCAATCAAAAGGCCACGCCCCTAATTACGCATTAAACTTCTTGCTTTAGGTTATATTCCAACCTGCCACAATACGAGGAAAAAGAGGCTTCAAACCCCTGCAGAAAACCTGTGGGTGATTCATGCATGAATGAACCGTCATTCTGAGTTTGGGGGTTAGTTTGGGATCTTTATTCCCTCTAGTGGTTAAATGTTGGAAACTGCAGCTTTAAATGAGTCTTGTATATCTATATATTTCACACCAAAATCAGTTTGATTGTTTGATAGTTTGATCAGTTTGATATTTAAATGTTTTAATGTCTCAAAGACTTACCATGTGTATTATTCTGAAGCCCATTGCAATAAAAGTTTCTTAACAACATAAATGTTTTATAACAAATAAAGAACACATGAATTAAAAAATATTTTTATTTTATATATTGATATTGACAATCAGAAGCTTATCATATAAATTGTGTCAGCTCTCATTGTGTCAGAAAAAATAAAACTCTTTCTAAACCTTCTTGCTTGTGTTGTTTTCTCAGATGTAAATCACTTTGGATAAAAGCGTCTGCTAAATGACAGAAGTCGTAGTAAACCAGTGATGAAAAGAATGTTGTATGCATTTTGTTCTAAATACTTTCGTTGGTAAATGAAATACTTACTGTAACTGCGAGAAGGAACTATGTCATTTGTTCAGACTCCACTGCAGCCCTTCAGAGTTTGACTTCAAAGAAAACAATAAGAGAAGATCTAGTGTTGGAAATATTAATGGTATTGTGGAGGTTATGCAGAACTGGAATTACTGTGCAGTTTTGTTGGGTTCCTGCCCACATGGGTGTTGATGGCAATGAGAAAGCAGACAATATTGCTAAAAGAGCATTGAAATTGAGTAGTGAGGTAATTATGGAAATTCCTTTTGGTAAAGGTGAAGCAAAATCATGAATTAGAAAGGCAGTGAGGGATTCATGGCAGAAGGTGTGGGACAACGGTGTAAAAGGGAGACATTTTTATAACATACACAAGTCAATTAACGTGAAGGTTTTCAAAGGAAAGTGTAGGAGAGAGGAAGTCATCATTTCTAGATTAAGATTAGGTCATACTAGTTTAAAATCAACTCTGTATTTAATGTCAAAGTCCGTGTGTGATAAATGTGATGAGTGTGATGTCACAGAGAATGTAGAGCATGTGATTCTTAAATGTGGCAAGTATGAGGTAGAAAGGAACGCTTTAAGAGACAGGATGTACGAGCTGGGACGGGAATGGAGTTTAGTAGGTTATTAGGGAGGAGTGAGGTGATGAGGGATTGTTATAAGGAAATCCTTGTCTTTCTTAAAGATGCAGGGATAGATAATAAGATTTAAATGTGGTTATCTTATTTTATATAGGTATTTCCTTTTTTCCCCCCTTTAAGTTAGACTGTAACCTGGTGTAATAATGATCCTGATGTTACACACTCCGGTACAGCAGGTGGCGGTAGAACCTAATAACGTTGGTTGTGATCCGCCATTAAACCTAGAGAAGAAGAAGGAGAGGACGGTTCTGTTGTTTCCTTTCTTTTTCCTCTTCAACAATGTCTAAGGTGAATCATCTGAGAGAGTTTATCGGTCAGCGACTAACAGCAGCTGCTGTAGAAATATTGTCAGTGTTTGAAAAAAGCATCTTGGAGTATGAAGAAGAGCTCGACCGTCAGCGCAGACTGTTGGACCTCGCCTGGAAACCTGAAATCAGACTCCACAGAGTCGGTACGTAACCCTGGAAAGTTGAATGAATGAACACATGAGTATGACTCCTACAAGATCCCTTTGTTTCCAGTTAAAAGCCGTGGTGATGAAGCAAACCAACTCAATGGGAAACTCCCCAGCTCAAGCAGCTGCTGATGTGGGATTCGGAAACATCCCGAACTAACTTGTTGTTCTGTTTACTTGGTGCTGCCTTTCATGCTCCATTCAGACTCTGGACCAGACTGAGATTTCACACTTTATGAATGAATGCATTTTTATTTCGAACATGTATATAAAAAATAAACATTAACATCTTCATATTCACATATGTTGGAAAAAATGAGTAGGAAGAAGTCTACACTTTTTCCTAGTTCCTACCCCTTTATAACTCTATGAATTTACATTATTGCTATTATTATATCTACACAATATCCATATAAATATAGTCTATATAAATACTATGTAAAACATGCCTATTACCACATAATTATCCATATAAGTATATAGAAAAAAAAAAATATTACATGAATATTATAAATATATAGAAAATACAAATATTTTATAAATCTATATAAATATACACTATATAAATACATAAATAACTATATATATATATATATATATATATATATATATATATATATATATATATATATATATGTATGTATATATGCTACATACCTAATAAATATATAACATATATTACGTAATTTTAACTATCCCTCTCAACATATAATATATACTACATAAATATTCACATTAATATCTAAACATATCTTAAGCAAGTATAATATACCATTTTTCCTTATTTTATTTGTTTCTCACACTCGTTACCCCATTTCCTCTTCCATGTACCTGTTTATAGATAATTTTTTGTATCTCTTTTTAAACAGATTTATGTTAGTACCTTTTCATTTCCAGCTCCAAACTGTTCCACAGAGTCTCCACAGTTCCATATGCACATGCTGCACATTGTTGTTCCTACTTTATGTTTTCTAAAATGTAGTTCTCCCCTTAGATTATAGCCCCTTTCTCTCTCAGTGAACATTCCTCTGATATTTTTTGGTAGTAGATTATTCCTTGCTTTGAACATTATTTGCTCTGTTTTTATATTTAACCAGATTCATACATTTCTTAACCAGAGCCATACATTTCTTTAGACTTAATCGTTTATTTAGTAGAAAAGATGCAGATCACAGTGGCTCCGTGTAAGATGTGAGATGACACTGGCAAAAAACCTGATCGTTGGAGGATTTTCATGTAGGAGTTCATATGCAGGACTTGTAGTGGTGGTACTACAACTGGTAATACTGGTGCTACAGCTGGTATTACAACTGCAACTATAACTGGAACTATAACTGGTACTTATACTGGTACTGTGACTGGTACTGTAACTGGTACAATAACTGGTACTATAACTGGTACTACTAGTACTATAACTGGAACTACTACCGGTACTATAACTGGTTCTTTAACTGGTACTATAACTGGTACTACTAGTACTATAACTGGTACTACAATTGGTACTATAACTGGTACTACTGGTACTACAAGTGGTTCTACTGGAACTATAACTGGTACTATAAGGTACTACTGGTACTACAACTGGTACTTTTATCGTTTATGTTGTGATCTGCTGGAGCAGCAGCATCACAGCAGTAGAAAGGAACAGACTGGAAAAGGTGAGGAAAGCGGGCTCTGTCCTGTACTGTAGTAGTAGTACTAGCTCTGTCCTGTACTGTAGTAGTAGTACTAGTCATCCATCAGAACCATGGACAGCTCCACCAGCACCATGGACAACTCAATCAGTCAGTACGTACACATGCAGCGATTCAACATGGTTGCAGATCTGATCAGATAATGACATGCAGAAGATTGGATCAACTTGTCTGATTACACATGCTGTTCTGAGATCAGACTGAATCAGATTGAATAAGCCACTGTAACCAGAGCATGGCTGAATCCGTGACGCTAGGTGGCGCTGTACCCGAGGTAACCATGGTAACCATTTCAACAAAGAGCCACTTCCGGTTGACCTCCGCTTAACAACAAGGAAAGGAAAAAGTGCATTCTAACTGCTTTCCTATTAATAATCTGTCTAAAACAGCCTTTCTCAACCTTTTTTCAGTCATGACACCTTTCAAAAGTGAATAAAATCTCACGACACCCCAGAGTAAAATATAATTAAAAACCGCACCGCATCGCTCTAACTGTAAATGCATAAGTCCAGTTTATTTTGTAGCAATAACTTGAACACGTTAACTGCACCAGAGTATAAGTCATCGTTCACTGTTGTGCTTGGTTGCCACGCTGATGGACAGAAACTATGGGGATTTTTAAAAGAAAAGAATGCCTAAAGAGTCTTTTCCAGCCGGCTTCACGCCGGCCGTTCAAAGTGAAGCCTGATTTATGGTTCCGCGTTAAATCGACGCAGAGCCTACGCCGTAACGTACGCGGCGAAGCGCACCGTACGTGTGCGTCGCCGCATAACCTACGGCGTAATCTCTGCGTTGGTTAACGCAGAACCATAAATCAGACTTAAGGCTGCAGCGGCGTGGGAGAGATGGATGACTGAGAGGGAGAAGAGTTTCTCCAGGAGTGGAAGGCAGTTATGCCACAGTTTGCAGATGGATTGTTGATGCGTGGGCTAACGTGTCTGCTGGGATTATTTTGCGAGCTTTTGCAAAAGGGTGCATTTCCGAGGCGCCGCGCGGCACGGAACGTGACTCTGACAGCGAGGAATTGGGACTGGTAGCTGATTTAGCGGAGCTCTTCAATGCAGAAACAGAGGATGAGACTTCGATGGGTTTGATTAATGTAAAAAATGAAATAAAGTAGCCTACAATCAAACAAAGTTTTGCTCCCGCTGTATTTTTAAATACGCACGCTTGTGTGCTAGTGTGTGTGTTCTTGTGTGTGTGCCGTTTCGGTCGGTGCGCCGTGTGTGTTTTAAATACAGAAATGACACAAGACTGAGGCTATGCCGTTCCACACGGCCCCCGTATGGTCGCGAAAATACAGTATTTATATATGAAATGTCAGAATAGGAAATATTTTGACGACACCCCTGAAGCAGTCACACGACACCCCAGGGCGCTACTACTGAGCAGCGTCGCGTCGTCTCCTTTCACTTCCGGGTGAATCCCCTCCCCCGGGGGAAAACCATGGGGAAAACCGGGGGAAATTCTCGAGCATGCGCAGACTGTAATATCCATGTCCCCGTACACATGGCATTAACAAGGCGGTTGCGACTGGCTTATCTAGGTGCTGCAAGTGGGTTGATGAATCTGGTCTGATCAGATTGACTTGACTGACTTATGGTGTTCACATGCAGTTTAAAAGTCAGTACGATGTGTGCAAATGATCTCCAACCAGCTTGAATCGCTGCATGTGCACGTACTGACTGACCAGCTACGTCATCCGCCATGCATCACTGAGAGGCATCATCATCATTATCCTCACCATCATCATCCCCATCACCATCATCACCATCATCATCATCATCATCACCATCATCACCATCATCATCCTCATCATCCTCATCCTCATCTTCATCATTATCACCACCATCCTCATCTTCATCATCATCACCACCATCATAACCATCACCATCATCACCATCATCATCATCACCATCATAACCATCACCATCATCATCTTCATCACCATCATCACCGTCATCATCATCATCACCATCATAACCATCATCATCATCATCATCATCATCATCAGCATCCTCATCCTCATCATCATCACCATCATAACCATCACCATCCTTATCATCATCATCATCATCATCATCACCATTCACATCATCATCATCATCACCATCCTCATCCTCCTCATCATCAGCAGCATCCTCATCATCACCACCACCATCATCATCATCATCACCATCATCCTCGTCACCATCGTCATCATCATCATCATCATCACCATCACCATCATCCTCGTCATCACCATCACCATCATCATCATCATCACCATCATCCTCGTCATCATCATCACCACATCATCACCATCACCATCATCATCATCACCACATCATCATCATCATCCTCGTCATCACCATCAGCTGCAACCACAATGCATCAGATTTCCCTCACACAGGGCCCTTTCCAAGTTGTCACTGGCTAGTGGATAGTAGGGGGCCCGACAGACGGCTGACGTGCATTGTTCTTTATGACCTCAAACTCCATGTCATACTTTTTATCTTTGTACTGACATGTCAACATGACTTTACCTTAAGCTGGAATGTGGTGTCCTGCATAAGCAACAAGCTTGGAGTAAGATTTGCTCACCTTTTTATCCAGTCTCAGCTTTCTGAGGTCTTTCATAGAAATTACGTTGGAATCAGTCCCAGTGTCCAGCTTGACTTTCAAAACTTTCTTGTTGACAATCAGATCTTCACGCCACTTTTCTTTCTTTGCATCCACTGCATCCATTTGTGAGACTTGTTTTTCTGCTTGGATTGTGCCAATAAAGAAGTCCTGATCATCTGCCTTGGCCTTGTTTATATGTTGCACTTTATGATTATTTGTGTGCTTGCCTGAGTTGCACATTTTGGCATAGTGATTTTTCCCGTGGCAGGCTTTGCACACTTGTCCGTAGGCAGGGCACTTCCTTGGCTCATGCCTGTAGTTGCATCGTGTGCAGTTTCCTTGAGTTCTCATCTTTACATTCTGTGCTGTGACACCACAGTCTTTCTGTTTGTCACTTGTTTATGCTTTGTGACTTTATTGACAGGAATTTCCGCTAGATTTCCATCCATCCATCCATCCATCCATCCATCCATCCATCCATCGTCTGCCACTTTATCCGTTCCCGGGTCGCGTGGGCAGCAGCCTCAGCAGAGATGCACAGACTTCCTTCACCCCAGACACTTCCTCCAGCTCCTCCGGGGGGAGTCCGAGGCGTTCCCAGGCCAGCCAAGAGACATAGTCTCTCCAGCGTGTCCTGGGTCTGCCCCGGGGTCTCCTCCCGGTGGGACATGCCTGGAACACCTCCCTAGGGAGGCGTCCAGGAGGCATCCTGTACAGATGCCCAAGCCACCTCAGCTGACTCCTCTCAATGTGAAGGAGCAGCGGCTCGACTCCGAGCTCCTCCCGGGTGGCCGAACTCCTCACCCTATCTCTAAGGTAGCGTCCAGCCACCCTGCGGAGGAAACTCATCTCGGCCACTGGTATCCGCGATCTTGTCCTTTCGGTCACTACCCAAAGTTCATGACCGTAGGTGAGGGTAGGTGCGTAGATTTACCGGTAAATCGAGAGCTTCGCCTTTCGACTCAGCTCCCTCTTCACCACGACGGTCCGGTACATCGACCGCATAACTGCGGACGCTGCACCGATCCGTCTGTCAATCTCCCGCTCCATCGTTCCCCCACTCGTGAACAAGATCCCGAGATACTTGAACTCCTCCACCTGGGGCAGGACTTTCCCACCCACCCGGAGAAGGCACGCCACCCTTTCCCGGTGGAGAACCATGGCCTCGGTCTTGGAGGTGCTGATTCTCATCCCTGCCACGTCGCACTCGGCCGCAAACTGCCCCAGCGCATGCTGAAGGTCCCGGTCCGATGAACATCAACAGGACAGATCAACAGGACAACATCATCTGCAAAAAGCAGAGATGAAATCCTGAGGTTCCCAAACCGGAACCCCTCCGGCCCCTGGCTGCGCCTAGAAATCCTGTCCATAAAAATTATGAACAGGACCGGTGACAAAGGGTAGCCCTGCCGGAGTCCAACATGCACCGGGAACAAGTCTGACTTACTGCAGGCAATGCGAACCAGACTCCTACTCTGATCATATAGAGTCCAGACAGCCCTTAATAGAGGCCACCGGACTCCATACTCACCGAGCACCCCCCACAGAATGGCACGAGGGACACGGACAAATGCCTTCTCCAGATCCACAAAGCACATGAAGACTGGTTGGGCAAATTCCCATGAACCCTCGAGCACCCTGCAGAGGGTATAGAGCTGGTCCAGTGTTCCGCCACCGGGACGAAAACCGCATTGTTCCCCCTGAATCCGAGGTTCAACTATCGGCCGTATTCTCCTCTCCAGTACCCTGGAGTAGTCTTTCCCGGGGAGGCTGAGAAGTGTGATCCCCCTGTAGTTGGAACACACTCTCCGGTCCCCCTTTTTAAACAGAGGGACCACCACCCCGGTTTGCCACTCCAGCGTTACTGTCCCCTTCCTCCATGCGATGTCGCAGAGGCGTGTCAACCAAGACACCCTATGACATCCAGAGACTTGAGGTACTCAGGGCGAATCTCATCCACCCCCGGTGCCCTGCCACCGAGGGGCTTGCGAACCACCTCAGTGACCTCGGCTTGGGTGATGGATGAGCACGCCTCAGATTCCCCACACTCTGCTTCCTCAGTGGAAGGCATGTCAGTCGGGAGTATTCCTTCCACCGTCCGACGATGTCCCCAGTCGAGGTCAACAGCTCCCCACCTGCACCATAAACGGTGCCGGCAGAGTACTGCTTCCCCCTTCTGAGGTGCCGAACGGTCCTCCAGAATTTCTTCGAGGCCGACCGAAAGTCTTCCTCCATGGCCTCCCCGAACTCCTTCCAGACCCGGGTTTTTGCCTCCAGGACCGCCCGAGCCGCAGCTCGCTTGGCCTGCCGGTACCCATCTACTGCGTCAGGAGTCCCACTGGCCAACATAGCCCGGTAGGACTCCTTCTTCAGTCTGACATCATCCTGTACTTCTGGTGTCCACCACCGGGTTCTAGGATTACCGCCACGACAGGCACCGGAGACCTTGCGTCCACAACTTCGAGCCGCCGCGTTGACAATGGAGGCAGAGAACATGGTCCACTCGGACTCAATGTCCCCCGCCTCCCCCGGGATCTGAGAGAAGCTCTCCCGGAGGTGGGAGTTGAAGATGTCCCTGACAGAGGGCTCAGCCAGACGTTCCCAACAGACCCTCACAATCCGTTTGGGTCTGCCCGGTCTGTCCAGCCTCCTCCTCCGCCAGCGCATCCAATTCACCACCAGGTGGTGATCAGTTGACAGCTCAGCCCCTCTCTTCACCCGAGTGTCCAAGACATGCGGCCGAAGGTCAGATGAAACGACAACAAAGTCGATCATTGACCTTCGGCCTAGGGTGTCCTGGTGCCACGTGCACTGATGGACACCCTTACATGGTGTTCGTTATGGACAAACTGTGACTAGCACAGAAGTCCAACAACAAAACACCGCTCGGGTTCAGATCGGGGAGGCCGTTCCTCCCAATCACGCCTCTCCAGGTATCACTGTCATTGCCCACGTGAGCGTTGAACCCGCGTCGCCGTTTCGGGCTGGGCCCGGCCGGGTCCCACGGGCAAAGACCCGGCCACCAGGCGCTCGCCAGCGAGCCCCAACGCCGATCCGGGTGACGTAGCGGTCGTTTGATGTCTCCTCTTCATGACAGGCTTTGTGAAGATTTCCTTCTACACTTAATGAGGTTGGAGGTTTCATCTGCTCCATTTTATCTTCGTATCTTTGTTTTACTTCAAGCTTTTACTCTGACACCATGATATATATGATGCGGAAGAAGCCATTTCTAGAACAACAACTTTATTCTTCAACTGTCTCGATACCAACGCAGTCACAGGGCCGCCTAATGGTCACACAGATTAATGCACTTGTTTTCAAATATACTACATAGATGAAGGGGAAGACCGAAGGTTCAGGACAAACTTTAAACCTCACAGATACAACCAAACAATCAACACTGGGAAGCACTTTTGACTTGTTAAAATCCTATCTTTTTGTCCCTTTTTGTAATTCCAGAACTCCCACAAGAAAATGTTTGTAAGGTGGAGGAGGACGGGGTTTTCAGTGACCAGCACCTGGATAACCTGGAGAGGAGCTGCAGCCCGGACCAGGAGGAATCAGGGCATCCACAGACTACAGAACTGGAGGAAGACTCCAGCGGTCAGGAGATTAAGCAAGAGGACGTTGAGGTGGATGTCTCATTGGTCAATGTCGCTGATTTGAAAGTTGAAAATGGTGAACCAGGACCAAACTGTGGCCAGCTGCTGTTGCACACTTCTCCTGAAGCTCAAAACAAAGATGAGGAAGGGACTGAAAGTTTACGCTCAGACTCCAGTAAAACTGTAGATCCGGAGCCAATGAGACGACACGGTGACCACGAAGATGCTGCTGTCCCGTCAGACAGCAACTGTAAATCAAAGCTGACCAGGACCCACATGGGGAAGAAGGCGTTTTCTTGCAGCACTTGCAGGAAAGAGTTCAGTAAAAGAAGTATTTTAATGGATCACATGAAGATCCACACTGGCGAAAGGCCGTTCGTGTGCAACACTTGCAGCAAAACCTTTACTAAATCATCACATCTTAAAAGCCACATATACACGCATACGGGCGAGAAGCCCTACATCTGCAAATCATGTGGAAAAAGTTACAGAGAACGTTCCCACCTGGTGGTTCACTCGAGGATCCACACCGGTGAAAGGCCGTACCTGTGCAACATCTGCGACAAAACCTTTATTACATTATCAAGTCTTAAATGCCACATAACCACGCACACGGGCGAGAAGCCCTACATCTGCAAAACATGTGGAAAAAGTTACAGAGAACGTTCCCACCTAGTGATTCACTCGAGGACCCACAGTGGCGAAAAGCCGTACCTGTGCAACACCTGCGACAAAACCTTTACTACATTATCAAATCTTAAAAGCCACATGTACACGCACACGGGCGAGAAGCCCTACATCTGCAAAACATGTGGAAAAAGTTACAGGCAACGTTCCACCCTGGTGATTCACTCGAGGATCCACACCGGCGAAAGGCCGTACCTCTGCATCGACTGTGGAAAAACCTTTACTAAATCATCACATCTTAAACGGCACATAACCACACACACGGGTGAGAAGCGATATTAGTGCAAGACGTGCAACAAAGGTTTTAGCCGCAGAATTGATTTGCTGAGTCACATGAAAAATCACCCGGAGTAGAAGTCTGGTGACTCGTGACAAATGAAGTTCATGTTGTCGTCCTCCGGGGGCAGCTGTCCACTCCTGTCTGACCTACAGAAGAAGAACCTGCAGAAGTCCAACCACCACCTCCTGTGGCTGATGAGCCTAATCCCCTCCCCACAAGGGTTGCAGGTTCAACCTGGATTTATGCTTATCCATCAACTTGACGCAGAGAGAACGATGAGGTTGTGTATTTTTTTTTTTTAAAGTTCTGCATTGAATTTGTTTGAATCCCTGTTCCTTCTTAAAATCGTTATTTGTTGCTGTTGGTAACTTGCCGTCTCCACGGTGCAAATAAAGAGCTGTTAGTATTTGCTGAAGTTTCTTTAAACGTGACAGTTTATTTCGTTCATCTACAAAGCCTCTCTCACACGTCCTTTTTCCCATCTGATTATTCTTCACTCACATTCTCTTTTGTAAAGTTAATCTGCAGCTCCATGTTGTTAAACTCTCTCCATCTACTCCGTTCTGAGGTTAGTCCAAGTTTGATATATTTACATGTTCAGTTTTTACAACGTTCCTCTGAAAAACATGAAGAAACTTCAGAGAAACGAGGACAAAAGAAGAAACGCAACCATCAACACGTCAGAAACAGAACAGCCAACCATCTGTCACCATTTTCTAAACTTTAATGTCTGCAGCATTAAACAAAAAACCTTGAAGATTTCAGAAGTCAGTGCAGTCAGATACGGTTTGCTTTTATTTCCCTTTTAAAATGTTTTTATTGGTATAGAAAACAAGAACATTTGGTTTAAAGATGAATGAGGAAATGAGTGTGATGTGGGATACACATCACGATACTTGAGTCACGATACAATACGATATTGCGGTATCCAAATTTTGCAATATATTGCGATGTTATACATAGTTCGCTGAAAACTGTAAAAGGCTTTATGTATTTTAAAATCTGAGCTGCACGTACATCAGATTATCGTGATAATTCATGGGACAAACTAAGTCAAAACAATGTAATTCAAATGATCCATGCTGTTATTGTAACTATATAAGCTAAAGTTACAACATATTTGTGTACGTTTTTCAAATCATTTACATAATATGAAATTAACAATATTATTGAATCACATGTATAAAATCAAGTTGTACTAGATTTACAGCTCGTCTGACACATGATTTATTATAAAGCTGATGTTGAGATCCGTGTTGAAGCTGCAGATCTGCAGGTTGGAGAGCAGGGGTCCGTTTCACAAAGCAGGTTCAACAAACTCTGAGTCTAATCCTGAACTCTTAGTTGATCTACTCTGAGATCGGAAACTCTGAGTTTTCGGTTCCAGAACAGCGGATTTGAGGTAATTTACTCAACTCTAAGTAGTTTCACCTGGAGTTAAGCGCGAGCGTGAGGGAAATCAAAAGCCATCATCAGTAGAGCGCTGATACAAGGATTCACCATGGCAACCGGCGACACAAAAGAGCGACGTACATTTTCTTTTTTTTTCTTTTTAACTTTATTTATCATTTCAATTTACAAAATCCCTTTGAGGAAACATCAGTTTGCATCTCAAGATCCACATACTTCACGCCACTGGAGTTAGAAGTGTTAATACGTGCGTATGGTGAGTATGAAAGCATATTTTGGAAAAAAAAATGAAATTTTATTGTCATTTAGATCAGGGCCGTCAATTGGGTACGGCAGCTGCCACACCTCGGCTTCAGGGGAAAATGTAAATGTTTTATTTTTTTAAATACATTTATGGAATTACTCTGTGTCTATTTGTATTGATTTATTCTATTACTTAATACATATAAAATAACTACAAATGCATATCAGAACAACATGATTGATTTCACTAGGTATTATCTTTCCCAACACTTGTACCCCCCTCATATCTTGAAATGTCCCAGCGTCCCTGACGACAGTGGTCGCTATCAATCTCGTTTTTAGTGCGCTCTGCAGTGTTACTAACTTACAAACATGAAAAGGAAGCAGACAACCACGCAATAAAAAAAAAGAAAGAAGACAAGTGATGGGTCCAGAAGATATTAACGAGGCTGTTAGCCACTGATGGATTAATTATGCAAGTTCATCTCAAAGTAAGATATAAATCCTCTTATACATCTTTTTAAGGGAAATATTTGACTTTTTTTTACTCTCCCTCTCCTTTTTGCATTTGGACTTTAACTGTTTGAAGTTAAAATCTGATGTCCCTGTGATATTGTTGCACTGACATAGTGAATAAAGTGAACAAGTTAAATTGCGTTTGTTAGATAAGCCTTTTCTGCTCTCTAACTCTGCCGCTTACTGTCCGTGGTGCAGAAAACGGATGCGTATTGCGTAAAGACCCATTGGCTGAATTGACGCCACTGAGGGAGGAGACAGAGAGAAACTCCAGGTTCGCTGAAATAAACCTGGTCCCGACCAGGTTAGGTTCAGAGCGTCTGTTACTACTGTAACTGACCGAGAGCTTAAGTTACCTCTCTTTGTGAAACGGAAAACTCAGAGTTTCCCTCATTTCAGGGTTAACAGACTCAGAGTTTTCACTAAACCTGCTTTGTGAATCGGACCCCAGGAAGAAGAGGGAGGATCATCGGGATCAGATTCCAGGAAGAGGACACACTTTGGATTTAACCCCTTTATATCAAACATCCGTTTAGAAGTAAATGTCTTTTTACCTCAACTCATATTTAGTCAGAAATAATCATGAAAAATGTATGTAAGTTTTCATTTTAGATGGATGAATCATTTTATTGTTTATGATTCTGGAATATTACACTCTCCATATGTAGAAAGAGCAGCAGTGCCCCCTGGTGGTGAGTTATAAAAGCTCAACATAAACCCAAGAGTGAACAATCTATCGTAATAATAATAAAAACACAAATAAAAAAAGACTTTAGTGCATCAACAAGAGGAAAGTTGTCAGTGATGCAGATTATTGGTACAACCAGCATTTAGCTCAGAAAACAATGTCGAGAGAGAAATGTCATCAAATGAAGTTGAAAAGTGGAGATGCACTTTTGTCCTTTATCCTCAACTTCCTCAATCACGTCATTTTGATCCAGTTTGTTATTTCACTGGTCTTGGCTTCATCAAATGACACATCCAGGGACAGAAGCCGTGCATAGGTGTTCATCCTGTCCAGGTGTTGGAAGGTGAAGTGAAGCCGAAGCCATCGCTTCATCCACTGATCTGTTGGCACGGTAGGAAAACTGATAGGAATCCACTGTGTCAGGAACCATGGAGTTGATGTGGGTTAAAAAAAGATGCTCTGCTCTGTTGGTCTCTGGAGAAGGTTTAATGAAAATGTCTCTCCACGTTTCTAGTCCATGACAGAAGCAGATTTTATGTCCATCAAATGCAGTGTCCATTGTTTTTGATAACTTCCTGCCACAAGGAGCCTCAGAGACTAAAGCACAGGTTGGAGATTCCTTCTGTAGCAGAAACTTGCACTTCCTCAAAACCTTGTGCAACAAGCCTGGCTTTTGGTACCAGTCCATTTTCCATCTCTTTCAAAGTGCAAACTCAACGAGTGGAGATGCACTTTTGTAATAATAATTACAATAATAATAAAAATAATAATATGATAATGGAGGGAGGACTTTGCTGTTTCAGGGCCGAGACCACTTGCCTTCATGGAGAGAGACATGAATTCATTCATGAATAAGGACTAAAAATAACGTGAAAGGTATTTGGAATATATTGAACGATGCCATTAGGAAAAGTTCAAGACAGACTAATTATCCACAATATTTAAACAATAACGATGAAGTCATTAATAATATGAATGAGGTGGTTAATCATTTTAACAGGTATTTTGTGAGTGTTGGACCAAAGCTGGCAGAAAAATGTGTGATCCTGGATCAGCTGATGGATGGAAGGAAACATTAATAAGTAGAAATCCAGATTCAATGTTTCTCACAGCTGTGGAGGAGAGAGAAATCATAGATATTGTAAGTAAATGTAAAAACAAGGTGTCGACTGACTGTGGTGATATGACAATAGTCAAAAAGGTTATTGATGGATTGTTAACTGACATACAGCTGTAATCAGTCGCTCAGAACTGGGACATTTACAAAAAAAAGAAGAAAACTGCAAAAGTCATCCCACTGTACAGAACTGGAGACAGACACCAATTCACTAATTACAGGCCTGATTCTTTACTCCCAACATTTTCTAAGATCGTAGAAAAAGTATTTATTTACAGGTTGGACAAATTAATGCCAATCAAAAGGCCACGCCCCTAATTACGCATTAAACTTCTTGCTTTATATAATTCCAACCTGCCACAATACGAGGAAAAAGAGGCTTCAAACCCCTGCAGAAAACCTGTGGGTGATTCATGCATGAATGAACCGTCATTCTGAGTTTGGGGGTTAGTTTGGGATCTTTATTCCCTCTAGTGGTTAAATGTTGGAAACTGCAGCTTTAAATGAGTCTTGTATATCTATATATTTCACACCAAAATCAGTTTGATAGTTTGATATTTAAATGTTTTGATGTCTCAAAGACTTACCATGTGTATTATTTTGAAGCCCATTGCAATAAAAGTTTCTTAACAACATAAATGTTTTATAACAAATAATAAAGAACACATGAATTAAAAAATATTTTTATTTTATATATTGATATTGACAATCAGAAGCTTATCATATAAATTGCGTCAGCTCTCATTGTGTCGGAAAAAATAAAACTCTTTCTAAACCTTCTTGCTTGTGTTGTTTTCTCAGATGTAAATCACTTTGGATAAAAGCGTCTGCTAAATGACAGAAGTCGTAGTAAACCAGTGATGAAAAGAATGTTGTATGCATTTTGTTCTAATTATTTTCGTTGGTAAATGAAATACTTACTGTAACTGCGAGAAGGAACTATCCGTAGAACCGTGATTTCTACCGGAACTCCAGATTGTAACACCCGGCGGAAGGTCGGAAGTTTGGAGCGAACGGAACACGTGAGCAGTGATTCCTTTGAGGAGGACGGTTCTGTTGTTTCCTTTCTTTTTCCTCTTCAACAATGTCTAAGGTGAATCATCTGAGAGAGTTTATCGGTCAGCGACTAACAGCAGCTGCTGTAGAAATATTGTCAGTGTTTGAAAAAAGCATCTTGGAGTATGAAGAAGAGCTCGACCGTCAGCGCAGACTGTTGGACCTCGCCTGGAAACCTGAAATCAGACTCCACAGAGTCGGTACGTAACCCTGGAAAGTTGAATGAATGAACACATGAGTATGACTCCTACAAGATCCCTTTGTTTCCAGTTAAAAGCCGTGGTGATGAAGCAAACCAACTAAATGGGAAACTCCCCAGCTCAAGCAGCTGCTGATGTGGGATTCGGAAACATCCCGAACTAACTTGTTGTTCTGTTTACTTGGTGCTGCCTTTCATGCTCCATTCAGACTCTGGACCACACTCATATTTCATACTTTACACTTAATCCTTTATTCTGTAGAAAAGATGCAGATCACACTGGCTCCGTGTAGATTTTATTTTTAGATTTATTTATTCAGCACAGTATAAAAAACAGAACAAGTAACATACAAATGTAAAAGAGAGATTGGTAAAGTGCTCGACTCCGGTCCAGCCAGCCGTCATTCGTATTTACGGTCAAATCCGCTGCTCCTAAATGTTCATGTGCTTCTATTTCAGCCTTTACGGTAAATGAATGAACGCGGCTCGGAAACAGAAAGATATGAAAATACTGAGTTTGAGATAATGCAGATGTTTTTTTTTAATATATTTTTTTCATTACCTTGATTACACCCATACTTCCACCGTAATATTTACACACTCTTACTGTAAAATATATTTTTTTTACTTCAGGTTCTGTTTTGCAGAAACTATAAAAATGAATTCTCCCATAATTTCACCCAATGCCTCATATATCTCTCTTCATAACTACAATCACTACAAGCATGCTTAATTTCAAACAATTTTTCTTTAGAAATATTGACATATTACGGTGTAAACTTCAAACACTAATTTTCTACAAAGGTCAGTTGCCTTTGTTGCAGAGACTGCTTGGTAACAAAGTGCTTAGTAACCTTTCAGCCATGAATTTAACTGTTAAACACAGTACTTAACAAATGTACAAATATTGGGGGTACTGGCCAATAACATTTCCCTACTTGTGTCTTTACTTAAAGCAGCTCCTCCTGGGTTCCACAAGGAGGCTCAGAGGGCCAGCCCTTGTAATTGGGCCTCCTAGACCTTTTACCTGAACTGAACCATGCTTGAACAGATTCCCTGGCATCAAAGTCTTTTAGACTAGGCCCCTCCATGCTGATTCTTATCAGGTCCTCTACAGTGTCTACATGTAGGGATCCCCTGACATCAGATTTAATCCTCTTCTGGGCAGAAAATCCCCTTCCACAAACTGCAGAGGAGACCGGGAGGACGAGCATAATGTGCACCAGATGAAGGATGTTCTACAAAGAATGGATAATTAGTGTAGATTTTATTTAATCAAAAAGTAATAATTTCTAACTAAATTAACAAGAATATGATCATAATGGTGTACCTTGTAATCAGAAGAGAAAGGTAACTTTGTTAACATCATCTCCCATAGGGAGTGGTAGGACTTGTCCATGTAGTTCCTGAAGATGAATGTCTTCATGGATTGAAACTCCTCTCTCGCCAGAGTGGAATCACAGCCATTTCTGAAAAGAGTAAAATGAAAAAAACTGACCAAACAATCTAGGTTAAAGCTCAAAGTTTATGTTTAAAATGTTGCTTTTTTTTATAGTTTTTATAGTCAATAACCTTGTTAAGACAGAAGAGAAGTGATCCAGCAGAAAGTCCAGCTCCTCTGCACCATAGTCTGTTAACTTATCCCTCTGTTCTGGCCAGGAATCATGGCTGAATATTTGGAATGTTTTCACTGCCTTCGCTGGTGCTGCTGCAGAGTCTTCATCTATCAAGGAATAGAAAAACAGTTGAGAGTTGAGATGAACAGAAAAATGACTGTATAAAAATGATAGCTTCAAAGATTTTTGAAATATGTAATTCTGTGTTTTCACTTCCAAAGCAGACTGCTGAATCTATGCTTCAAATGAAGCACAGTGCAGTCAATGGTTGCTCTCACTGCTTGTTGCAGCTTAGGGGTGCTTGCCATGGAGAGTCCTTCATTTGCCAGCCCAGCAATTTCACCTTTGATGGGGATCCCCTGAGTACACACAGCATTCAACATTTAGACAAGAATAAAAAAAAAAGATCAACTCCAAATCTAAAATTTACTTTTAAAATAACCTGCTCACCTGATACTTGTAGGAAGGGTGAGTCTCACCCTCATCTTCTTGTTGTCTTCTCTGGGCCTGAAGGTCTGCAAGTAATTCTGCCAGCCTACCACCTGGCTTGCATCTCACCGACATGGCCTCAATAGTTGCAATGAGATTTTCAATCCCATTTATAGCCTGTAATACATTTCCTTATGAAAAACATAAAGGGGAAAAGCTACATATGCCTTGATTAAAATTAGTTGTAGCCTTCTCTGTTTTAACTATATTACCTGAGGCAAAATAACATCATTTATTTGGAGAAAAAGGCTGAATTTGCTTATGGCCTCAAAGTGACAGAAACCCACAAAACTTCCTTCTTCCATCATCTTCTTGATCTGCAAGACTTACTCAATTAGTAACCACTAACCACCACATCAGTTATGTGTATGCCTCACAAATATGAAATCATTTTGAAATTAAATACAGACCTTCCTTGCTCTCCCAGCAATATCAGCATTGGTGGATGATGCAGTCAAATGATCCATGTGGTAATAAACTGCTGTGAGCTGGCCAGGGTTATGCAGTTGTTTATCCTTTCCTCCAGGTTTCAGCAAGGTTTGCAGGGCCCGGTTCACATGTGGAAGCCAGCGTGTCCCACTGACACCGCCTGATACATTGACACGCACACCCAACTCCTCTCCAAGTGCATGTAGTTCTGTCATAGATTTGCAGCTGTAGTGGTATGTCTTCCAAACCATGTTGAGGAGATTGTAGACATGATCCACCATGGAATTTTTCCTTTGCACAGATGGCATTGCCAGCTCCAATCTACAATTACAATGAATAGAACTTAAATGTAAAGATGCATTGTTAAGGCTACTACCCTACTTTTATCCTGAAAGTTCACATGTAACCTACCTATGTGGCATGCAATGAAATGGGACAATGTAAGCCCCTGCCTCAGCTTGGAGGAGGGCTATGACCCCTCCTTTGTGCCCAAGATTGACAGCTGCACCATCAGCCCCCATGGCAACTGTCTTCTCTAACCACTCTGTGTCTGTCCCTAGATACTGGAAGGCCTCTTTGGTGGCATCATATACACCTTAAAATGAAAGCACATGTTATGACTATGGAATAACATTAATCTATATTACATTCACTGGACATAAACACCAGTTATCTGAACAGTTTATTTCCACTGTCCTCCTCAAACCTCACAGCTGAATCATAAGTGATTATTAAACTACAGTCGCACATACTCAAATTTTGGTCGCAAAATGCGAGCATTTGGTCGCAGTCTGGAGCCCTGTATTCCAGTGTGAGACCACATAAGGAACTGTGGTGACATCCTGTCTAAACAAGAATCTAATCAACTTATTGTTCTTACCATGGTTACAGGACAAACAGATTTTGCCAATTGGAGTATCAGTCAATGATAACAGGGATAATTGTTGGGTTTCCACTCTTGAAGTTTGAGCTCGCTTTTAAATTTAGCGAAGGCTAGTTCCTCCCTAGCAACATAGTAGGCCGTGTTAAATTTCAGTATCATTTCTGCCTCATCTGCGGCATGATTTACAGCCTCTTGCCTTCTAAAAGCAGCCGACAGTGGGGTTGCTTTTTCAGTTATTAGCATATCTCGGCATACTCTATGCTTGAGGCTTTGATTGTGTTTATTTATGGCATCGTGTTTAAACTGCGAAGTGCCTTCACTGTCGGCAAACTTTGTGTTCCCCGCAGCTTTGGGGTAGCGACTGCAACACTCGCAGTTCATGGTGTTCGTATCCTTACAGTACCTCAACCAGGAGAATTCTCGCAGCCAGTCTTGTCGAAATGAGTGACTTCGAAACTTTTTTGCCGCTGTAGCCTGTGCCTCTGACTCGGAATCATCGTCCGATTGTGGCTGTGCGTTTGCACTGACACACTAGCAGCAGGCCGGAAAAATGAGTCAATTGTTCGCTTCATCGTTCAAACGCGGCACCTCTCCTCTCGACTACTTTACGGAAGTCCATGCGCACACTTAATTATGGTAGGCCGTAGGCCCCTCCCCTGACTCATTCCCTTTCACACTCATTGGCCTGCAAATATGCGGGTTCATTGACGCACCCCTTCCACGTTTAACGTGTTAAAAAAAAAAAAAAAAAAAAACTGGCAAATTTACTGGTCGCACGAGTGGACATGAAATTCAGTCGCACATACTCAAATTTTGGTCGCAAAATGCGAGCATTTGGAGCCCTGTATTCCAGTGTGAGACCACATAAGGAACTGTGGTGACATCCTGTCTAAACAAGAATCTAATCAACTTATTGTTCTTACCACGGTTACAGGACAAACAGATTTTGCCAATTGGAGTATCAGTCAATGATAACAGGGATAATTGTTGAGTTTCTACTCTTGGTTGATATCTAAAAAACATGCAAACACCAGAAGGGATTGCTCCAAATACTTTTGCAAAGTCGCCAGGTGACACAGGAATATTGTATTCTGCTAGAAACTCATTAAAGGAGTAGAGAAGACCGTCCCTGTTAAACAACTGAGCTACATATATTGTTACCTTTACTCAAAAATAGGGATTTATGTTTAAACAATATGTCTTTGTTGTTTCATATGAGGTATTTGTGAAAAGTTGAAAATAAGAGACCATGACAGGAAGGCCTGACTGTATCAATATTGTACAGGTTAAACAAAAGTTGAATATACCCAGTTTTTACAGAATATGGAAGGGTAGACATTCCAGATAGTTAGGATTTTTGAAGAATTGTTTCAACCAATTTATCTTAAATGTGTTATTTAGGGTGCAGAAATTTAGAAAATGTAGTCCAGAATTTACATAGTCATTCATTAGAAAAGATTTTTTTCAGATGAAGAGTTCTATTTTTCCACAAGAAGTTGAGAAGCAGCCTGTCAATCTGAGTAATACGTTTGTTGTCCACGAACAGAGACAGAGATGCATATGTTAACGTGATATTCCTTCCGCCTTGGTGAGTAGAACTCTACCTCTAAGAGAGAGATCCCGTAATAGCCACTGGTTTAACTTTTTTTGAGTTCTTTGGATAATAGTATTGAAATTCAGTTATTTTTTGTTGGTCCTTAGTTGTTGTAATACCCAAGTAAACAACTTAATTTTTGACTGGAATGCTATCAATTGATGTTTTACCAGAATCCTTAATGGATATAATATCGCATTTATCAGGTATTTTACCTGACTATTAAACATAACAAGAGTATATCATTTTAAGTCTTAGGGGGCTCTATATAACCATCCCTTAGTAACATTACAATCCTGAGTAACTATGACCTGAGCAGAGAGCATTTAGTCAAACCTTGGGATCTTGAGTTTAGTAGATCATGGATGAGTTTCCACACCGTTCACATATAATAATAATAATAATAATAATAATAATAATAATAATAATAATAATTCATTTTATTTGGAGGCGCCTTTCACGACACCCAAGGTCACCTTACAGAATAAAAACACAAGAAATACAATTAAAAATACAATAAACATCCATACAAGCAACAATACAAATAATATAACAGCAGACAAACAAACTGGTGGGAAGTAGTGCGTGATGTCCGGTTATAGTGAATGGGCAAGTTTGAACAGGTGGGTTTTGAGTTGTGTTTTGAATGTGGTGATGGAGTGTATTTGTTTTGTGTGGGGGGAGGGAGTTCCAGAGTCTGGGTGGCGAGCAGCTGAAAGCTCGGGCACCCATGGTGCTAAGGTGTGAGGTGGGAGTGTAAAGGAGTCCAGCAGAGGTTGAGCGGAGGGTGCGGGAGGGGGTGTAATCTTGCAATAGGTCACAGAGGTAAGTGGGGGCCAGGTTGTGAAGGGCTTTGTGGGTGAGGAGGAGGTTTTTGTAAATGATACGGTATTGGACTGGGAGCCAGTGGAGTTGGATAAGGACGGGGGTGATGTGGTCAGATGACTTGGTGCGGGTGATGATCCGGGCGGCCGAGTTCTGTATGAACTGCAGTTTGTCGCTGAGTTTGGTTGGGAGGCCAGTGAGGAGGGTGTTGCAGTAATCAATACGGGATGTGATGAATGAGTGGACCAGGATTTCTGTGCTGGATTGGGACAGTACTGGACGGAGTCTGGAGATGTTGCGGAGGTGAAAGAATGCAGTCCGGGTGATGTTGTGAATGTGAGGTGCAAATGAGAGTGTGCTGTCCAAAATGACGCCGAGGCTCTTGACGTGGGGGGAAAAGGGTACCGGAAAGCCGTCGATGATGATGGGAAGGGCGGGAGAGGGTTGTGACTTGGTGAGGGTGGATTTGGAGCCGATGAGAAGAGCCTCGGTTTTATTGCCGTTGAGTTTTAAGAAGTTATTGCTCATCCAGGTATTGATGTCGTGTAGGCAGGTGGTGAGGGAAGTGGGAGGAATGGCAGCGGTGGGGTTGGAGGAGATATATATCTGAGTGTCATCAGCGTAGGTGTGAAAATTGACCCTATGGTGACGGAGAATTGAACCTAGGGGTAGGAGGTAGATGGTGAAGAGAAGTGGACCCAATACTGACCCCTGGGGGACACCCATTGTGACACCCGTGCACCCAGATTTATGGTTCCGTAGTTGGACAAACTGTTGACGGTCAGTGAGGTATGATGAAAGCCAGGAGAGTGCAACACCAGTGATCCCAATGCCAGCCAGGCGGTCCAGGAGTATTGGGTGAGAAATGGTATCGAAAGCTGCGCTGAGGTCCAGGAGGATGAGGATGGTGAGTAGGCCGGAGTCAGCTGCACGGAGGAGGTCGTTGGTGATTTTAACCAGGGCTGTTTCAGTGCTGTGATTGGGGCGGAATCCAGATTGGAAGGGTTCGTGGAGGTTATTTGAATTGAGGTGGGACTGTAATTGTGCTGCAACCACCTTTTCCAGAGTTTTGGAGATGAAGGGAAGGTTGGAGATGGGCCTGTAGTGATTGAGGTCAGATGGGTCTGCACCGGGTTTTTTTAGGGTGGGTGTGATGGCAGCTAGTTTGAGGATTGGGGGAACAGTTCCAGTGGTGAGGGAAGAGTTAATTATTTCAGTGATCATGGGGGAAATTGATGGCAGACATGCTTTGACAAGCAGGGTGGGGAGGGGATCAAGCTGACAGGTGGTGGTTTTGGCTTTACGAATGAGTTCTGAGATGGTGTGTTCTGATACCGGAGTGAAATTTTTGACGGCCTGTGGTTTTGAGCTGGTGGAGGTCGGGGGTGAACCAGGGGGCGGAGTGGGTAAATGAAACTGAGCGGGTTTTCAGTGGAGCCAGGGCAGTGAGGGAGGAGGAGAGACAGTTGTTGTAGTGGTTTACCAGGTCAGCAGGGGAGGAGGATGAGGGGGGATTGGGGAAGGAGCTGATAAGGGTACAGAGATCTGTGGGGTTGATGTGTTTGATGTTCCTGAAGGAGATGATCCGTTGTTCTTTGATTTTGTGCAGTTGGGTATGGATGTCATAAAGTATGGCTTTGTGGTCCGAGATGGGGAAGTCCATGATAGTCAGGTTGGCGGGAGTTATGTCTGTGCAGCAGATTAAATCGAGAATGTGACCTTTGTTATGCGTTGAGAGGTTGACGTGTTGTGTGATACCAAGGCAGTTCAGGAGTGATGTGAAGTCGTTTGCCAGGGTGCAGGATGGGTCGTCAATATGAATGTTGAAGTCGCCATGGAGGATAACAGTAGGGGACATTGTGCATACAGATGTTAACAGTGATGAGAATTCAGTAAGGAAAACAGCGGAGGGTTTTGGTGGTCTGTAGATGGTGACAATGATGATGGGTTTGGCATTCAAAGGAGGAGTGTTGGGGGACAGTGAGAGCAGTGACTTTTATGTTTTTACGGTAGATGAGAGCCAGACCCCCCCCCTCCCAGTGGCGCGGGGTTTACTAAAAAAGGAAAAGCCAGGTGGGGTGGTTGCATTTAACTGGGTGAAATCATTTGGCTGTTGCCACGTTTCTGTGAGGCAGAGAATGTACAGAGTTTTGTCGGTGATGAGATCAGAGATGAGAAGGGCCTTATTGGTTAGTGATCTGATATTGAGAAGACAGGGTTTGAGACAGATGAGTGGTGTATATGCAGCTGCTTTGGGCAGGGGAGAGAGTACACTATGGGGAGGGGGGCGTGGCTCTTTGAAAGTCACATGGAAACGGAGGGGTCTAACAGTTATAATGGTATCAATTGGGCGACCGACAGCAGGGGGTGTAATGACAGTAGGGGCCTGTAGGAGGAGCGATTCACAGATGGCAAGGGATGTAGTGACAGCAGGGGCCTGTAGGGGGAGTGATTCACCGAGGGAGGGAGGAGAAGAAGAAGGCACTGGTGGCACGGGGGAGTGGGCGTGGCATGTAAATAGTCATGCATGGGTGTCCTGTATGTAGTCAATGGTGTGTACGGTGCGCTGTATGTTTGTTGTAAGCATGCGGCTGCCTAGCTTGCTCAGGTGAAGTCCGTCACTTCGGTAGAATGAAGGGCGGTTCCAAAATAAATTAAAATTGTCAATGGAATGAAAGCCATGGATACCGCAGACAGCCTGGAGCCAGAAGTGGAGGTGAAGGAGGCGACTGAAGTGCTGTTCGCCGCGGCCCAGGGTGGGCAGAGGGCCGCTGATGAAGACTGATTTCCGACAGTTTTTTAGGATGGCAAACAAGCTGTTGAAGTCCCGTTTCAGCACGTCGGGGTTACTCCGGAACACATCGTTGGTCCCAAGGTGCAGGATGATGCGTTTAATGGAGTGGGGAAGTGTTTGGAGTAAACCTGTAAACCTGTGGCCCCTGGAAAACAGTGCGTGGAGGCGTTGAAAAATCGCGTATTCCTGATTATGGAGTCCCCCACTATAGCGGTGGTTGGGGGAAACAGGGGGGGGGGGGTGGAGGGCGGGGCGGCAGGCACTGGTCCTCTGTTGGAGGGGACCTTGACGAGGTTGTAGGTGCAGCTGTGGCCACTTTGCAGCGGGGTAGACCACTGGAGCGTCGCGCCCTGAGAGCAGCTTCCTTCACAATTTTGCGACGGGAGGAGGAGGTGGTCACAGACCGGGACGATGGAGGACCCGAAGCAGGGCTCGGGCTCGGGCTCGGGCTGCTGGCAGCGAGGCTGTGACGGGGCTGGCTGGAGGAGGATGGACAGGTTGAGGGAAATCCTCAAGGCTCAGGATGTTGTATTTGTTTCCCAGCTGGAGCTCGCAGGGGGGAGGGGGGGAGGAGGGGGGCGGGTTGGGTGTTCCTCGCTCTTTCCCATTGACTGCGGGCCGTGCCGTTTGGATAGGGGTGGACGTGAGGGACCCGAGCCAGGACTATAGCCCAGGACTGTTGCATGTTTTTGTGAGGGTAGCTCCCATTAGCTACCCAGGGGAACACGGGGAGAACATGCAAACTCCACACAGAAAGGCCCTTTCGCCAACCCCACCCAGGGTGTGGGCGCTGAAGTCATGGGGGAACTAACACGCACTTCAGCGCCCACAGTGTGTACACAGTGTGGGCGCTGAAGTGCCCACAGTGTGTACACAGTGTGGGCGCTGAAGTCATGGGGGAACTAACACGCACTTCAGCGCCCACAGCGTATTTGAAAGACACAAAATACAAAAAAAATACTGTGCGGTTGCCCTATTGTTACAGTTTTTAATGCTTTATAACTGTTAAGTTTTAAAGAGAAAGCCAGGCCAACCATTTTCCACAAACTGAACTAAAAGTAAATATCAGGTTTGCATTATGCATCTTCAATTTCATACAAGTAAAAATATTTTGCCACAAACTGATTAGTTTCTCTCATGTATGATTTGACCTGGATGTTGGATCCTGAGTCTGTTAATAAAGTATATCTATCTATCTATTTGACTTTGTCTTTTCTAGAAATTTAACAACTAAAATGAAATAAATAAAAGTAAATAAATGAATACAATTTTACATCATAAAAAAGATTGATTCATGCTCACCTTATAAGTGTAAGAGGAGATTTATTTTTGTTAAGAAGGTTATTTTGGTAATTCAGAGTTCATTATTTTATAAATATATTCTTTATATTCTGATGTAAATCAGGGACTATAATGACACTAGTCAGTTTATCTGTAGTGCTTAGTATGTTTCGATTGGGCGGAATGATACGCCACAGTACGGCACTAGGTGCTGTGTTGACGTTCTAAAATCCTACACCCCCGTGTTTATCCTACTAAAAAGGCCTTACATAAGTAAAAGTTCAGAGCTCAAATCCCTGCAAGAGTCCCGTGATCGGGACTGCAAAACGGTACTAGTTTCTTCTGAGCGGAGTAAGATTTTGGTCCGCGGGTCGAGGCGCGGTCGGCACGCGCGGTCGAATGCACGTTACTAGTCAACACAATAGATTAATATTAATAAACCAATATCGCGATACAGTTTGTCACCTCCACGACACGTTTCCTGACGTTTTTGTACCACGAAATTTCGTGGCACGATATTGTTACACCACTCGCCGACGTGTGTGGCTGTCACTCTCTCTTTTAGGCTCATGCAATCTTTTGACAAGCCCCATTTTCTCACATGACTTTCCTCCTAGAATTGCTTTACTCCATGTCATACTTTTTATCTTTGTAGTGACATGTCAACATGACTTTACCTTAAGCTGGAATGTGATGTCCTGCATAAGCAACAAGCTTGGAGTGTGATTTGCTCACCTTTTTATCCAGTCTCAGCTTTCTGAGGTCTTTCATAGAAATTACGTTGCAATCAGCCCCAGTGTCCAGCCTGACTTTCAAAACTTTCTTGTTGACAATCAGATCTTCACGCCACTTTTCTTTCTTTATGTCCACTACATCGATTTGTGAGACTTGTTTTTCTGCTTGGATTGTGCCAATAAAGAAGTCCTGATCATCTGCATCAGCCTTGTTTATATGTTGCACTTTATGACTATTTGTGTGCTTGCGTGGGTTGCACATTTTGACATAGCGATTTTTCCCGTGGCAGGCTTTGCACACTTGTCCGTAGGCAGGGCACTTCCTTGGCTCATGCCTGTAGCTGCATCTTGTGCAGTTTCCTTGAGTTCTCATCTTTACATTCTGTGCTGTGGCATACTGTCTTTCTGTTTGTCACGTTGTTTTTGCTTAGTGACTTTATTTACAGGAATTTCAACCTCTTCATATAGACTTTTTAGCTGACTCCGACTCAACTCACTGGCTCTGCAAATGTCTATTGCTTTATTTAGCGTGAGGTCTGGTTCTCTCAGTAGTCGTCCTCTCACTTGGTCATCTGTGATTCCACACAGGATTCTATCTCGTATCAGTGAGTCGGTGAGGTGCTCAAACTCGCAGTGTTTCACTTTGTTTTTTTTAAATCAGTCACATATGCATCAACAGTCTCTGATTTTCCTTGCACTCCAATAAAGAACAAGTGCCTCAAATGTGTCACATTTTTCCTTGGCTCACAATGTTGGCGGAAAAGATCTTTCAATTTATCATAGTCATCTACGTCTTCATCGAAGTCAAAAGTGTTATATACATTTAATTCAGGGCCAAAATCACCATATACATTGGGGGGGACATGTCCCCCCCAGCCCGAAACGGCGACGTGGGTCCGCCTTCCCGTAGGCCCACCACCCGCAGGAAGGACCATGGCAGGCCGGTGCAATGTGGGCTGGGTAGCAGTCATGGCGGGGTGCCTCGACGACCCAATCCCTGGATCAAAACCCTCACAGTGGGGAAATGGAATGTCACCTCGCTGGGGGGAAAGGAGCCGGAGCTTGTGCGTGAGGTTGAGAGATACCGGCTAGAGATAGTTGGGCTCACCTCCACACATAGCTTGGGCTCTGGAACCCAGCTCCTTGAAAGGGGCTGGACTCTCCACTACTCTGGAGTTGCCCAGGATGAGAGGCGGCGGGCTGGTGTGGGCTTGGTTATAGCCCCCAGCTTAGTCCCCATGTGTTGGAGTTCACCCCGGTGAACGAGAGGGTCGTTGCCCTGCGCCTTCGGGTCGGGAAAAGGTCTCTCACTCTTGTTTGTGCCTACGGGCCGAACAGCAGTGTGGCCTTCTTGGAGTCCCTGGGAGGGTTGCTGGATAGTGCTCCAACTGGGGACTCCATTGTTGTACTGGGGGACTTCAGCGCTCACGTGGGCAATGACAGTGATACCTGGAGAGGCGTGATTGGGAGGAACGGCCTCCCCGATCTGAACCCGAGCGGTGTTTTGTTGTTGGACTTCTGTGCTAGTCACAGTTTGTCCATAACGAACACCATGTTCAGGCATAAGGGTGTCCATCAGTGCACGTGGCACCAGGACACCCTAGGCCGGAGGTCAATGATCGACTTTGTTGTCGTTTCATCTGACCTTCGGCCACATGTCTTGGACACTCGGGTGATGAGAGGGGCTGAGCTGTCAACTGATCACCACCTGGTGGTGAGTTGGATGCGCTGGCGGAGGAGGAGGTTGGACAGACCGGGCAGACCCAGGGTCTGTTGGGAAAGTCTGGCTGAGCCCTCTGTCAGGGACATCTTCAACTCCCACCTCTGAGGGAGCTTCTCTCGGATCCCGGCGGAGGCGGGGGACATTGAGTCCGAGTGGACCATGTTCTCTGCCTCCATTGTCGACGCGGAGGCTCGAAGTTGTGGACGCAAGGTCTCTGGTGCCTGTCGTGGCGGCAATCCTAGAACCCGGTGGTGAAGTACAGGATGCCATCAGAGTGAAGAAGGAGTCCTACCGGGCTATGTTGGCCTGTGGGACTCCTGACGCAGTAGATGGGTACCGGCAGGCCAAGCGAACCGCGGCTCGGGCAGTCCTGGAGGCAAAAACACGGGTCTAGGAGGAGTTTCGGGGAGGCCATGGAGGAAGACTTTCGGTCGGCCTCAAGGAAATTCTGGAGGACTGTTCGGCGCCTCAGAAGAGGGAAGCAGTACTCTGCCAGCACCATTTATCGTGTGGGTGGGGAGCTGTTGACCTCGACTGGGGACATCGTTGGATCTTCTCAACCCAACTGACACGCCTTGCACTGAGGAAGCAGAGAGTGGCGACTCGGAGACGTGCTCATCCATCACACAAGCCGAGGTCACTGAGGTAGTTCATAAGCTCCTCAGTGGCCGGGCACCGGGGGTGGATGAGATTCGCCCTGAGTACCCCAAGTCTCTGGATGTCATAGGGCTGTCTTGGTTGACACGCCTCTGCGACATCGCATGGAGGAAGGGGACAGTACCGCTGGAGTGGCAAACCGGGGTGGTGGTCCCTCTGTTTAAAAATGGGGACCGGAGAATGTGCTCCAACTATAGGGGGATCACACTTCTCAGCCTCCCCGGGAAAGTCTACGCCAGGGTACTGGAGAGGAGATTACGACCGACAGTTGAACCTCGGATTCAGGAGGAACAATGCGGTTTTCGTCCAGGTCGTGGAACACTGGACCAGCTCTACACCCTCCGCAGGGTGCTCGAGGGCTCATGGGTATTTTCCCAACCGGTCTACATGTGTTTTGGGGATCTGGAGAAGGCATTTGACCGTGTCCCTCGTGCCATTTTGTGGGGGGTGCTCGGTGAGTATAGAGTACGGGGCCCTCTATTAAAGGCTGTCCGGTCTCTATATGATTGGAGCATGAGTTTGGTTCGCATTGCCGGCAGTAGATCAGACTTGTTCCCGGTGCATGTTGGACTCCGGCAGGGCTGCCCTTTGTCACCGGTCCTGTTCATAATTTTTATGGACAGGATTTCTAGGCGTAGCCAGGGGCCGGAGGGGATCCGGTTTGGGAACCTCAGGATTTCATCTCTGCTTTTTGTGGATGATGTTGTCCTGTTGGCTTCATCGGACTGGGACCTTCAGCATGTGCTGGGGCGGTTTGAGGCCGAGTGCGACGTGGCAGGGATGAGAATCAGCACCTCCAAAAGCGAGGCCATGGTTCTCCACCGGGAAAAGGTGTCATGCCTTCTCCGGGTGGGTGGAGAAGTCCTGCCTCAGGTGGAGGAGTTCAAGTATCTCGGGGTCTTGTTCACGAGTGAAAGAACGATGGAGCGGGAGATTGACAGACGGATCGGTGCAGCGTCCGCAGTTATGCGGTCGATGTACCGGACCGTCGTGGTGAAGAAGGAGCTGAGTCGAAAGGCGAAGCTCTCGATTTACCGGTCAATCTACGCACCTACCCTCACCTATGGTCATGAACTTTGGGTATTGACCGAAAGGACAAGATCGCGGATACAAGCGGCCGAGATGAGTTTCCTCCGCAGGGTGGCTGGACGCTCCCTTAGAGATAGGGTGAGGAGTTCGGTCACCCGGGAGGAGCTCGGAGTCGAGCCGCTGCTCCTTCACATTGAGAGGAGTCAGCTGAGGTGGCTTGGGCATCTGTACCGGATCCTCCTGGACGCCTCCCTAGGGAAGTGTTCCAGGCATGTCCCGCCTCCCTAGGGAGGTGTTCCAGGCATGTCCGTCCGGGAGGAGACCCCGGGGAAGACCCAGGACACGCTGGAGAGACTGTCTCTTGGCTGGCCTGGGAGCGCCTCGGGCATCTCTGCTGAGACTGCTGCCCCCGCGACCCGGGAACGAATAAGCGGAAGAAGATGAGTGAGTGAGTAGCTAGTGAACAGCCAGAGCAATTAACATGAGGAGAGGAGAAGTTTCCCAGCTCCTATATCGAACCATATTATATTTGTAAGAAAACCCACATGAAGTTTGAGTGTCAATCATTTATGAAGCACGTTAATTTCACAGGGAGTCATCATGAGCAAGAGGAAGAGTGGCAGCGATATAAGACTGATTTTTGGGCAGCTTCAGAAAGAAATAAAGTTCAGAGCATTGAGAAAATGAGTAATTACCATTAATGTCAAGGAGTCAATATTTCTTGATACAGTATAATCAAATAGGCTTTCTAGTCGATAATTTATTAATAGCCTATGTCTAGTCCAGTAATTTTAAGACAAAATGCGGGACAACCTTGAACAAATTGCAACAGAAGCAAATGCAACTGATTTTATATCCTCAACATGAGGGGAAAAAAATCCCTGGAGAATCCCATTTCCCAAGTTTCAAAATAGACCCAATTATAGTCCATTCGCTAGCCTCATTATTTTCCTCACGTGAATAGGGTAAAATGTTTAACCCTCAGATATGACCATGTAAATTACTGAGTTTATAAATTACATTAAGACAAATGAAAAATGTATTATAGGTTTTTTGAAATTCGTTGATTGGAGAAGAGAGGAGATGACGGGAGAGCAAGAGAGAGGAAAAGAGAGAGGAGAATATAGGACCACAGGAGCTTGGCAAGGGAAGAAAGGATGAGAAGAGAGCAGTAACGGCCCTCCTGCCCAGTGCCCACACAAGTCATACAATGTAATAACATGTAGCGCAATGCATTATCATTATGGTAAAAAGAATATATATATATATATATATATATATATATATATATATATATATATATATATATATATTTATATATATATTGGTCACCCCAATGTTGACTCCATGGTTTAGGCCTTGATTTAATTGCTTCGTCCCCGGCCACATGTAGGAACGTGGCTCTTTTCACTGAATCAGACTTTTCGTCGATTCCGCTGGCGACAAGAAACGGTTCGAATCTCTCGATTCAAACTCTCCAATTTTCTGCTAGATTTCCTTCTAGGCTTAATGAGGTTGGAGGTTTCACCTGCTCCATTTTGTCTTCGTATCTTTGTTTTACTTCAAGTTTTCACTCTGAAACCATGTTATATATGGCACAGAAGAAGCCATTTCTAGAACAACAACTTTATTCTTCAACTGTCTCGATACCAAAGCACTAACACAAGAGTACAGTCACAGTGCCGCCGAATGGTCACACAGAGTAATGCACTTGTTTTCAAATGTAATGCATAGATGAAGGGGAAGACCGAATGTTCAGGACAAACTTTAAACCTCACAAATACAACCAAACAATCAACACTGGGAAGCACTTTTGACTTATTAAAATCCTATCTTTTTGTCCCTTTTTGTAATTCCAGAACTCCCACAAGAAAATGTTTGTAAGGTGGAGGAGGACGGGGTTTTCAGTGACCAGCACCTGGATAACCTGGAGAGGAGCTGCAGCCCGGACCAGGAGGAACTAGGGCATCCACAGACTACCGAACTGGAGGAAGACTCCAGCGGTCAGGAGACGAAGCACGAGGACCTGGAGGTGGATGTTCCATTGGTCAATGTCGCTGTTGTGAAAGTTGAAAATGATGAACCAGGACCAAACTGTGTCCAGCTGCTGTTGCACACTTCTCCTGAAGCTCAAAACAAAGATGAGGAAGGGACTGAAAGTTTACGCTCAGACTCCAGTAAAACTGCAGATCCGGAGCCATTGAGACGACACGGTGACCGCGAAGATGCTGCTGTCCCGTCAGACAGCAACTGTAAATCAAAGCCGACCAGGACCCACACGGGGAAGAAGGTATTTTCTTGCAGCGAAAGGCCGTACCTGTGCAACACCTGCGGAAAATCGTTTAGAAAGTCACTTTCAAGAAGCATAAAATGATCCACACGGGCGAGAAGCCCTACATCTGCAAAACATGTGGAAAAAGTTACAGGCAAAATTGCCACCTGGTGGTTCACTTGAGGATCCACACCGGCGAAAGGCCGTACCTGTGCAACACCTGCGGAAAAACCTTTATTAAATCATCAAATCTTAAAAGCCACATAACCTCGCACACGGGCGAGAAGCCCTATACCTGCAAAACATGTGGAAAAAGTTACAGGCTACGTTCCACCCTGCTTACTCACTCGAGGATCCACACGGGCGAGAAGCCGTACATCTGCAAAACATGTGGAAAAAGTTTCACAGAACGTTCCAACCTGGTGATTCACTCAAGGACCCACACCGGCGAAAAGCCGTTCGTGTGCAGCACCTGTAGCAAAACCTTTACTAATTTATCGGATCTTAAACGCCACCTAACCACACACACGGACGAGAAGCCCTACATCTGCAAAACATGTGGAAAGAGTTACAAGCTACGTTCCCACCTGGTGGTTCACTCGAGGATCCACACCGGCGAAAGGCCGTACCTGTGCAACACCTGCGGAAAAACCTTTACTGAATCATCAGCCCTTAAACGGCACATAGCCACGCACACGAGACAGAAGTGATATTTGTGCAAGACGTGCAAAGGTTTTAGCCGCAGAATTGATTTGCTGAGTCACATGAAAAATCACCCGGAGGAGAAGTCTGGTGACTCGTGACAAATGAAGTTCATGTTGTTGTCCTCCGGGGGCAGCTGTCCACTCCTGTCTGACCCACAGAAGAAGAACCCGCAGAAGTCCAACCACCACCTCCTGTGGCTGATGAGCCTAATCCCCTCCCCACAAGGGTTGCAGGTTCAACCCGGATTTATGCTTCTCCGTCAACTTGACGCAGAGGGAACGATGTGGTTGTGTCGTTTTTTTTTGTTTTTTTTTAAAGTTCTGCATTGAGTTTTTTTGAATCCCTGTTCCTTCTTAAAACTGTGTTTTTTGTTGCTGTGCGTAACTTACCGTCTCCACGGTGCAAATAAAGAGCTGTTAGTATTTGCTGAAGTTTCTTTAAACATGACAGTTTATTTCGTTCATCTACAAAGCCTCTCTCACACGTCCTTTTTCCCATAGACATATATAAAGGCTAGATGACTCACGGCGGAGTCTCCAGCGTCGTTCACCCGCGGCCATCTTGCCACAGGAGACTCTCTGGTGTGCATGCGTGCGCTATAGTTGTTGCTGTTGGAGGGTGAGTGGTCTGTACAGACAAAAATACTCATAACTTGCTGAAATCTTGACGGATTTACAAACGGATTGGTTCATCATAAACGTCATTAACGTGGGTATGATTCAGGATGCTTGGACATGTTGAAATTGTATCTCTTCGTTGCGAAAAACGACCTAATCATGCAGCATATACAATAATATCAATATCAATATAATAGTATCACCACTAACTAACGATAACGTTACCTGCCCAAGTTATCAAGGGTGACCACCAGTACTCAAGTTGTAAAAAAAAAAAAAAAAAATCAGGGGGGATGGTGGATTTTATCATATGGGGACAGATAATTTGTGCTGATTACAAATAATATAATATATTACAAATAATAGCCCTGACCAAAACACCTGCAGAAATACTGCAGGAATGACATAGCAGCAGTTAAATGCAGCCTTCTGTAAGCTTTAAATATCCACTGGGCTTACATCAAATACATCAAAACACAACAATAAAAACAGTTTTCTGAACTTATCAATATGACTCTGTCCTTCACATAGACACACATACCGGTATGTAATGTCATGACGTAAATACATCATAATGTAATAATATATTAATGTGTTATGTCATATGAATACATGTTATATGGTAATAATATATATATATATGTTATAATGTAACTATAAATATTACTAAGAATACTATAGAAATATTGATTAAATATGAAAACCATGTCATGGCTATCTGTTTCTGGTTATTTTCATATAAAAGTACGTTTTTCAATGTTTATAATTATTCACAAGTATGCAGTGTCATAACTACATCTCTGACGTTCATGACAAACCAAACTGTTTGAAAATCTGTTGAGAATTGAGCAAGTTAAGGTTGTTTAAGCAGTACATGCTCCATTGAACACAATGTTATTCTGAGCGAGTTCTCCTGTGGCAAGATGGCCGCCGTGTGACGACGTCGCTCTCCATTGGCAGCAGCGCGGACGAGTCATCTAGCCTTTATATATGTCTATGCTTTTTCCCGTCTGTTTCTTCTTCACTCACATTCTCTTTGTAAAGTTAATCTGCAGCTCCATGTTGTTAAACTCTCTCCATCTATTTCGTTCAAAGGTTAGTCCAAGTTTGATATTTGTACGTGTTCAGTTTTCACAACGTTCCTCTGAAAAACATGAAGAAACTTGAGAGAAACGAGGACAAAAGAAGAAACGCAACCATCAACACGTCAGAAACCGAACAGCCAACCATCTGTCACCATTTTATAAACTTTAATGTCTGCAGCATTAAACAAAAAACCTTGAAGATTTCAGAAGTCAGTGCAGTCAGATACGGTTGCTTTTATTTCCCTTATTAAAATGTTTTTATTGATTTAGAAAACAAGAAAATTTGGTTTAGATGATGATAAATGAATGAGGAAATGAGTGTGATGTGGGATACACATCACGATACTTGAATCACGATACAATACGATATTGCGGTATCCCAATTTTGCGGTATATTGCGATATTATACATAATTCGCTGAAAACTGTAAAAGGCTTTAAGCATTTTAAAATCTGAGCTGCACGTACATCAGATTATCGTGTAGTCCATGGGACAAACTAAGTCAAAATAATGCAATTCAAATCATCCATGCTGTGTTATCGTAACTATATAAGCTAAAGTTACAACATATTTATGTACGTTTTTCATATTATTTACATAATGAGATTTTAACAATATTATTGAATCACATGCATAAAATCAAGTTGTACTAGATTTACAACTCGTCTGACACATGATTTCTTCTAAAGCTGATGTTGAGATCCGTGTTGAAGCTGCAGATCTGCAGGTTGGAGAGCAGGAAGAAGAGGGAGGATCATCGGGATCAGATTCCAGGAAGAGGACAGACTTTGGATTTAACCCTTTTATATCAGACATCCGTTTAGGAGTAAATGTCTTTTTACCTTAACTCATATTTAGTCAGAAATAATCATGAAAATGTAATTAAGTTTTCATTTTAGATGGATGAATCATTTTATTGTTTACAATTCTGGAATATTACACTCTCCATATGTAGAAAGAGCGGCAGTGCCCCCTGGTGGTGAGTTATAAAAGCTCAACAGAATCAGAAAAAGGTTTATTGCCAAGTTTGTTAGACACACAAAAGGAATTTGTTGTGGTGATTGGTGCAATACAATACAAATATAAAAGCAAATATATAAGAGAGAAAATGTATAAGCAAAAATTAACAATATGAGTTTTTTAAAGTGCCGGATATGAGTCTATGCAAAAGTGACTTAGGATGTGCGTTAAAGGGGACCTATTATGGCATTTAATGTATATTTTAAACAGGCATTGAATGTCTTAAAAACAATCGAAAGATTGTTTTTTCTACATAAATCCGAAATTCAGCCTCTGGGCCCTGTCTCTAGTTTTACTGCTTCTAACCTTCTCTGTGAGGGATTATGAGGGGGCGGGGTTATGATAATGAGGCTCTGTGCTGATTGGCTGCTTGAATGACGTGTAGCAGGGGAGGGAACAAAGCCTCGCTCCGGGCAGAAGAGCCGGCTGCGTACACAAAGCGTGTCCCATGCGATGCGATCGAACTTGAGTGACAAAATCAATTCCATTGCTTTATTTTTTTTGTATTGGACTGTCCTAACTGGCCGCGAGTTTAACGGTTTCAGTGTGGACAGATAGCGTCCGACGCTCGCATGCAGTAAGACACGGTGTAAACGGATCTTAAAGCCTGAATTACGGTTCTGCGTTAAATCGACGCGTACCCTACGCCGTAGGCTCTGCGTTGGTGAAACGCAGAACCATAAATCAGCCTTTAGTCAACTCGTCTTCACACAGGAAGATTTGATTGAATTCTAAACAGGTACACCACAGTTATTTACTCCGATTCCTCATCATTTCATTTTATTATGTTACAAGACAAATGAATCATGTTAACTGTAAATAAATCAAAACACTGAATTTTCACAAATGGCAACTTTATTGTTAAAAAAAACCAACATAAGTTGTATATAAGTAACATTTATGCACTATTGCTGGCTCAAGGAAGGACCGTGCATCTTCTGAAGGTGTCGTTGAACAGCTTCAGATAATAATGATCTTAACTACGCTGCAGCCGTCTGGACATGTGGTTGGGTGGAGCGGGTCGTCCTCCATCCTGAAGGTCGTGGACTGACCCCAGTCTGAGGAGTCTTTGAGCAGGACACTGAACCCCACACTCTCACCTGATATGACGACTGGGCTACGATGTAGAACATAATTACTACTGTAAATATGCAGTACTGACACTTGAAAATCAAACTTGTCGTCAGTTCAACATTTACTGGAATTTAAACTGAGCAGAGAGAACTTGGAAGCAGGACTGAAGATCACAAAACTGCATCTGGACGAACCAGCAAACTTCAGGAACCGTGTCATCAAGATTCAGGTGTCTGTTCCGGGACTCTCCTGTGTTTCCATGGAGATGCCCTCTGACCCTGAACTCTTCCTCATCATCAGCACCAGCAGCAGGATGGCAGCAACCAGCAGGACGACGGAGCAGAGATGACGTGGACACTGAATGAGCGGAAAGACTCCGCCCTCCAGCTCACGTCCAGCCGGTTGTCCAGACTCAGGTGAGACGCTGCACAGGTGTACTTGTGCTTCCTCTGCAGCTCCTCTTCATCCACCACCAGCGTCTTCCTCAGCTGGTAGAGACCGTTGCCGTTGGGCAGCACCGAGCCAACGGTCATTTCCTCCTCGTCCACGGGTTCACCGTCCCGCAGCAGCGTCAGGTTGATGTGGCGAGGGTAGAAGTCTGTGGCCAGACAGGTGATCTGGGCCCCGCCCCCCCCCCCCCGGCTGTGATAGGAGGCGTAGTCGAGGTCGAACACGACGCATCACCAGGTGCTTGTTGATCTCCAGCAGGTGTTTCAGAGTCCGGGCACAGAAGGGCAGGAAGATGTTTGAGAAGCGCATCTGAAAGTAAATCTGCTCCATGGTGTCCAACTGGAACTCCCAACCATCACCACCGCCGTACAGGAAGTGGGTCGTGTTACACACTACGCTTTCGGCATCATGACCATTCACACCATCCCTGACCATGAGGAAATGATGCTGATCGTCTTCCTGGTCCCCACAAACCACCATCCTCTGTTGAACGTAGATGCCTGGAGAGGTCAGGTTCAGCTGTTTTCTGGCTATGTCCAACCTGATCCTCATATTCTCCATATTGTTCTTCAGCCCATCCAAGGCGAACTGTCCCACGTCAAGCTCCTCCCCTTTCTCACCTCCGGCACCGACCTTCATCACTCTGGTGGTCTCTGAGTCATAGTACCCCACCTGGATGTCGTCCAGCATCAGGACCGCCATGTACTCTGGGAACTGGGTTGGTCCTGAGATGTAGTTGAGCAACACCGACAGCGAGTGCCCGGAGCCTAAAAAAATGCACAGAATTATCGGTAAGACCAGGGGTGAAAGTAAGCTGGATCGGTCCGGAACGGGAATCTGGAAAGAAATATAGACCCGGATCCCACAGGAAGGCGTTTTGAGCAGAGTGGGAGGAGAGAGAAGAGTGGAGAGGACAGATGATCCAGCTGTTATTCCCAGTTTACTGATGCTCACAACACGAGCAGAAACTAATCAAATGTTAACTAGAAGACAAACGTATCCCTTTATCTAACGCTGACAGTTTGTCCCTCAGACGAGCAAACTACACTACAGCAGTGTAACGTTACATTTACACCGCTGTAATGTAACGAGCTGCCCACAGCGCCTCCTGGTGGCAGAACACAGGAATATACAGTGAACACATACAGAACACACCTGTCAAGTCTCCCGTTTAGGTGGGAAACTACCGTATTTCACCCCTCTTTCCCGCTGTCTTCCCGTATTAGTATTTTCCTGTAAATTTCCCGTTTTATAATGTAATAATTTTTAAACCGCAAACTGAATTGTCACTAGTCTCGCCAGAAACTGCCTCTTGCTGCAGCCTGGGGGACAGTTCTCAGATGTTAGTGGCAACAACGGGAACAAACTCAGAACAACAAACCAGAGATGGATGGATGTAACCAGAGAGAGGAGACATTTCTGACAAAAAAGCAAACTTTGTGTAAATATCTCTAAAAAAAACTTTCCTAAAGAGGAACAGGACCATGAACAGTTACGAGTTCTGAAAGTTATTTCAGCTGGAGACACAGAAACGTGCGTCTGTGTCATCAGTCATTGATGGCAGAGAGCCACATGAGTGAAAATGACAAATTAAAATAAAATGTAAATGTTTCACTTGAAGACAATCAATGCATATATAAACTAAAAATGTTTAGAATAAATAAGTGTGCTTTAATTCACTAGTGTTTTCATTTAGGCTCTATTATAGGAATTACAAACGCAGGAATGTCCACAGCATTTCAGTGTCAACAAAGGTAGAACTAGCAGATTCTGAGCTCATAATTGTAGTTTGTAAGTGGTTGACAGGTAGTTATTTTAGATTTCTCATAAATCTGTCTTTAAATGTAATAATACTGGACCTCGGTTGGACTGGCGGGACAGCGGCGGATTATTATTATTATTATTTTAAAATCCAAAACTTGACAGGTATGATACAGAATCGCCATCAAAATGCAGAGAAAGATTTACGACATATTTAAGAGAAAAAGGGAGTCTGACTCCGAAGTTAGAGATGAAGAAAAGAGGGAGGAAGCAGCAGCAGAACCAAAAAGAGGGGCAGGCTATTGACAGAATTAAGGGCCAACTAACTAAATAATATTACACTTTACTGTCTCAGAACACACACATAACATTACACTGGAAATATTAAAATGTTTTTTTTAATGTATTTAGATGGGATAATGCATATTGACACATAAAGCAGTGTAAAAACATACTATTATCTAGCTCTGTGCAGCTCTCATCTAGAACATTACATGTCTATGTGAGAACATCCTTTTTACAGTTAGTCTTACTCTGAATTAGGTAAACAACACTAGTTTTACTTTTTTATAAACTATAAGCATACTATAATTTTAAAATTGTAAAATTGAATTTGTGAAACACAGCTGTTTCCAGCAGTATTTGTTACTGAACTCATCACCAGGTGGAGGAGCAGAAACCCCGACATCAGCTGGAGAACAAACATATTTATTACACTGCTGGTAAAAACCCGACCGTCTGTTTCTGAGTTTTTACTTTCAGTTTTGCAGATGAAAACACACGAAGACCCACGAAGACCCACGCAACAGCAGCGGAACTGATGAGCAGAGTCTGGTTCCTGACGGACGGACAGAGGAGGAGGACGGACGGTTCTGTTGTTTCCTTTCTTTTTCCTCTTCAACAATGTCTAAGGTGAATCATCTGAGAGAGTTTATCGGTCAGCGACTAACAGCAGCTGCTGTAGAAATATTGTCAGTGTTTGAAAAAAGCATCTTGGAGTATGAAGAAGAGCTCGACCGTCAGCGCAGACTGTTGGACCTCGCCTGGAAACCTGAAATCAGACTCCACAGAGTCGGTACGTAACCCTGGAAAGTTGAATGAATGAACACATGAGTATGACTCCTACAAGATCCCTTTGTTTCCAGTTAAAAGCCGTGGTGATGAAGCAAACCAACTAAATGGGAAACTCCCCAGCTCAAGCAGCTGCTGATGTGGGATTCGGAAACATCCCGAACTAACTTGTTGTTCTGTTTACTTGGTGCTGCCTTTCATGCTCCATTCACACTCTGGACCAGACTCATATTTCACACTTTACACTTAATCCTTTATTCTGTAGAAAAGATGCAGATCACAGTCGCTCCGTGTAGATATTTTTTTTAGATTTATTTATTCAGCACAGTATAAAAAACAGAACAAGTAACATACAAATGTAAAAGAGAGATTGGTAATGTGCTCGACTCCGGTCCAGCCGTCATTACGGTCTAATCAGCTGCTCCTAAATGTTCATGTGCTCCTATTTCAGCCTTTACGGTAAATGAATAAATGCGGCTCAGAAACAGAAATATATGAAAATACTGAGTTTGAGATAATGCAGATATGTTTTTTTCATATATTTTTTTCATTACCTTGATTACACCCAAACTTCCACCGTAATATTTACACACTCTTACTGTAAAATATATTTTTTTTACTTCAGGTTCTGTTTTGCAGAGACTATAAAAATGAATTCTCCCATAATTTCACCCAATACCTCATATATCTCTCTTCATAACTACAATTACTACAAGCATGCTTAATTTCAAACAATTTTTCTTTAGAAATATTGAAATATTAAGGTGTAAACTTCAAACACTACTTTTCTACAAAGGTCAGTCGCCTTTGTTGCAGAGACTGTAAAAATGAATTCTAAAACTAAATCAAATATCCACATAGTGTGCTTAAGGATGATTATAAAACAATGAGGCGATTGTGGTGACGGGACTGAGCCTGTGATTCTTTGTGGATTATAAAAGTACAGTGAATGTGAAATTGAGCAGACCTGTAGTGAAAAGGTTGAAGTTCAGATCTTAATATTTCAATATTTGTACAGTAAAATTATTTGAGATTAAGCATACTTGCAGTGATTGTAGTCCTGAAGAGAGGTATATGAGGTATTAGCTGAAATTATAGAATAATTAATTTTTACAGTCTCTGCAACAAAATCAACTGACCTTTGTAGAAAAGTAGTGTTAGAAGTTTACACCTTAATATTTCAATATTTCTACGGTAAAATTGTTTGAAATTAAGCATACTTGTAGTGACTGCAGTTGTGAAGAGAGGTATATGGGGTATTGGGTGAAATTATGGGTGAATTTCATTTTTATAGGCCCTGCAAAACAGAAACTGAAGCAAAAAAAGGCGATTGACTTTTGTAGAAAAGTAAATTGTTTGAAGTTTACACCTTAATATTTCAATAATTGTACAGTATAATTGTTTGAAATTCACTGTGCCTGTAGTGATTCTAGTTCGGAAGAGAGGTATATGAGGCATTGGGTGAAATTAATGGAGAATTCATTTTTATAGTCTCTGCAAAACAGAACCTGAAGCAAAAACGGCGATTGACCGTTATAGAAAAGTAAGATGTTTGAAGTTGAGATCTTAAAAGAAAAGTGTTTCATCCTTTTCTTTTACAGTAATAGCGTGTAAATATTACAGTGGAAGTTTGGGTATATGAAAAAAACATATCTGCATTATCTCAAACTCAGTATTTCATACCTTTCTGTTTCTGAGTCTCATTCATTCATTTACCGTAAAGGCTGAAATAGGAGCACATGAACGTTTAGGAGCGGCTGATTTGACCGTAAATACGAATGACGGCTGGCTGGACCGCAGTAGTGCTCAGTTGAGGCAAAAAGCCCAAGGGGCTTATACGAGGCTTCTGCCTGTAAAATACAGCAAAATATTGTACAAAGATTTAAAATATGCAGAATACATGATTGCAGTCTAAAAACAAAGACAAAGCAAATAAACAGCAGCATGAATAGAATACATGGTATCTACATGATTAAAGAAAAAAAATATCCACAAATATCATTAGGTAATCTGATCAATTAAATGTGTCCTGAGCTTCTGTTTAAAATGATTGAATGAAGTAGAGGTAGACGAGATTGCTGTAGGTGTTCCATAACTGTATCTGATGGAGAACTGACACAAACCAGTACGGAACTTCAGGAGATTTAAATGATTAGCCTGTCTTGTATTAAAATGTTGCATATCACTGTTGAACTGAAAAAAATCTTTAAATGGCAAAGAAAATGAAACTGGCAGGAACAATACTTTGAAAATAAAATTGCAGGTTTGATATGTATTTAACTTAAAGGGAAAGTTCGGTTTTTTACAACCTGGACCTTATTTCTGGCATTTTTTATGGTTGTATACTCACCCAGGCAAGTTTGGTGTCATTTGGAGTCCTTCGGAAGATATTAGGAGTTTTTTGCGAGCCGCTTCTCCATATGATGGTAGCGGATGGGGCACAGCGGGAAACAGACGATGCAGCGTCTAAATAACACATGATTGCCGCGAAACTCTTCATTTCTTTTATGAATCACTAGATCTGCTTCCAGGACCTGCTGTCTACATCCGGAGCTGTGTGTGTAACAAATAAATCAGTTTGTAAACAAGACCTCTGAACTCATGACGTCATCTCTGTGCGCGCACTCTGTCCTCCGTTCAGTGAGCTCTTCAGCCGTATACTCCGGCTCAAAACGGTAAAGACGTCCATCATATTCAAAGTCGTCGTCCACAACCTCAGAATTTGACAAATATTCAGACATGTTTCAAATAACTAACAGTAAACTAACAGCAGCGAACTCCAGCTGTACATGGAGCTGTGTCTGGGATGCGCGCACAGAGATGACGTCATGAGTTCAGAGGTCTTGTTTACAAACTGATTTATTTGTTACACAGACAACCCCGGATGTAGACAACAGGTTCTGGAAGCAGATCTAGTGATTCATAAAAGAAATGAAGAGTTTCGCGGCAATCATGTGTTATTTAGACGCTGCATCGTCTGTGTCCCGCGGTGCCCCCATGCGCTACCGTTATATGGATAAGCGGCTCGCAAAAAAACTCCTAATATCTTCCGAAGGACTCCAAATGACACCAAACACCTCTGGGTGAGTATACGACCATAAAAAATGCCAGAAATAAGGTCCAGGTTGTAAAAAACCGAACTTTCCCTTTAAAGATGGGTAAAATATTGAGTTTTTTGAAAAGAGGGGCAGAATGAGCAGACCAATTACTGTGTATGGCATTCCTGCAGAATCTTTTTTACAACATATGAAGTTTATGAAGATGTGTGTTGTAGGTAGCTCCCCAAATACTATTACACTAAATGAGATATAGGTATATCAAGCTATAATAAAGAGTTGGGAGACAATTTTCATTCACCAAACTACGGAATTTGCCAATAATACCAATAGATTTAGATATTTTTTTACAGACATGGTTGATGTGGTTTTTCCAGCTTAAATTTCATGGATAATTACACCAAGGAAGGTTGTTGATGTAACCTGAGTGAGCGGGTCATCTCCTATAGACAGACCGGTGTTAAATTTACAATATATTTTATTTATTTATTTTTTCCACAATATCTTTATTTGAGTTTTATAGCAGCACAAGACAATCACAGTAAAAACAATCATGTCATGTATAGTCTAGTCATGGCCATGTCTTTTCTTATAGATTAGCTGCCAAATATAGCAACAAAAAAAAACCAGCTTAAAACAAAACAATCACAATAAAAACACACGCCGTGTCTATTACCTGAATTACGGTAATGTGAGGCCGGCCACCATGAGAACGGTAAAGGGAGAAGGGGGCGGGTGAAGCCCCCGTGAGTTGCGATGTGAATGAGACTCCACTGAGCTGTTTAATGCGTAAACAGATGATAAAGACTTTTAAGGATTTGCTTGATGTGTAAAGTGAAATAAAATACAATCAAACTAAGTTTTGCTCCGCTCTATTTAAATAAGCACACGTTAAAGGTTAAAGCCTCGTGATGCGTGCTGCTGCAGCCGACTTCCTGGTTCCCCAAGCGGGTCCGATGACCTGGTTCTCGGCAGCTTTGCGAGCAGAGATTTCTGGGGTCTGTCTCAGGTCAGATCAGCTTCACACTCCGAGATTTGCAGCCAAATCTGTCGGTTACAAACCCGGTACCGGATCCCGACATGCGCGGGTGTGTATTCGCGGCGCGACACACACACAGATTCTCATGTATGTGGTGCTGGACTGGCGCAGCTGATGGACAGAAACCTATGGGGATTTTTAAAAGAAAAACTTTGCATAAGACGTTTCCAGCCGGAGTCATTATAAGGACGAATGAAAAGGGGGGGCTGGATGAAGGGATGATATAGGAGCCAAATAAGGTTGTCATTCACTGTGTGTGTGTGTGGGTGGCGCTGTGTGTTACCTGAGCCACAGGTACGTGTATAAAGGTGATGACGTCACATTGTTTGACAGATGTTTGGCCCGGAAGGGCAAATGGTTTTTGACCGCTGTGGCGCTAAAGTTACACTTCATGCTTTGTCTGATCAACATTAATCAAGACGCAATAAATATTGTTTTAATCGCATCAGAAGAAAGCGTCCTGGCTCGTCCGTCACCGCCGGGGAAAGTGGGCAGCAGCAGCCAAGCGCGTCGACCAGATCCCGGTCAAACATTCTCAGTAGCCAAGCACTGGGCTTGGCTCCTACAGATGATGATCAAGAAGCTGATTCCAGGTCTGGAAATTCGGACTGGCGCAGCTGAATCAGCGGAGCTCGTGTCGGATACAAACCCCGGTACCGGCTCCCCGACAGCGCGTGTGTGAGCGGGTCCAGCGCGGCGGAGCGGAGGAGGACCAGCGCGGCGGTCCCGGGACGCGGGACCCGGGACCGCCGCGGGACCAGCGCGGGGCGGGGGGGGGGGCGGACCGGGACCGGGACCGGGACCGGGACCCGGTCCAGCACGAGGGAGCAGACGGGGAGCGGACCCGGTCCAGCGCGGGGGGGAGCGGGACCGGGGACCCGGGACCGCCGCGGTCGGGATCCGCAGCACAACGGGGTATGAAAAGTTTATTTAGTCTTGTGCTTGGCTGCCACGCTGATGGACAGAAACTGCCGGCTATGGTGATTTTTAAAAGAAAGGCGTTGCCTAAACAGACTTTTCCAGCCAGAGTGAAATGAAAAGGGCTGGATGGATGAGGAGATGATCGGGTGGCTGAGACAGGTTTATGTGCAGCGCCCCGGTGGTTTTTTTTAACTCTTTAATGCAGAAACAGAATATGAACCTTTGAAGGGTTTGATTGATGTGAAAAGTGAAATAAAATATCAAACTAAGTTTTGCTTCCGCTCTGTTTTTAGCGCGTGTGTGTTCTGCAGCGCGCGTGTGTGCAGCTCCGTCTACAGAGACGGCGCCTTTTGGGTCGGTGCGCCGTATGTGTGTTTTAAAACCAAAAATGACACACAAAACTGAGGGTGCGCCTTTCCACACAGTGCGCCATATGGTCGCGAAAATACGGTAATGGATTGTGAAATAATAGTAATAATAATGATACGCTACGCGCTTTAAAAGTAACAGAGAAAAAATAAATACATACATACATACATACATACATACATACATACATACATACATACATACATACATACATACATACATACATACATATAAACAAACATACACACCATACCCACAGTTAGTGATCATTTTGGTTTTCTGTTAAGTCTGAGATCTTGACATATTCAATACAGGGCTTCCATGTACCTTCAAATACATGCTGTTTGGCTTTCAGAATATAAGTATTTCTTTCCAACGGTAGGGTTGATAACATTTGTCTTAACCATTGACTGGTACTTGGTTAATGGCTTCTTTTCCATAGTAGTGCAATACATTTTTTGGCATTTAAAAAGCTTAAATCTATAATTGCTTTTTCATATTTACTGAAGTTATGTTTCTCTGGATAAAGGCCCAGCAGGAAAAGTTTAGGATCCAATGATATTGATTTGGAAATTATCTTTTCGATGATGACTCTTATCTCTTCCCAGAATTTAATAATTATTCTACACTGCCAAAGGCAGTGAAATAGTGTTCCTCTATCTTCTGTACATTTTGTGCATATGTCTGGTATATTTGGGTCATATCTATTCAAATCCATCGGTGTCAGATACATCCGCATTAACCATTTATATTGTATTATTCTAAGGCGTGCATTTATGGATCCAGAATGAGCGTTGGCACATGCGGCTTCCCACTCTTCCTTGGTAATATCTGTTTGGATGTTTTCCTTCCAGGCCCTTAGCTTATATGTTGAGTTCTCGCTTGAAAATGATATCATCAAATTGTAGATGTCTGATATTGCACCCTTTCTCAGACAATTCTTTGTTACAATTTTTTCTAGTTCTGTGCTACAGGGTTTAGAAAGTAGATTGCTTTGATTTATTTTAACATCATTTATAAGCTGAAGGTAGTTGAAGAAATGTTTTCTATTAAGATTATATTTAGCTACTAGTTCTTCAAAGGACATCATATCATCTGAGTTTGTTGTGTATAGATTTTTAATTGTTTTTAGTCCCTTAGTTAACCACAATTTGAATGTTTCATCTGCCCTGCCTAAATTGCGATAGTGATTGTGGTTCGTTTAAGTATTTCTTCACTTCATACCAAATCTTTATCATTTGTTTAACAATTTGATTTTTAGTTTGTTTACAAAGCTTTTGTACACTGTCTGAATAAATATATGAAGGAAGAGATAGATTTAAGCCACAAGATTCCATTTCAGCCCAGTGGGGGGCATTATCCATTGAAAAATAAAACATAATAGACCTCAGTTGTGCAGCCCAGTAATACCATATCAAGTTCGGACATTTTAGACCCCCCCGGTCATATGGTAAGTACAATAAAGACAAGCGTATTCTCGCCCTACGGTTGTTCCATAGAAAACCAACAAATAATGTTTTGACTTTTGAGAATAAATCTGTAGGTGGTGGTAATGGGATGTTCTGGAATAAATAAAGCAACTTTGGCAAAATATTCATTTTTAAAATATTAACTTTGCCCATTATGGATACTGGTAACGACATCCACCTGTCGATTGACTCACTAACTTCTGCCATTAAAGGTTCATAGTTGGCACTTGCTACCTGTTCTAACCCGGGTACAATGCGTATTCCCAAATATTTAAATTGGTCCACAACATTGAACTGAATTGCTTCAGCTATTGGATTTTTCCTCTCATTTGAATTAAGTAGTAATATAGAGGATTTGGTATGATTCACTTTATACCCTGAGATATCGCCAAACGCTCTTATCAGCTGTATCAGAGCTGGGATTGATTTCCTTAAACAGGACATAAATAAGATTACATCGTCCGTGTAAAGGGCAATTGTGTGCTCTACTGGTCCTACTTTAATTCCGCAAAACTGTGGATGAGAACGTTTTGCTATAGTAAACGGTTCTATTGCTAATGTGAATAACAAGGGTGAGAGAGGGCAGCCCTGTCGACATCCTTTGTTAACATTTATTGGTTTTGAAATATTTCTGTTCGTAGAATTTCTGCTGTAGAGTTATTGTATATGACCTGCACCCATTTAATAAAGATATTTCCACAACCAAATCTTTCTAAAACATTGAAAAGATAAGGCCATTAGACCCTATCAAAGGCCTTTTCGGCATCTAGTGATAATAGGGCTGTATCTGGTTTATCTTTTTTTATAGTGAATGATATTCAGTATTCTTCTGACATTATGGAAACCTTGTCTTCCTGATATGAATCCATTTTGGTCCTTATTTACAATTTTTGGCAGAATTCTCTGTAATCTAATTTCTAGAAGCTTACATAATATTTTAAGGTCCGAGTTTAGGAGGCTTATTGGTCTCAGATTTTCACACTTATTATGGGTTTTGCCTGGTTTTGGCAGTAAAATAATTAGAGCTTTATTCATCGAAGATGGAAGATTGCCACTCCGAAATGCCTCGAGAAACATTTCTAAATGGGGTGTTAGCAATATTTTTTTAAATGCTTTGTACAAGTCAATCGGGAGACCATCTGGTCCTGCTCTTTTTCCTGATTTCAAATTATCTATGGCGTTACAGATTTCTTCTTTGGTAATATCTGTATTTAAATCTTGTTTATATTCATCTGGGGTACAAGGAATAGGTAATCCATCTAAAAATCTATTTTGTACATTAATAGAGTTAGTTGTACCATATAATCTTTTAATAATAATCTCTGAAAGCATCATTTATTTCTGTAGGGTTCACCACAACATTCCCGTTGGATGTTATTGTTGTAATAGCTGTTCTGGTCTCTAATTGTTTTATTTGCCATGCTAATAGTTTTCCAGATGTATCACCTTGTTCATAGAATGACTGTTTTAATCTTAGAAGACTAGATGCGGCTCTAAAAGCAGATTGTTTGTCATATTCAGACCTCAGAATTAGTAATTATTTTTCCAGTTGAGAGTTGTTTTTTTCATAAACTTTTTCTTGAAGAGTTTTCTTTTTTTTTGCCAAATGTAATCTCTCTTCTTGTGCCTTTTTTTGACTTTGAACCCGTATAGCTTATTATATGTCCTCTGAGAAAGGCTTTAAATGCTTCCCACCTTATACATGCTGTTGTCTGTGTAGTGTTAGTTTTGAAGAACTACTCTATTTGTTTTCCTATGTACTTTACAAAATTCTTCATCTTGTAAGCACTTATGCTGAAAGCACCATCTAGGTGGGCCAATTGGCAATTTTGAGGTCATTGGGTATTATTCCAGTTTCTAGAGATTTGGTGAAAATATGGGTCAAAGGCTTAGCAATTGAATGTCTAGTTTTCATCATTAAGTTAGATCTGACCTCATCATGACCAGCAGCTGAGTCTTTCAGGCACATAATTATGTCAAAGATTTCCTTCTCTGTAGGAGGCTTGAAGCTCTGAATAGAAGGATGGGAACCTGTCAGAAACTCAGATGGAGACCCGGCTATAGGAGTTATCCTTTCTGAAAGAACTGTACCAATATTAACAAAATAATTGTTAAAAACATATGCAATGTCAGATGGGTCAGAGTAGACTCGATTGTACAAGATTGGCTGTAGAATTATTCATATTTAGAAGCTGGTTAATGACTCCCCAGGTAGTTTTTATGTTATTAGAAGCCTCATTGAATTTGTCGGAAAAGTACTTTTTCTTGGCAATTCTAACAAGATGATTATAATTGTTACGAAATGTCTTATAATTTGCTTTATTAATTGGGGATGGATTACTGATGAATTTCTTATACAATCTATTCTTAGCTTTCAGAGACTTGTGGAGATCTGGTGTAAACCAGGGTTTTCTAAATGCAGAGACCTGGTTTGCTTTTTTGCTGACAAGAGGAAAGCACCTGTTGAATACAGAGTTGAAAGACTTGAATAATGACTGATATGCTTGTTCAACATCATCATGGGTGTATCCATCATCCCATAGGATGTCATCAACCTGCATCTCAAACCGGTCAACATTTATTTTGTTATACACTCTATACCTTAGAACTAGAACTTGTAAGATGTGAGAGGACACTGGCAAAAAACACGACGGTTGGAGGATGCTCATATAGGTGTTCATATGCAGTACTTGTATTTAGATCGTTATATATGACGCGGAAGAAGCCATTTCTAGAACAACAACTTTATTCTTCAACTGTCTCGATAACAACGCAGTAACACAAGAGTACAGTCACAGTGCCGCCTAATGGTCACACAGAGTAATGCACTTGTTTTCAAATATATACAACATAGATGAAGGGGAAGACCGAAGGTTCAGGACAAAGTTTAAACCTCACAAATACAACCAAACAATCAACACTGGGAAGCACTTTTGACTTGTTAAAATCCTATCTTTTTGTCCCTTTTTGTAATTCCAGAACTCCCACAAGAAAATGTTTGTAAGGTGGAGGAGGACGGGGTTTTCAGTGACCAGCACCTGGATAACCTGGAGAGGAGCTGCAGCCCGGACCAGGGGGAACCAGGGCATCCACAGACTACAGAACTGGAGGAAGACTCCAGCGGTCAGGAGATGAAACGCAAGGACGTAGAGGTGGATGTCTCATTGGTCAATGTCGCTGATGTGAAAGTTGAAAATGGTGAACCGGGACCAAACTGTGACCAGCTGCTGTTGCACACTTCTCCTGAAGCTCAAAACAAAGATGAGGAAGGGACTGAAAGTTTACGCTCAGACTCCAGTAAAACTGCAGATCCGGAGCCAATGAGACGACACGGTGAACACGAAGATGCTGCTGTCCCGTCAGACAGCAACTGTAAATCAAAGCTGGACAGGACCCACACGGGGAAGAAGGCGTTTTCTTTTAGCACTTGCAGGGAAGATTTCAGTAAAAGTTGTAATTTAATGGATCACATGAAGATACACACTGGCGAAAGGCCGTACCTGTGCAACACCTGCGACAAAACCTTTACTACATTATCAAATCTTAAACGGCACATATACACGCACACGGGCGAGAAGCCCTACATCTGCAAAACATGTGGAAAAAGTTACAGGCAACGTTCCCACCTGGTGGGTCACTCGAGGACCCACACTGGCGAAAAGCCATACCTGTGCAACACCTGCGGAAAATCGTTTGGACACGCATCACTTCTTAAAAATCACATATACACGCACACAGGCGAGAAGCCCTACATCTGCAAAACATGTGGAAAAAGTTACAGGCTACGTTCCACCCTGGTGGTTCACTCGAGGACCCACACCGGCGAAAGGCCGTACCTGTGCAACACCTGCGGAAAAACCTTTACTGAATCATCAGCCCTTAAACGGCACATAACCACGCACACGGGCGATAATCTATATTTGTGCAAGACGTGCAACAAAGGTTTTAGCCGCAGAATTGATTTGCTGAGACACATGACATATCACCCGGAGGAGAAGTCTGGTGACTCGTGACAAATGAATTTCATGTTGTCGTCCTCCGGGGGCAGCTGTCCACTCCTGTCTGGCCTACAGAAGACTGGTGACTTCTGGTGACCACAGAAGAAGAACCCGCAGAAGTCCAACCACCACCTCCTGCGGCTGATGAGCCTAATCCCCTCCCCACAAGGGTTGCAGGTTCAACCCGGATTTATACTTCTCCGTCAACTTGAAATTTGTTGCTGTTGGTAACTTGCTGTCTCCAGGGTGCAAATAAAGAGCTGTTAGTATGTGCTGATTTTTCTTTAAATGTGACAGTTTATTTTGTTCATCTACAAAGCCTCTCTCACACGTCCTTTTTCCCATCCGTTTCTTCTTCACTCACATTCTCTTTGTAAAGTTAATCTGCTGCTCCATGTTATTAAACTCTCTCCATCTACTCCGTGCAGAGGTTATATATTGTGATGTTATACATAGTTCTCTGAAAACTGTAAAAGGCTTTATGCATTTTAAAATCTGAGATGCACCTACATCAAATTATCGTGATAATTCATGGGACAAACTAAGTCAAAACAATGTAATTCAAATGATCCATGCTGTGTTATTGTAACTATATGTTACAACATATTTGTGTACGTTTTTCATATTATTGAAATATGAAATTAACAATATTATTGAATCACATGTATAAAATCAAGTTGTGCTAGATTTACAACTCTTCTGACACATGATTTCTTCTAAAGCTGATGTTGAGATCCGTGTTGAAGCTGCAGATCTGCAGGTTGGAGAGCAGGAAGAAGAGGGAGGATCATCGGGATCAGATTCCAGGAAGAGGACACACTTTGGATTTAACCCTTTTATATCAGACATCCGTTTAGGAGTAAATGTCTTTTTACCTCAACTCATATTTAGTCAGAAATAATCATGAAAATGTAATTAAGTTTTCATTTTAGATGGATGACTTATTATATTGTTTATAATTCTGGAATATTACACTCTCCATATGTAGAAAGAGCAGCAGTGCCCCCTGGTGGTGAGTTATAAAAGCTCAACATAAACCCAAGAGTGAACAATCTACTTTAATGATAATAATAAAAAATGTCTCTCCACATTTCTAGTCCATGAAAGAAGGCAGATGTTATGTCCATCAAATGCAGTGTCCATTGTTTTTGATAACTTCCTGCCACAAGGAGCCTCAGAGACTGAAGCACAGGTTGGAGATTCCTTCTGTAGCAGAAACTTGCAGTTCCTCAAAACCTTGTGCAACAAGCCTGGCTTTTGGTACCAGTCCATTTTCCATCTCTTTCAAAGTGCAAACTCAACGAGTGGAGATGCACTTTTGTAATAATAATTACTATAATAATAATAATAATATGATGATGGAGGGAGGACTTTGCTGTTTCAGAGCTGAGACCACTTGCCTTCATGGAGAGGGACATGAATTCGTTCATGAATAAGGACTAAAAATAACGTAAAAGTTCAAGACAGACTAATTATCCACAATATTTAACCAGTAACGAAGTCATTAATGATATGAATGAGGTGGTTAATAATTTTAACAGGTATTTTGTGATTGTTGGACCAAAACTGGCAGAAAAATGTGTGATCCTGGATCAGCTGATGGATGGAAGGAAACATTAATAAGTAGAAATCCAGATTCAATGTTTCTCACAGCTGTGGAGGAGAGAGAAATCATAGATATTGTAAGTAAATGTAAAAACAAGGTGTCAACTGACTGTGGTGATATGACAATAGTCAAAAAGGTTATTGATGGATTGTTAACTGACATACAGCTGTAATCAGTCGCTCAGAACTGGGACATTTCCAAAAACAAAAAGAAAACTGCAAAAGTCATCCCACTGTACAGAACTGGAGACAGACACCAATTCACTAATTACAGGCCTGATTCTTTACTCCCAACATTTTCTAAGATCTTAGAAAAAGTATTTATTTACAGGTTTTTTTATTTTTTATTTTTTATGGACAAATTAATTCCAATCAAAAGGCCACGCCCCTAATTACGCATTAAACTTCTTGCTTTATATAATTCCAACCTGCCACAATACGAGGAAAAAGAGGCTTCAAACCCCTGCAGAAAACCTGTGGGTGATTCCTGCATGAATGAACCGTCATTCTGAGTTTGGGGGTTAGTTTGGGATCTTTATTCCCTCTAGTGGTTAAATGTTGGAAACTGCAGCTTTAAATGTGTCTTGTATATCTATATATTTCACACCAAAATCAGTTTGATATTTAAATGTTTTAATGTCTCAAAGACTTACCATGTGTATTATTTTGAAGCCCATTGCAATAAAAGTTTCTTAATAACATACATTTTTTTATGACAAGTAATAAAGTACACATGAATTAAAAAATATTTTTATTTAATATATTGATATTAACAATCAGAAGCTTATCATATAAATTGCATCAGCTCTCATTGTGTCAGAAAAAATAAAACTCTTTCTAAACCTTCTTGCTTGTGTTGTTTTCTCAGATGTAAATCACTTTGGATAAAAGCGTCTGCTAAATGACAGAAGTCGTAGTAAACCAGTGATGAAAAGAATGTTGTATGCATTTTGTTCTAATTACTTTCGTTGGTAAATGAAATACTTACTGTAACTGCGAGAAGGAACTATATCATTTGTTCAGACTCCACTGCAGCCCTTCAAAGTTTGACTTCAAATAAAACAATAAGAGAAGATCTAGTGTTGGAAATATTAATGGTATTGTGGAGGTTATACAGAACTGGAATTACTGTGCAGTTTTGTTGGGTTCCTGCCCACATGGGTGTTGATGGCAATGAGAAAGCAGACAATATTGCTAAAAGAGCATTGAAATTGAGTAGTGAGGTAATTATGGAAATTCCTTTTGGTAAAGGTGAAGCAAAATCATGAATTAGAAAGGCAGTGAGGGATTCATGGCAGAAGGTGTGGGACAACGGTGTAAAAGGGAGACATTTTTATAACATACAGAAGTCAATTAAGGTGAAGGTTTTCAGAGGAAAGTGTAGGAGAGAGGAAGTCATTTCTAGATTAAGATTAGGTCATACTAGTTTAAAATCAACTCTGTATTTAATGTCAAAGTCCGTGTGTGATAAATGTGATGAGTGTGATGTCACAGAGAATGTAGAGCATGTGATTCTTAAATGTGGCAAGTATGAGGTAGAAAGGAACGCTTTAAAGGGGACCTATTATGAAAAACATGTTTTTTCTTGTTTTAACATATATAAAGTGGTCTCCCCTCACCCTGCCAGCACAGGGGAGACAAAATACCATGAATTTCTGCAAGCTCTCTGACCCCCGCCGGACAGAGTCCCCCAGTGTCACGTGGTTTTTTTTGAGCCGATTAGAATCTGCTCCCGTCGTGACGTCACGACGGGAGCAGATTTCCAGAGGTTCAGCCTCCGCTGCTGAAACCAGGCCCACAACCAGCTCTCTCCGCCGGCTGGAGCGCTCCATCCTTCAGCCAGTCGGACGTGGCGCCGCGGCGGAGCGGATCCGGGTTAAATCATCCAGGTTCCCGGGTGGTTTGGGAGCTGGGTCCTCGGGGGTCTGTCCCAGGTCGGACCGGCTTCACCCTCCGAGATTTTCAGGCAAATCTGTCGGTTTGATCCCCGATAACGGGCGATGCGCCGCGGATGCGCTCCGGAGCCATTCTGTGCGCCCGCCGTGGCGTTGTGGCGCCCGTCGCGCAGAATCCGCCGGGCAGATCCGGCTGAAATTCCACTGGTCGGTCCCCGGGAGTCCCTGCTACCAGTCCAGGCCGGTTCCTGCGGTCCCGGCCGGTAGGAACCGGTCAGATTCTCCCGTTAAAGCCGCGGTGATGCGCGCTGCTCCAGCAGCGCTGCTCCCGGGCGCCTGGTGTGGCTCCGGGGCCAGCGTTCAGCATCCGCCGGGTAGATCCGGCTTAAATAGTGCATAAATTTTATTTATATACTACTCATATTTTATTTTTTTAACAATAAAGTTGCCATTTGTGAAAATTCAGTGTTGTGATAATTTACAGGCTCGGGCTGCTCTGGCGGAGCGAGGTTTATGCTCCTCCCCTGCTACACGTCATTCAGGGAGCCAATCAGCACAGAGCCTCATTATCATACCCCCCCCTTCCCTAAAAATGAGGCGCAGAAAAAGAGGTTAGAAGCGGTAAAACTAGAGACATGGCCCACAGGCTGGATTTCTGATTTATGTAGAAAAAACAAGCTTTAGATTGTTTTTAAGACATTCAAGGCCTGTTTAAAATATACATTAAATGCCATAATAGGTCACCTTTAAGAGACAGGATGTACGAGCTGGGACGGGAATGGAGTTTAGTAGGTTATTAGGGAGGAGTAAGGTGATGAGGGATTGTTATAAGGAAATCCTTGTCTTTCTTAAAGATGCAGGGATAGATAATAAGATTTAAATGTGGTTATCTTATTTTATTTAGGTATTTCCTTTTTTTCCCCTTTAAGTTAGACTGTAACCAGGGGTCCGTTTCACAAAGCAGGTTCAACAAACTCTGAGTCTAATCCTGAACTCTTAGTTGATCTACTCTGAGATCGGAAACTCTGAGTTTTCGGTTCCAGAACAGCGAATTTGAGGTAATTTACTCAACTCTAAGTAGTTTCACCTGGAGTTAAGCCCGTGCGTGAGGGAAATAAAAAGCCAGCATCAGTAGATCGCTGATACAAGGATTCACCATGGCAACCGGCGACACAAAAGAGCGACATACATTTTCTTTTTTTTCTTTTTAACTTTATTTATCTTTTCAATTTACAAAATCCCTTTTAGGAAACATTAGTTTGCATCTGAAGATCCACATACATACGCCACTGGAGTTAGAAGTGTTAATACGTGCATATGGCGAGTATGAGAGCATATTTTGAAAAAAAAAAATGAAATTTTATTGTCAATTAGATCAGGGCCGTCAATTGGGTACGGCAGCTGCCACACCTCGGCTTCAGGGGAAAATGTAAATGTTTTTTTTTTTAAATATATTTATGGATTTACTCTGTATCTATTTGTATTTATGTATTCTATTACTTCATACATATAAAATAACTACAAATGCATATCAGAACAACATGATGGATTTCAGTAGGTATTATCTATCCCAACACTTGTACCCCCCCCTCATATCTTGAAATGTCCCAGCGTCCCTGACGACAGTGGTCGCTTTCAATCTCGTTTTTAGTGCGCTCTACAGATATAATATATGTCCTGCCATTTTCTTTCTTTTTATTTAAATTGATTTATTTTATTATATTTATGTTACTTATGTAATGACTTATGCACTTCATCCACTTTATGTCTCATACTGTATTTGTTTATTTAATTCCTTGATGCCTGACTGTCCACGGTCAATGTTCTGACTGTAATTGGAACTTTTAAATAAAGTTTTAAATAAAGTTTAAAAAAAAGTGCGCTCTGCAGTGTTACTAACTTACAAAAATTAAAAGGAAGCAGACAACCACGCAATAAAAAAAAAAGAAAGAAGGCAAGTGATGGGTCCAGAATATATTAACGAGGCTGTTAGCCACTGATGGATTAATTATGCAAGTTCATCTCAAAGTAAGATATAAATCCTCTTATACATCTGTTTAAGGGAAATATTTGACTTTTTTTTACTCTCCCTCTCCTTTTTGCATTTGGACTTTAACTGTTTGAAGTTAAACTGGGATGTCCCTGTGATATTGTTGCACTGACATAGTGAATAAAATACGTTGCGTTTGTCAGATACGCCTTTTCTGCTCTCTAACTCTGCCGCTTGCTGTCCGTGGTGCAGAAAACGGATGTGTATTGCGTAAAGACCCATTGGCTGAATTGACGCCACTGAGGGAGGAGACAGAGAGAAACTCCAGGTTCGCTGAAATAAACCTGGTCCCGACCAGGTTAGGTTCAGAGAGTCTGTTACTACGGTAACTGACCGAGAGCTTAAGTTACCTCTCTTTGTGAAACAGGCTAGAGTTACCTCTCTTTCTCTGGTTTGAGTTACCTCCCTTTGTGAAACGGAAAACTCAGAGTTTCCCTCATTTCAGGGTTAACAGACTCAGAGTTCTCACTAAACCTGCTTTGTGAAACGGACCCCTGGTGTAATAATGATCCTGATGTTACACACTCCGGTACAGCAGGTGGCGGTAGAACCTAATAACGTTGGTTGTGATCCGCCATTAAACCTAGAGAAGAAGAAGGAAAGGACGGTTCTGTTGTTTCCTTTCTTTTTCCTCTTCAACAATGTCTAAGGTGAATCATCTGAGAGAGTTTATCGGTCAGCGACTAACAGCAGCTGCTGTAGAAATATTGTCAGTGTTTGAAAAAAGCATCTTGGAGTATGAAGAAGAGCTCGACCGTCAGCGCAGACTGTTGGACCTCGCCTGGAAACCTGAAATCAGACTCCACAGAGTCGGTACGTAACCCTGGAAAGTTGAATGAATGAACACATGAGTATGACTCCTACAAGATCCCTTTGTTTCCAGTTAAAAGCCGTGGTGATGAAGCAAACCAACTAAATGGGAAACTCCCCAGCTCAAGCAGCTGCTGATGTGGGATTCGGAAACATCCCGAACTAACTTGTTGTTCTGTTTACTTGGTGCTGCCTTTCATGCTCCATTCAGACTCTGGACCAGACTCATATTTCACACTTTACACTTAATCCTTTATTCTGTAGAAAAGATATAGATCACCGTTTTTTTAGATTAATTAATTCAGCACAGTATAAAAACAGAACAAGTAACATACAAATGTAAAAGAGAGATTGGTAATGTGCTAGGCTGAGGCAAAAAGCCCAAGGGGCTTATACGAGGCCTCTACCTGTAAAATACAGCAAAATATTATACAAAGATTTAAAATATGCAGAATACATGATTGCAGTCTAAAAACAAAGACAAAGCAAATAAACAGAAGCATGAATAGAATACATGGTATCTACATGATTAAAGAAAAAAAATAACAAATCTAGAAATATCATTAGGTAATCTGATCAATTAAATGTGTCCTGAGTTTACGTTTAAAATGATTGAATGAAGTAGAGGTAGACGAGATTGCTGTAGGTGTTCCATAACTGTATCTGATGGAGAACTGACACAAACCAGTACGGAACTTCAGGAGATTTAAATGATTAGCCTGTCTTGTATTAAAATGGTGCATATCACTGTTGAACTGAAAACAATCTTTACATGGCAAAGAAAATGAAACTGGCAGGAACAATACTTTGAAAACAAAATTGCTGTTTTGATATGTATTTAACTTAAAGATGGGTAAAATATTGAGTTGTTTGAAAAGAGGTGCAGAATGAGCAGACCAATTACTGTGTGTGGCAATCCTGCACAATCTTTTTTACAACATGTGAAGTTCATGAAGATGTGTGTTGTAGGTAGCTCCCCAAATACTATTACAGTAAATGAGATATGGATATATCAAGCTTTAATAAAGAGTTGGGAGACAATTTTCATTCACCAAACAACGGAATTTGCCAATAATACCAATAGATTTAGATATTTTTTACTGACATGGTTGATGTGGTTTTTCCAGCTTAAACTTTCATGGATAATTACACCAAGGAAGGTTGTTGATGTAACCTGAGTGAGCGGGTCGTCTCCTATAGACAGACCGGTGTTAGATTTACAATATATTTTATTTTTTGATGCAAATATAATGAAATTAGATTTTTTTTATATTCAGTGATTTTTGTTAATATTAAACCATTTTGAAATGTTTTGTAAATCATGGTTAGCCTTTCCCATTAGAGATGAAAATCATTATGTGAAATAAATATGTTTGTATCATTGGCAAAAAGTACAGGAAACAAGGAGTACAAGGCTGCGGCCAAATCATTTCTATGAATCAAAAATAACAGGGGCTCTAGTATAGACCCCTGCGGGACCCCGCATTTTAAAGTGGCCCTCTCTGATGATTTAACATCAATGATAACAAATTACTGACGGTTATGAATATAATTGAAAAGCCATACATGAGTGATTCCAGCAAATTCATAGTGTAATAATTTTTGAAGAAGAATATCAAAATTAACTGTGTCAAAAGCTTTGGATAAATCAAGAAAGATTCCCAAAGTGTATTCATTTTTATTGATTGCAGTGTGAATTTTATCAACCAACTGAAGTATAGCCATTTCTGTAGAATGATTTTTCCTAAATCCATATTGGTGTTTATACAGTATATTACAGTCCTGCAAATGTTTCATCATTCTGTTATAGACCCATTTCTCCAGGATCTTTGAGAAACATGTGTTAGGTCCCAGGCTAGGGGAACAGAGGCGCAACATAAGAAGGAGGCAGCGAGAGATGGTTCAAAACAAAAAAGGCTGTATTTATTGTTGCACAGCTCAAGGTTCAACATCCAAATCCGTGCTAACCGGGTTAGCACAAAAGAAACAAAATTACAAAAATGAAAATGAAGCTTCTCTTCGGCCAAAACAACAAACAAAAGAAACTATCTTCTCAACCAGACTACTTAAGCCCTGGGAGGAAACAAAAGATCAAACAAAATTACAATATCTGAGCCTAACTTCCTAACTTAACAAAAACAGGAGAAAAAGGGGATCAAATTAAATGGCGGTTTACCCTTACTGCTTCGGTATAAAATAAAATACAGGCTACAGCCAGTTACAAAACCACACAGCTAATACAGCTAACTCAAACAAGAACTGCTCACAAACAGACAGCAGACTAACACAGATCACAAATCGAGCACAGAACACAGCGAGGAGGATTTTCCCACTGAACAGTGACAGCCCTCGAATTGCTGACTGAGGTGTGCTGCTTTTGAGCTGGACCAGCAGCTTGGTGTCAGCTCGTCAGTCTGATCTGCCACAGCTGCGGAGGACCAATGGCGCGGCAGGAGGCGGACCTGTCAATCTGAACTGTCAGTGGGAAGAAGATGGATCAAAAACAGGAGTGCTCACTCGCCCAAAAAAATACAGAAACAGATTAATACACTACACACCTAACACAGGCACTAACGGCTGGGAGCCGTAACACATGGGAGAACAGAAATGGGCCGGTAGTTACTAATTACACTATGGTCTCCAGATTTGTAAACAGGGACTACTTTGGCAATTTTGAGGTCATTGGGTATTATTCCAGTTTCTAGAGATTTGGTGAAAATATGGGTCAAAGGATTAGCAATTGAATGTCTAGTTTTCATAATTAAGTTAAATCTGACCTCATCATGACCAGCAGCTGAGTCTTTCAGGCACATAATTATGTCCAAGATTTCCTTCTCTGTAGGAGGCTTGAAGCTCTGAATAGAAGGATGGGAACCTGTCAGAAACTCAGATGGAGACCCGGCTATAGGAGTTATCCTTTCTGAAAGAACAGTACCAATATTAACAAAATAATTGTTAAAAACATATGCAACGTCAGATGGGTCAGAGTAGACTCGATTTTCATCACCAAATTGAGATGGAAGAGTGGCTGTAGACTTATCCATATTTAGAAGCTGGTTAATGACTCCCCAGGTAGTTTTTATGTTATTAGAAGCTTCATTGAATTTGTCGGAAAAGTACTTTTTCTTGGCAGTTCTAACAAGATGATTATAATTGTTACGAAATGTCTTATAATTTGCTATATTAATTGGGGATGGATTACTGATGAATTTCTTATACAATCTATTCTTAGCTTTCAGAGACTTATGGAGATCTGGTGTAAACCAGGGTTTTCTAAATGCAGAGACCTGGTTTGCTTTTTTGCTGACAAGAGGAAAGCACCTGTTGAATACAGAGTTGAAAGACTTGAAAAATGACTGATATGCTTGTTCAACATCATCATGGGTGTATCCATCATCCCATAGGATGTCATCAACCTGCATCTCAAACCGGTCAACATTTATTTTGTTATACACTCTATAGACAAGTTTACCGGCCGTTTCCGCTCTACTTCCTAAACTCCTCCCCTCTAAGCAGTTCACTTCCGTTTTGGGGTTTTTCCATTGAAAACAGTGGCAACATTGCTCTGACAAAGAGGGACAAAATGGATATTTCTAAGAAAAAAAGTGGTTCGGGAACGACATGTCTCGGCAGTTGGATGTAAGAACTCGAGGGAGCACCTGAAGGAGTGGTTGGATAGATAGAGCTGCAACCACAAACCAGCTACAAAGAGACACGTCCATGCGCTCTGTTGTTTACTTTTTTTCTGAAGCCACGGACCGGGCTGGAAGCTTTACATCTAAAAAACCACCGCGCAACATTTTTGTTTGTTCACACCACTTTGTTGACAAAAAAAACAACAAAGGATAATCCATTCCCTGAGTTGTGGTTGGTTTATAATCGCTCTCCCCAGCCAGAAAGGAGTAACTCAGCCGGCGGATCCGCTGCCCCCCCCCGGAGAAACAAACACGGACCTGAGGGTAAGTTCAGCAACTTTAGCTGTGAAGCTGACAGTACTGTAAATTATGAAGAAGTTGTCATACACTAACATTGCTACTGGTATTTTTATAAGGCAGTTGATGATTTTGAGATGGGACGTGTGTGTATGTGTGTGCGTGCCTGCGTGTGAAAAAATCTGCCAGTGGAACAAGATTTTTTTGCTTGTAATGAGAAGATAAATCTTGTTCCACTGGCAGATTTTTCTACTTATTTCAAATGAAAATGTACTTGAAACAGGTGAAGATTGTCAAATAAGTTATTTTTTTGGTAAATACTCTTGTTTTAAGTGTAATGAGATTTTCTGCATTAATTTTGCTCCATGTTTTTCTCTTCCCCTTTTTTTAGATGGTCCTGAAACCTGTCACCTGAGGCCGAGCCTGCTACACAAGTGATGTTGTTCATTAAATAAAGATAAACAACAAATACTGTGTGCATTGTATTTTTTAATATTATATATGAATAGTTTTTATAGTGATGTAATTGTGTGGGATGCTTTTGTATTTTACTATGGAGGTAAGGGAACTGTTAATTGAATTTGTGCACATAAATCAAATGTGTGCATATTCTACAGTTGTGCATAAATAAATAGAAATGTAATTCATGTAGTTCAGTGCAATAATGAAATTAAATTAAGTTTCATCAAACTTTATTTTCACAGTACAAACATCTGTTGGTTCCTAAATAAGGCTGCTCATTTTGGTTTTAAAATGCTGACATATTTACTGCAGAACTGTAACCTTCCCTCAACAAAATCATCAATTTTTGGGAGTATGTGAAGTTGGTTGGGTGATGGCGGGAGGCAGAGCTGCAGGAGAATATTCCCAGGGCTGGTCCTCCACTCTTCATGAGTCCTACAGAGTTTCACCTTCTGTGTCGGTTCTGGAGTGGTAGAAGATGCTGTTGGTGACGGCTGGTAAAGATCCTTCCTGTAGTGTGTGTATTGTGATAAAGTTCTTTATTTTCTGTAATGCAATTTAAAAAAAAAATAAAAAAATGTCATACATTCTGGATTCATTACAAATCAACTGAAATATTGCAAGCCTTTTATTATTTTAATATTGCTTATTATGGCTTACAGTTTAAGATTAAGATTCCCAGAATATTCTAATTTTTTGAGATAGGATATTTTAGTTTTCTTAAGCTGTAAGCCATGATCAGCAATATTAAAATAATAAAAGACTTGCAATATTTCAGTTGATTTGTAATGAATCCAGAATGTATGACATTTTTGTTTTTACAATTGCATTAGAGAAAATCACAATATTCTAATTTTCTGAGACAGTCCTGTACTTCATCTTCTTCTGACCAGCATTTCTTTCAGACCCAGCTCTTGTCAGTCAGTGCAGGCAAGCCCGGTTTTCCCGTCTCACAGCATTTTCTACCTAGAGAAAAAAAAAGCCAAGTAAACTATGATGTAGTTTGGATACCAAAAATGAAGACATATATGTCAAATAATCTTGTTACCTTCCATAAGATCGCAGCTGAATGGGAACGATCTCCAGGTCCAGAAACACGAACATGACGCAGGTCTGACTTCTCCATGGAGAAGTCAGCTGCAGCTTCAGTTACAGCACCCGAGCTTTAAGCCGCGCATTGTTAAAACACTGGCTAGGCTCGACATTTGCTTTCAAATAAACAAAACGATCATGTTTGTATGACATGACAAAACCGACTTTGTCTCTGTGCAGATATTGATAAACCTCAGAAACTTTCAGTTTGTCCGTTGCGGATTTCAGGAAGTAGGAGCAGATCAGCTGTCAGTTCTGCTGCTGTCATCACGTTATCATCCCGGTTCTGCACTGAATTCTGGTGGTGAGAGTAACGCCATCTCCAGTCAGAGTAGTAGAACCGTGTTCCCATGACAAAGACATAGTTGTCGACATTAAAAGCTCACGAGCAGCGAGTCTTTGCTTTAGGTTTTGTGTCCACGCCGCTGTGTTTACACCGGTAAACGATGCGCAAATCACTCCCACCGGAAATGACCCGCATCTATGCAGACGAATGGCAGCGCCCGTGTTTTGGCGCGTAAACTTGTCTATACCTTAGAACTAGAACTAGTAAGATGTGAGATGACACTGGCAAAAAACACGACGGTTGGAGGATGTTCATATAGGGGTTCATATGCAGTACTTGTAGTTAGATCGTTATATATGACGCAGAAGAAGCCATTTCTAGAACAACAACTTTATTCTTCAACTGTCTCGATACCAACGCAGTAACACAAGAGTACAGTCACAGTGCCGCCTAATGGTCACACAGAGTAATGCACTTGTTTTCAAATATACTACACAGATGAAGGGGAAGACCGAAGGTTCAGGACAAACTTTAAACCTCACAAATACAACCAAACAATCAAAACTGGGAAGCACTTTTGACTTGTTAAAATCCTATCTTTTTGTCCCTTTTTGTAATTCCAGACCCCCCACAAGAAAATGTTTGTAAGGTGGAGGAGGACGGGGTTTTCAGTGACCAGCACCTGGATAACCTGGAGAGGAGCTGCAGCCCGGACCAGGAGGAACCAGGGCATCCACAGACTACAGAACTGGAGGAAGACTCCAGCGGTGAGGAGATGAAGCACGAGGACGTAGAGGTGGATGTCTCATTGGTCAATGTCGCTGATGTGAAAGTTGAAAATGGTGAACCAGGACCAAACTGTGGCCAGCTGCTTTTGCACACTTCTCCTGAAGCTCAAAACAAAGATGAGGAAGGGACTGAAAGTTTACGCTCAGACTCCAGTAAAACTGCAGATCCGGAGCCAATGAGACGACACGGTGACCACGAAGATGCTGCTGTCCCATCAGACAGCAACTGTAAACCAAAGCTGACCAGGACCCACACGGGGAAGAAGGTATTTTCTTGCAGCACTTGCAGGAAAGAGTTTAGTAGAAGTTGTAATTTAATGGATCACATGAAGATCCACACTGGCGAAAGGCCGTACCTGTGCAACACCTGCGGAAAATCGTTTAGACACTCATCACATCTTAAAAGCCACATATACACGCACACAGGCGAGAAGCCCTACATCTGCAAAACATGTGGAAAAAGTTACACACAACATTCCAACCTGGTGGTTCATTCAAGGATCCACATGAGCGAGAAGCCCTACAACTGCAAAACATGTGGAAAAAGTTACACACAACGTTCCAACCTGGTGATTCACTCGAGGATCCACACCGGCGAAAAGCCGTACCTGTGCAACACCTGCGGAAAAACCTTTACTCATTTATCAGCTCTTAAACAGCACATAACCACGCACACGGGCGAGAAGCCATATTTGTGCAAGACGTGCAACAAAGGTTTTAGCCGCAGATTTGATTTGCTGAGACACATGAAAAATCACCCAGAGTAGAAGTCTGGTGACTCGTGACAAATGAAGCTCATGTTGTCGTCCTCCGGGGGCAGCTGTCCACTCCTGTCTGACCCACAGAAGAAGAACCCGCAGAAGTCCAACCACCACCTCCTGTGGCTGATGAGCCTAATCCCCTCCCCACAAGGGTTGCAGGTTCAACCCGGATTTATGCTTCTCCGTCAACTTGACGCAGAGGGAACAATGTGGTTTTTTACTTTCTTTTAAAGTTCTGCATTGAGTTTTTTGAATCCCTGTTCCTTCTTAAAATTATTATTTGTTGCTGTTGGTAACTTGCCGTCTCCACGGTGCAAATAAAGAGCTGTTAGTATTTGCTGAAGTTTCTTTAAACATGACAGTTTATTTCGTTCATCTACAAAGCCTCTCTCATGCGTCCTTTTTCCCGTCTGTTTCCTCTTCACTCACTTTCTCTTTGTAAAGTTAATCTGCAGCTCCATGTTGTTAAACTCTCTCCATCTACTCCGTTCAGAGGTTATATATTGTGATGTTATACATAGTTCGCTGAAAACTGTAAAACATCACAATATATAACTGCAAGGCTTCATGCATTTTAAAATCCAGAGGTGGAAAAAGTACAAAAATATTGTACTTAAGTAAAAGTACAAATTTTCTGCTTGAAAATGACTTAAGTAAAAGTAAAAAGTACCCATTAAGAACATTACTTAAGTAAAAGTATAAAAGTACCTCAACTTAAATATAATAAAGTACCAAAAGTACATGGTGTAAAATGTACTTAAGTACAAAAGTAAAAAGTACAAAGTACAAAATACAAAGTACAAAATTATTTTCAAAAGGATTGCAAAGAAATGAAGAAGGGGTGGAATCAAAGAATGGTGCGCATGGACACGCGTCGGCTGCCGCTGAAGGCTGATTTATGGTTCCGCGTTACACCAACGCAGGGCCCGTACCCTACGGCGAGGCTCTGCGTCGATTTAACGTGGAACCATAATTCAGGCTTCAGTCCTCATCGGTACTCGACGCGACGGCGGTTCCTCCGGCCGTCTCCCGGGAGCTGCGGCTCCTTCTCGGTATATTCACGCGCCCCCCTTCCTTCCCGTCCGCCTTATAGTTCCGCGTTAAATCGACGCACGCCTTACGCCGTAGGCTACGGCGTAGAGTGTGCGTTGCCTCATACCCTACGCCGTAGCTCTGCGCCGGTGTAACGCGGAACCATAAATCAGCCCCCGCTGTGCTGTTCTTTAATTTGTAGCGAGTAACGACGTGTCCAATTTTAAATATAGCGGATTAAAAGTACGATTTTTTTTTCCTTGAAAATGTAACGAAGTAAAAGTAAAAGTACAGAAAAATGAAAGTGTCAATAAAAGTACAAATTCTCAAAAATCTTACTTAAGTACAATAACGAAGTACTTGTACTTCGTTACTTTACACCACTGCTTATTTTATTGTTTATAATTCGGGAATATTACACTCTCCATATGTAGAAAGAGCAGCAGTGCCCCCTGGTGGTGAGTTATAAAAGCTCAACATAAACCCAAGAGTGAAAAATCTATTGTAATAATAATAAAAACACTAATGAAAAAAGACTTTAGTGCATCAACAAGAGGAAAGTTGTCAGTGATGCAGATTATTGGTACAGCGTGATCAGTACAACCAGCATTTAGCTCGGAAAACAATGTCAAAAGAGAAATGTCATCAAATGAAGTTGAAAAGTGGAGATGCACTTTTGTCCTTTATCCTCAACTTCCTCAATCACGTCATTTTGATCCAGTTTGTTATTTCACTGGTCTTGGCTTCATCAAATGACACATCCAGGGACAGAAGCCGTGCATAGGTGTTCATCCTGTCCAGGTGTTGGAAGGTGAAGTGAAGCCGAAGCCATCGCTTCATCCACTGATCTGTTGGCACGGTAGGAAAACTGATAGGAATCCAGCACAGGTTGGAGATTCCTTCTGTAGCAGAAACTTGCACTTCCTCAAAACCTTGTGCAACAAGCCTGGCTTTTGGTACCAGTCCATTTTCCATCTCTTTCAAAGTGCAAACTCAACGAGTGGAGATGCACTTTTGTAATAATAATTACAATAATAATAAAAATAATAATATGATAATGGAGGGAGGACTTGACTGAATGAATGAAAGAATTCATGAAATGAAAAGTGCAAAAGTCATCCCACTGTACAGAACTGGAGACAGACACCAATTCACTAATTACAGGCCTGATTCTTTACTCCCAACATTTTGTAAGATCTTAGAAAAAGTATTTATTTACAGATTGGACAAATTAATTCCAATCAAAAGGCCACGCCACTAATTACGCATTAAACTTCTTGCTTTATATAATTCCAACCTGCCACAATACGAGGAAAAAGAGGCTTCAAACCCCTGCAGAAAACCTGTGGGTGATTCATGCATGAATGAACCGTCATTCTGAGTTTGGGGGTTAGTTTGGGATCTTTATTCCCTCTAGTGGTTAAATGTTGGAAACTGCAGCTTTAAATGAGTCTTGTATATCTATATATTTCACACCAAAATCAGTTTGATAGTTTGATCAGTTTGATATTTAAATGTTTTGATGTCTCAAAGACTTACCATGTGTATTATTTTGAAGCCCATTGCAATAAAAGTTTCTTAACAACATAAATGTTTTATGACAAAAAATAAAGAACACGTGAATTAAAAAATATTTGTATTTTATATATTGATATTAACAATCAGAAGCTTATCATATAAATTGCGTCAGCTCTCATTGTGTCGGAAAAAATAAAACTCTTTCTAAACCTTCTTGCTTGTGTTGTTTTCTCAGATGTAAATCACTTTGGATAAAAGCGTCTGCTAAATGACAGAAGTCGTAGTAAACCAGTGATGAAAAGAATGTTGTATGCATTTTGTTCTAATTACTTTCGTTGGTAAATGAAATACTTACTGTAACTGCGAGAAGGAACTATGTCATTTGTTCAGACTCCACTGCAGCCTTTCAGAGTTTGACTTCAAATAAAACAACAAGAGAAGATCTAGTCTTGGAAATATTAATGGTGTTGTGGAGGTTATGCAGAACTGGAATTACTGTGCAGTTTTGTTGGGTTCCTGCCCACATGGGTGTTGATGGCAATGAGAAAGCAGACAATATTGCTAAAAGAGCATTGAAATTGAGTAGTGAGGTAATTATGGAAATTCCTTTCGGTAAAGGTGAAGCAAAATCATGAATTAGAAAGGCAGTGAGGGATTCATGGCAGAAGGTGTGGGACAACGGTGTAAAAGGGAGACATTTTTATAACATACAGAAGTCAATTAACGTGAAGGTTTTCAAAGGAAAGTGTAGGAGAGAGGAAGTCATCATTTCTAGATTAAGATTAGGTCATACTAGTTTAAAATCAACTCTGTATTTAATGTCAAAGTCCGTGTGTGATAAATGTGATGAGTGTGATGTCACAGAGAATGTAGAGCATGTGATTCTTAAATGTGGCAAGTATGAGGTAGAAAGGAACGCTTTAAGAGACAGGATGTACGAGCTGGGACGGGAATGGAGTTTAGTAGGTTATTAGGGAGGAGTGAGGTGATGAGGGATTGTTATAAGGAAATCCTTGTCTTTCTTAAAGATGCAGGGATAGATAATAAGATTTAAATGTGGTTATCTTATTTTATTTAGGTATTTCCTTTTTTCCCCCCTTTAAGTTAGACTGTAACCTGGTGTAATAATGATCCTGATGTTACACACTCCGGTACAGCAGGTGGCGGTAGAACCTAATAACGTTGGTTGTGATCCGCCATTAAACCTAGAGAAGAAGAAGGAGAGGACGGTTCTGTTGTTTCCTTTCTTTTTCCTCTTCAACAATGTCTAAGGTGAATCATCTGAGAGAGTTTATCGGTCAGCGACTAACAGCAGCTGCTGTAGAAATATTGTCAGTGTTTGAAAAAAGCATCTTGGAGTATGAAGAAGAGCTCGACCGTCAGCGCAGACTGTTGGACCTCGCCTGGAAACCTGAAATCAGACTCCACAGAGTCGGTACGTAACCCTGGAAAGTTGAATGAATGAACACATGAGTATGACTCCTACAAGATCCCTTTGTTTCCAGTTAAAAGCCGTGGTGATGAAGCAAACCAACTAAATGGGAAACTCCCCAGCTCAAGCAGCTGCTGATGTGGGATTCGGAAACATCCCGAACTAACTTGTTGTTCTGTTTACTTGGTGCTGCCTTTCATGCTCCATTCACACTCTGGACCAGACTGATATTTCACACTTTATGAATGAATTAATGAATTAATTAATCAATTTTTATTTCGAACATGTAAAAAATAAACATTAACATCTTCATATTCACATATGTTGGAAAAAAGGAGTAGGAAGAAGTTTACACTTTTTCCTAGTTCCTACCCCTTTATAACTCGATGAATTTACATTATTGCTATTATTATATCTACACAATATCCATATAAATATAGTCTATATAAATACTATGTAAAACAAGCCTATTACCACATAATTATCCATATAAGTATATAGCTAAAAATTAATATTACATGAATATTATATCAATATATAGAAAATACAAATATTTTATAAATCTATATAAATATACACTATATAACTACATAAATATCCCTATAAATATATATATGCTACATACCTAATAAATATCTAACATATATTACATAATTATAACTATCCCTCTCAACATATAATATATACTACATAAATATCCACATAAATATCTAAACATATCTTAAGCAAGTATAATATACCATTTTATTTATTTGTTTCTCACACTCGTTACCCCATTTCCTCTTCCATAAACCTGTTTATAAATCATTTTTTGTATCTTTTTAAACAGATTTATGTTAGTACCTTTTCATTTCCAGCTCCAAACTGTTCCACAGAGTCTCCACAGTTCCATATGCACATGCTGCACATTGTTGTTCCTACTTTATGTTTTCTTTATGTTTACTTTATTTCAAAAAAACATGAAGTTTATAAATTATATATCTGAAACAGAACATAGAAATCACATTTCATGCCAGGGGGGATAAGAGTGGTGCTGCCTTTCATGGTCCATTCAGACTCTGGACCAGACTGTTATTTCAGACTTTAGACTTAATCCTTTATTTAGTAGAAAAGATGCAGATCACAGTGGCTCCGTGTAGATTTTTTTTTTTATTCATTAATTCAGCACAGTATAAAAACAGAACAAGTAACATACAAATGTAAAAGAGAGATTGGTAATGTGCTAGGCTGAGGCAAAAAGCCCAAGGGGCTTATACGAGGCCTCTACCTGTAAAATACAGCAAAATATTGTACAAAGATTTAAAATATGCAGAATACATGATTGCAGTCTAAAAACAAAGACAAAGCAAATAAACAGCAGCATGAATAGAATACATGGTATCTACATGATTAAAGAAAAAAATAACAAATCTAGAAATATCATTAGGTAATTTGATCAATTAAATGTGTCCTGAGCTTATGTTTAAAATGATTGAATGAAGTAGAGGTAGACGAGATTGCTGTAGGTGTTCCATAACTGTATCTGATGGAGAACTGACACAAACCAGTACGGAACTTCAGGAGATTTAAATGATTAGCCTGTCTTGTATTAAAATGGTGCATATCACTGTTGAACTGAAAACAATCTTTACATGGCAAAGAAAATGAAACTGGAAGGAACAATACTTTGAAAATAAAATTGCAGGTTTGATATGTATTTAATCCATCGTAGGAACAAATGGTACTGGAAATGTAACTTTAAGTTTATTGAAATGCCAGGCCTTTCATGATGGAATCTAAATCTTAATCTCAGATGTAAAGTGTGATGAATCAATTATATCTTATGTTGCTAAATGAGAATTCTTAAAATTTAAAATTTGAGAATTTGCTATTAGTTTTGGAAAATCACGTAACAGAAGTAACAAATTATCAGAAATTATTAAAGAAATAAATTCTATTGCAATAAAATTTTACAGACTGATGAGGATAAACAAAAATTACAAATTTAGCAAATTAAGCTTGATGAAATCTATCTCAGGGGAGCCGAAGGTTCTTATATAAGATCAAGAGCAAAATGGATAGAGGAAGGAGAAAAAAGCACATCATACTTTTGTCGATTAGAAAAAAGGAGACGGGAAAGAAATTCAATCAAATCACTGGTGATTAAAGATCAAACTGTCACAGATCCAGCTGTGATTGCCAGAGAAATAGTTTCCTTCTACAGTAAGTTTTATTCCTCATCTTTCTCCAGAGATGATGCTGACAACTTTTTTAACTATATCAAAGATCTTATTCCAACTATAGAAAAAGAGTTTGCAGATTTATGTGATGCTGATATTTCTTCTGTTGAACTTGACCAGTTAACAGTTTGTCTTTGGACAAATCCCCAGGGAGTGATGGTCTTACTGCAACTTTTTATAAACATTTCTGGGATTTATTAAAGGAACCATTCTCTCTTATGTTAAAAGAAGCAACTAACAATATCACATTTCCCTCTAGTATGAAACAAGGAATAATAACTGTGATTCCAAAACCGGGTAAAAACCCAAGAGTGTTAGAAAATGTTAGACCGATCACCTTATTGAACAATGACTACAAAATTGTAACCCTCATTTATGATAACAGATTAAAAAAGTACTTGCACAAAATCATAAGTGACTCCCAATCCGGCTTCATGAGGGGTAGATCCATTTACAACAATATTCACTTAATCCTCGATCTTCTACACTATAATAATTTAATAGAAGATTATTTATTTTGGTTTTATTTTGATTTTTATAAAGCGTTTGATTCGATTGAGCACCCATTCATTTTTCATTGTTAAAAATAATTCGATTTGGTGATAAATTCCTAAATATCTTTGAATCCCTTCATCAAAATTCAAATAGCCGTATATCTTTACCAGAAGACACATCACCTCGATTTACAATTAAACGAGGAGTAAAACAAGGCTGTCCTATTTCTCAATTTTTCTTCATAATAGCTACAGAAATGCTCTCTATCCTTATCAAAAATTCCAATATTGCACCTTTAGAGGTTCTTGGAATACATGTAATCATTATCCAGTTAGCAGATGACACTACTATCTTCACAAAACAATTATCTGAAGTCCCAAAAATATTGCATAATATTGCTATTTTCTCCAAAGCCTCAGGGCTGAAATTAAATTTGAACAAATGTGAGTTAATGCCAATTCACCATAGTCACTTATCAGAGGCATACAACATCCCTATAAAATCTGTTGTCAAATATCTTGGCATTTCCATCTCTAAAGATTCAGCAGAACGTGAAAATAAAAATGTGTGGAGGGTAATTAATGAATGCCAAACCAAACTTAACTCCTGGTTATTAAGAGACGTCAGTTTATTAGGTTGTATCTTCTTAACCAAAATGGGAAGTCTCTCCAGATGTATTTATCCAGCAAACTCGTCGTCTATTCCCAATAACGTAATCAAAAAGATTAATCAGGTTAACTTTGATTATATCTGGAGAAAGAAATATAATGACATTAGGAAAACTGACCAAAGAATTCAAAGATGGAGGCCTGCAAGCTATAGATTTAGATTTTATTAATGGAAACCTAAAATTAACTGGTTGAAATCTTTTATACACAATAAGAGCTTTTGGTATCATATCCTCAGAGTCATTTTTAATAAACTGGGAGGCATTGAACTTTTACTAAGATGCGACTTTACCGTTCAATTTCATGCTTTAGACTTAATCGTTTATTTTGTAGAAAAGATGCAGGTCACAGTGGCTCCGTGTGAGATGTGAGATGACACTGGCAAAAACGCAATCGTTGGAGGATGTTCATGTAGGAGTTCATATGCAGGACTTGTAGTTAGATCATTATTTATGACGAGGAAGAAGCCATTTCTAGAACAACTTTATTCTTCAACTGTCTCGATACCAACGCAGTAACACAAGAGTACAGTCACAGTGCCGCCTAATGGTCACACAGAGTAATGCACTTGTTTTCAAATATACTACATAGATGAAGGGGAAGACCGAAGATTCAGGACAAACTTTAAACCTCACAAATACAACCAAACAATCAACACTGGGAAGAACTTTTTACTTGTTAAAATCATGTCTTTTTGTCCCTTTTTGTAATTCCAGAACTCCCACAAGAAAATGTTTGTAAGGTGGAGGAGGACGGGGTTTTCAGTGACCAGCACCTGGATAACCTGGAGAGGAGCTGCAGCCCGGACCAGGAGGAACCAGGGCATCCACAGACTACAGAACTGGAGGAAGACTCAAGCGGTCAGGAGATGAAGCACGAGGACGTAGAGGTGGATGTCTCATTGGTCAATGTCGCTGATGTGAAAGTTGAAAATGGTGAACCGGGACCAAACTGTGGCCAGCTGCTGTTGCACACTTCTCCTGAAGCTCAAAACAAAGATGAGGAAGGGACTGAAAGTTTCCGCTCAGACTCCAGTAAAACTGCAGATCCGGAGCCAATGAGACGACACGGTGACCACGAAGATGCTGCTGTCCCGTCAGACAGCAACTGTAAATCAAAGCTGACCAGGACCCACACGGGGCAGAAGGCGTTTTCTTGCAGCACTTGCAGGAAAGAGTTCAGTAGAAGTTGTAATTTAATGGATCACATGAAGATCCACACTAACAAAAGGCCCTATCTGTGCGACACCTGCAACAAAACCTTTACTAGATCATCACATCTTAAAAGCCACATATACACGCACACGGGCGAGAAGCCCTACATCTGCAAAACATGTGGAAAAAGTTACAGGCTACGTTCCACCTTGGTGGTTCACTTGAGGATCCACACCGGCGAAAAGCCGTACCTGTGCAACACCTGCGGCAAAAGCTTCACTAAATTATCGAATCTTAAACGCCACATAACCAGTCACACGGGCGAAAAGCCCTACATATGCAAAACATGTGGAAAAAGTTACACAGAACGTTCCAGCCTGCTGGTTCACTCAAGGACCCACACCGGCGAAAGGCCTTACCTGTGCAACACCTGTGGGAAAACCTTTACTGATTCATCAGCTCTTAAACGGCACATAACCACGCACACGGGCAAAGAGCGATATTTGTGCAAGGCGTTTAGCCGCAGAATTGATTTGCTGAGTCACATGAGAAATCACTCGGAGGAGAAGTCTGGTGACTCGTGACAAATGAAGCTCATGTTGTCGTCCTCCGGGGGCAGCTGTCCACTCCTGTCTGACCCACAGAAGAAGAACCCGCAGAAGTCCAACCACCACCTCCTGTGGCTGATGAGCCTTATCCTCTCCCCACAAGGGTTGAAGGATCAACACAGATTTATGCTTCTCCATCAACTTGACGCAGAGGGAACGATGTGGTTGTGTACTTTTTTTTTTAAAGTTCTGCATTGAGTTTGTTTGAATCCCTGTTCCTTCTTAAAATCGTATTATTTGTTGCTGTTGGTAACTTGCCGTCTCCACGGTGCAAATAAAGAGCTGTTAATATTTGCTGAAGTTTCTTTAAACGTGACAGTTTATTTTGTTCATCTACAAAGCCTCTCTCACATGTCCTCTTTCTTGTCTGTTTCTTTTTCACTCACATTCTCTTTGTAAAGTTAATCTGCAGCTCCATGTTGTTAAACTGAAAAACATGAAGAAACTTCAGAGAAACAAGGGCAAAAGAAGAAACGCAACCATCAACATGTCAGAAACAGAACAACCAACCATCTGTCACCATTTTATAAATTTTGATGTCTGCAGCGTTAAACAAAAAACCTTGAAGATTTCAGAAGTCAGTGCAGTCAGATACGGTTTGCTTTTATTTCCCCTTTAAATTGTTTGTATTGATTTAGATAAAACATTTGGTTTGCAAATGAATGAGGAAATGAGTGTGATGTGGGATACACATCACGATACAATACGATATTGCGGTATCCAAATTTTGCAATATATTGTATTGTTATACATTGTTTGCTGAAAACTGTAAAAGGGTCCGATGCATTTTAAGATCTGAGCTGCACGTACATCAGATTATCGTGATAATTCATGGGACAAACTAAGTCAAAACATGCAATTCAAATGATCCATGCTGTGTTATTGTAATTACGCAAGCTGAAGTTACGACATATTTGTGTACGTTTTTCATATTATTTACATAATATGAAATTTTAACAATATTTAATCAAATGTGTAGATGACCTTTAATATGAGTATTTCTGTAAATGTGTTTTTGTGTTTGTTTTCTTATTGGCATTGTTTGGAGCCAGGCTTTTATTTTGTTATATATTAAGACCAATATTTAGTGCTTTTATTTTGAATGCATCTCTTGTAAACTTGTAAACATCAGCGGTCTTTAACGGTTAATGTTTAAAGGCTGTAGAAACGTTTTCTGCAAGACTAAACTAGTGTTGGGAGTGCTAAAGTGTGCCTAACCGACACAACCGCACCTGGCTGATACAAGGTTTGTTTTCTTTGTAAATTATACAGTATTTATGTATATATTGAGTTTGGTTGTCTGTTACTGTCATGTATTGTGGTTAACGGTTTTGCCGACCCAGCGAGCTGCTGTGTTGGCCTGTATTTTTTTAAGTCTTTTTTGAAAACGTATTTATTTTCTTTGGCTTTTAGTGTACGATAAATTAGTTGCTACATCTGTGAGAAGTGATTGTGCACTGTGTCTGTTCTTTGCCGTCTATTTTCTATTTTTTATTACTATTTTATTGATCATTCTAACATGTTAGTGATTATATTGTTTCTACACTAGTATACTGTATTTTCTTTTGGTATTGTTTCATTTTACTGTATACTGTACAGCACTTTGGTCGACCTCGGTCGTTTATAAATGTGCTATATAAATAAAATTGACATTGACATTGACATTGTATTTGAGTTGGATGAAACTTGTATGTATGTAGTAAGAGTAATATTGTTTTATTTTATTCCTTTATAGCTCTTACAGTGTGTTTGCAGTGATTTTACATTGAAGGAATAAAAACATCTGTGAACCATCAGTTAAAGAGTCAAACGTCATCAGTCGGGGATTCTACAAAATGTATACAATCAAGTTGTACTAGATTTACAACTCGTCTGACACAAGATTTATTATAAAGCTGATGTTGAGATCCGTGTTGAAGCTGCAGATCTGCAGGTTGGAGAGCAGGAAGAAGAGGGAGGATCATCGGGATCAGATTCCAGGAAGAGGACACACTTTGGATTTAACCCTTTTATATCAGACATCCGTTTAGAAGTAAATGTCTTTTTACCTCAACCCATAGTTAGTCAGAATTAATCATAAAAAATGTAATTAAGTTTTAATTTTAGATGGATGACTTATTTTATTGTTTATAATTCTGGAATATTACACTCTCCATATGTAGAAAGAGCAGCAGTGCCCCCTGGTGGTGAGTTATAAAAGCTCAACATAAACCCAAGAGTGAACAATCTATTGTAATAATAATAAAAACACAAATAAAAAAAGACTTTAGTGCATCAAAAAGAGGAAAGTTGTCAGTTATGCAGATTATTGGTACAGCGTGATCAGTACAACCAGCATTTAGCTCAGAAAACAATGTTGAAAGAGAAATGTCATCAAATGAAGTTGAAAAGTGGAGATGCACTTTTGTCCTTTATCCTCAACTTCCTCAATCACGTCATTTTGATCCAGTTTGTTATTTCACTGGTCTTGGCTTCATCAAATGACACATCCAGGGACAGAAGCCGTGCATAGGTGTTCATCCTGTCCAGGTGTTGGAAGGTGAAGTGAAGCCGAAGCCATCGCTTCATCCACTGATCTGTTGGCACGGTAGGAAAACTGATAGGAATCCACTGTGTCAGGAACCATGGAGTTGATGTGGGTTAAAAAAAGATGATCTGCTCTGTTGGTCTCTGGAGAAGGTTTAATGAAAACGTCTCTCCACATTTCTAGTCCATGAAAGAAGTCAGATTTTATGTCCATCAAATGCAGTGTCCATTGTTTTTGATAACTTCCTGCCACAAGGAGCCTCAGAGACTGAAGCACAGGTTGGAGATTCCTTCTGTAGCAGAAACTTGCAGTTCCTCAAAACCTTGTGCAACAAGCCTGGCTTTTGGTACCAGTCCATTTTCCATCTCTTTCAAAGTGCAAACTCAACGAGTGGAGATGCACTTTTGTAATAATAATTACAACAATAATAAATAATAATATGATAATGGACGGAGGACTTTGCTGTTTCAGAGCTGAGACCACTTGCCTTCATGGAGAGGGACATGAATTCCTTCATGAATAAGGACTAAAAATAACATTAAAGGTATTTGGAATATATTCAACGATGCCATTAGGAAAAGTTCAAGACAGACTAATTATCCACAATATTTAACCAATAACGATGAAGTCATTAATGATATGAATGAGGTGGTTAATCATTTTAACAGGTATTTTGTGAGTGTTTGGACCAAAGCTGGCAGAAAAATGTGTGATCCTGGATCAGCTGATGGATGGAAGGAAACATTAATAAGTAGAAATCCAGATTCAATGTTTCTCACAGCTGTGGAGGAGAGAGAAATCATAGATATTGTAAGTAAATGTAAAAACAAGGTGTCAACTGACTGTGGTGATATGACAATAGTCAAAAAGGTTATTGATGGATTGTTAACTGACATACAGCTGTAATCAGTCGCTCAGAACTGGGACATTTACAAAAAAAAGAAGAAAACTGCAAAAGTCATCCCACTGTACAGAACTGGAGACAGACACCAATTCACTAATTACAGGCCTGATTCTTTACTCCCAACACTTTCTAAGATCGTAGAAAAAGTATTTATTTACAGGTTGGACAAATTAATGAACATCAAAAGGCCACAACCCTAATTACGCATTAAACTTCTTGCTTTATATAATTCCAACCTGCCACAATACGAGGAAAAAGAGGCTTCAAACCCCTGCAGAAAACCTGTGGGTGATTCATGCATGAATGAACCGTCATTCTGAGTTTGGGGGTTAGTTTGGGATCTTTATTCCCTCTAGTGGTTAAATGTTGGAAACTGCAGCTTTAAATGAGTCTTGTATATCTATATATTTCACACCAAAATCAGTTTGATAGTTTGATCAGTTTGATATTTAAATGTTTTGATGTCTCAAAGACTTACCATGTGTATTATTTTGAAGCCCGTTGCAATAAAAGTTTCTTAACAACATCAATGTTTTATGACAAATAATAAAGAACACATGAATTAAAAAATATTTTTATTTTATATATTGATATTAACAATCAGAAGCTTATCATATAAATTGTGTCAGCTCTCGTTGTGTCGGAAAAAATAAAACTCTTTCTAAACCTTCTTGCTTGTGTTGTTTTCTCAGATGTAAATCACTTTGGATAAAAGCGTCTGCTAAATGACAGAAGTCGTAGTAAACCAGTGATGAAAAGAATGTTGTATGCATTTTGTTCTAATTACTTTCGTTGGTAAATGAAATACTTACTGTAACTGCGAGAAGGAACTATGTCATTTGTTCAGACTCCACTGCAGCCCTTCAGAGTTTGACTTCAAATAAAACAACAAGAGAAGATCTAGTGTTGGAAATATTAATGGTGTTGTGGAGGTTATGCAGAACTGGAATTACTGTGCAGTTTTGTTGGGTTCCTGCCCACATGGGTGTTGATGGCAATGAGAAAGCAGACAATATTGCTAAAAGAGCATTGAAATTGAGTAGTGAGGTAATTATGGAAATTCCTTTTGGTAAAGGTGAAGCAAAATCATGAATTAGAAAGGCAGTGAGGGATTCATGACAGAAGGTGTGGGACAACGGTGTAAAAGGGAGACATTTTTATAACATACAGAAGTCAATTAACGTGAAGGTTTTCAAAGGAAAGTGTAGGAGAGAGGAAGTCATCATTTCTAGATTAAGATTAGGTCATACTAGTTTAAAATCAACTCTGTATTTAATGTCAAAGTCCGTGTCTGATAAATGTGATGAGTGTGATGTCACAGAGAATGTAGAGCATGTGATTCTTAAATGTGGCAAGTATGAGGTAGAAAGGAACGCTTTAAGAGACAGGATGTACGAGCTGGGACGGGAATGGAGTTTAGTAGGTTATTAGGGAGGAGTGAGGTGATGAGGGATTGTTATAAGGAAATCCTTGTCTTTCTTAAAGATGCAGGGATAGATAATAAGATTTAAATGTGGTTATCTTATTTTATTTAGGTATTTCCTTTTTCCCCCCTTTAAGTTAGACTGTAACCTGGTGTAATAATGATCCTGATGTTACACACTCCGGTACAGCAGGTGGCGGTAGAACCTAATAACGTTGGTTGTGATCCGCCATTAAATCTAGAGAAGAAGAAGGAGAGGACGGTTCTGTTGTTTCCTTTCTTTTTCCTCTTCAACAATGTCTAAGGTGAATCATCTGAGAGAGTTTATCGGTCAGCGACTAACAGCAGCTGCTGTAGAAATATTGTCAGTGTTTGAAAAAAGCATCTTGGAGTATGAAGAAGAGCTCGACCGTCAGCGCAGACTGTTGGACCTCGCCTGGAAACCTGAAATCAGACTCCACAGAGTCGGTACGTAACCCTGGAAAGTTGAATGAATGAACACATGAGTATGACTCCTACAAGATCCCTTTGTTTCCAGTTAAAAGCCGTGGTGATGAAGCAAACCAACTAAATGGGAAACTCCCCAGCTCAAGCAGCTGCTGATGTGGGATTCGGAAACATCCCGAACTAACTTGTTGTTCTGTTTACTTGGTGCTGCCTTTCATGCTCCATTCACACTCTGGACCAGACTCATATTTCACACTTTATGAATGAATGAATGAATGAATTCATGAATTAATTAATTCTTATTTGGAACATGTATATAAAAAATAAAAAATAAACAGTTAAATCTTCATATTCATAAATATACACTATATAGCTACATAAATATCCCTATAAATATATATATTTTTTTCATTTCATTTATTCCATTCATGGTATATATTCTTAATAATGTTGTACAAAATTCCATGAAGTACACATTATCACCATGAAAGATAAGCAGGAAGAAGAAAACTTAATATATGCTGCATACCTAATAAATATAATAAATACCTAACATATATTACATAATTATAACTATCGCTCTCAACATATAATATATACTACATAAATATCCACATAAATATCTAAACATATCTTAAGCAAGTATAATATACCATTTTTCCATATTTTATTTGTTTCTCACACTCGTTACCCCATTTCCTCTTCCATATACCTGTTTATAAATAATTTTTTGTATCTCTTTTTAAACAGATTTATGTTAGTACCTTTTCATTTCCAGCTCCAAACTGTTCCACAGAGTCTCCACAGTTCCATATGCACATGCTGCACATTGTTGTTCCTACTTTATGTTTTCTAAAATGTAGTTCTCCCCTTAGATTATAGCCCCTTTCTCTCTCAGTGAACATTCCTCTGATATTTTTTGGTAGTAGATTATTCCTTGCTTTGAACATTATTTGCGCTGTTTTGTATTTAACCAGATCCAGAAATTTCTTAACCAGATCCATACATTTCTTTAAACTTAATCGTTTATTTAGTAGAAAAGATGCAGATCACAGTGGCTCCGTGTAAGATGTGAGATGACACTGGCAAAAAATCTGATCGTTGGAGGATGTTCATGTAGGAGTTCATATGCAGGACTTGTAGTTAGATTGTTATTTTTTTATTTAATTTCTTTTCAAAAACATGAAGTTTACAAATTATATATCTTCAACACAACATAGAAATCACATTTCATGCCAGGGGGGATAAGAGTTTACAAGAAAACATTAAAATGAGCACAGATATTAATAGTTTTGATCACCTTTTGATTAAGAGAAAATTGAATGGAGTCGATGTTTGAGCTCATTGTAATAAGCAACAAAAGAGGGTTTTCTATGTGTAAATTTACATTTGTGAATGTGAAATTTTGCCAACAGTATGACGAGGTTAATAATGAATGTTTCATTGGGTTTTGCTTTAATCCTGTCAAAGTCATAGAGTCCAAACAGCACATCCCTCCAAAACAACTTAAATTCTTCTTCAATATTGTTAACAATAAAATTACATATATCAATCCAGAGGTTTTGGACAATGGGGCAGAGTCAAAATAAATGAGTAATTGTTTCAATATTTACAGAACAGAAAGCACATTTCACATCAATGTCTATTTCAAACCTTTTAACAATATGATCATTAGAAGGATAAAATCTATGAATTATTTTAAACAATATTTCTCTAACTTTGTTGGTCAACAGGTATCGGTTGGGTAAGAGCCAGACCTTTTTCCAGCCAATATGATTCATGTACCTATTCCAGTGTGAGACCACATAAGGAACTGTGGTGACATCCTGTCTAAACAAGAATCTAATCAACTTATTGTTCTTACCATGGTTACAGGACAAACAGATTTTGATCAGAATCAGAATTGTTTCAACCAATTTTATCTTAAATGTGTTATTTAGGGTGCAGAAATTTAGAAAATGTAGTCCACCATTTTCATAGTCATTCATTAGAACAGGTTTTTTTCAGATGATGAGTTCTATTTTTCCACAAGAAGTTGAGAAGCAGCCTGTCAATCTCAGTAATACGTTTGTTGTCTACGAACAGAGACAGAGATGCATATGTTAACGTGATATTCCTTCCTCCTTGGTGAGTAGGACTCTACCTCTAAGAGAGAGATCCCGTAATAGCCACTGGTTTAACTTTTTTTGAGTTCTTTGGATAATTTGATTGAAATTCAGTGAAGTTTTTTTTGTTGGTCCTTAGTTATTGTAATACCCAAGTAAACTACTTCATTTTTGACTGGGATACTACAAATTGATGTTTTATCAGAATCCTTAATGGATATAATTCCGCATTTATTAAGATTCAGATTTAGGCCAGAGGCCTTGGAAAACTCATTTATGGTGTTTATTGCAATAGAAACTTGATTTTCATCCCTGAAAAAGAGTGTGGCGTAATCTGTTTGTAGATCAGACTTGTTCCCGGTGCATGTTGGACTCCGGCAGGGCTGCCCTTTGTCACCGGTCCTGTTCATAATTTTTATGGACAGGATTTCTAGGCGTAGCCAGGGGCCGGAGGGGATCCGGTTTGGGAACCTCAGGATTTCACCTCTGCTTTTTGCGGATGATGTTGTCCTGTTGGCTTCATCGGACCGGGACCTTCAGCTTGTGTTGGGGCGGTTTGAGGCAGAGTGCGACGCAGCAGGGATAAGAATCAGCACCTCCAAAACCGAAGCCATGTTTCTCCACCTGGAGACAGTGGTGTGCCTTCTCCGGGTGGGTGGAGAAGTCCTGCCTCAGGTGGAGGAGTTCAAGTATCTCGGGGTCTTGTTCACGAGTGAGGGAACGATGGAGCGGGATTGGTGCAGAGTCCGCAGTTATGCGGTCGATGTACTAGAGCTTCTTTGAGACGATTTAGACTCGGCTTACAGAGAGTAAGTGTAGCTTACTAGCTTCAGCTTCCTGTGGTAATAATTCTGTACAACATGTGCAGCAACACAGACAACAGCAGACATGTCACTTTCTAAAATAAAACTTGATAAACTCTCTAAAAACTCTCTAACTTGATACAAGTTGTAAACTATAAACCTTAGTTTTCCTCTGGGAAGAGGAATTAAATCTTAAAATAAAAATTAATTATGAATTATCAAGCTTTGCGAAAGCTTTAGTGATAGCATCCGCCGCGTGTGAGGAAACTCTTCACACTAGAGCTCCACATGTCACTCGTGACGCGACTGACACGGCTTTTGACTGTAGTTTGCTATAATTCCGACAGGATTTCATCAGTGAAATATTTACGACCCGACGTCTTCTACAACAGAAAGCGGCTGATGAGCAAAGCATATGAATTCATTACCTTACGATGTAGTTCTTCATTTTTCGTCCTGTCATTTATAGGTCTCTGTTACGTTCAGTGGAGTTAGCGGCGTGGCTGCACCTCCTTTTCTTTCTCTGCCTTAGCTGCAGCCAAGTTTGGAAACTCAAAATACTTCTTTGTGTGAAAAACATTCAAATGTCTTGTCAGCTTCGTTGTGTTGAAATTCTTTTGTAACATTCCTCCTAGGGTATCTCCTTTGCAAACTGCAAAATTGTTGTCCTTTTTGGACATTGTAAAACTGCTATACCGGCGAGGCCGGCCACGCCCCCTCAGGACAGCTTGGTCTGAGATGCAGGAATGCCCGCGCGGGCGGTGTTTGTTGTTGTAAACGTCATCAGATTGGCCCGCTCTGAACTATTTTCCGATCTCTGATCAAAACCGATAGGGGCATTATAGGCCCGATCCCGATCAGTGGCCGATCAATCGCTGCATCTCTAGTTTTGAGCAGGTGTCTGCGATTTCTCCTGTACATTTTTTCTCTTGTGGTTTTGATAATGTATGATCTGGGCTGAATGTGTTTCTGTACCACAGTGGCTGGTTCCCGCTTGTTGCCTTGTCTAACCCGCACATTTTCACCAACTTGGAGGTCAGACAGTGTCCTGGTTCCTTGATCAAAGTATTGTTTCTGTCTTTGTTGTCTATGCACGATGTGGCTCCTGGCATCTTTATAGAAAGCTGGCTGCAATAATGTCTTTGTCACAGGTAATTTTGATTTGAGTCTTCTTCCCATGAGCATCTGAGCAGGTGAGAGTCCAACCCCACTCAGTGGTGTGTTCCGGTATTCAAGCAGTGCTAGGTACGGGTCACCAGCACTGTCCTGTGCTTTTGTCAGCATGTTTTTTTATTGTCTGAACTGCTCTCTCAACTTGGCCATTTGACTGCGGGAAAGTGGGACTTGAAGAGGTGTGTTTGAAACCCCACTCAGCACTGAAGTCCACCGTCTCTTGGCTCACCAGCTGTCTGCCATTGTCGGAGAACAACTCATCTGGCACACCATGCCTTGCAAATATAGACTTCAGCCCAATGATGATGTGGGTGCTGTGGGTCGATACAGATCCGAACTTTGTTCGGTTTTGTTACAGTCACCATACTATTGACCCAATCTGTAGGCTCTGTCTGTTTGGTTATCACCCCCAAGTTTTCCATTCTATTCAGCTCTGTTTTAATTTTATCTTTTAGCGCGACAGGTACTTTCCTGTTTTTGCTTGGTGACTTTATTGACAGGAATTTCAATCTCTTCATGTAGACTTTTTAGCTGACTCCGACTCAACTCACTGGCTCTGCAAATGTCTATTGCTTTATTTAGCGTGAGGTCCGGTTCTCTCAGTAGTCGTCCTCTCACTTGGTCATCTGTGATTCCACACACGATTCTATCGTATCAGTGAGTCGGTGAGGTGCTCAAACTCGCAGTCTTTCACTTTCTTTTTTAAATCAGTCACATATGCATCAACAGTCTCTGATATTCCTTGCAATCGAATAAAGAACAGGTGCCTCAAATACGTCACATTTTTCCTTGGCTCATAATGTTGGCGGAAAAGTTCTTTCAGTGTATCATAGTCATCTACGTTTTCATCAAAGTCAAAAGTGTTATATACCTTATTTCTTCGTCCCCGGCCAAATGTAGGAACGTGGCTCTTTTCACTTCACCAGAATTTTCGTCGATTCCGCTGGCGACAAGAAACGGTTCAAATCTCTGGATCCAGACTCTCCAACTTTCCGCTAGATTTCCTTCTAGACTTAATGAGGTCGGAGGTTTCATCTGTTCCATTTTGTCTTCCTATTTTTGTTTTACTTCAAGTTTTTACTCTTTACCATGTTATATATGACACGGAAGAAGCCATTTCTAGAACAACAACTTTATTCTTCAACTGTCTCGATGCCAACGCAGTAACACAAGAGTAGAGTCACAGTGCCGCCTAATGGTCACACAGAGTAATGCACTTTTTTTCAAATATACTACATAGATGAAGAGGAAGACCGAAAGTTAAGGACAAACTTTAAACCTCACAAATACAATCAACACTGGGAAGCACTTTTGACTTGTTAAAATCCTATCTTTTGTCCCTTTTTGTAATTCCAGAACTCCCACAAGAAAATGTTTGTAAGGTGGAGGAGGACGGGGTTTTCAGTGACCAGCACCTGGATAACCTGGAGAGGAGCTGCAGCCCGGACCAGGATGAACCAGGGCATCCACAGACTACAGAACTGGAGGAAGACTCCAGCGGTCAGGAGATGAAGCAGGAGGACGTAGAGGTGGATGTCTCATTGGTCAATGTCGCAGATGTGAAAGTTGAAAATGGTGAACCAGGACCAAACTGTGTCCAGCTGCTGTTGCACACTTCTCCTGAAGCTCAAAACAAAGATGAGGAAGCGACTGAAAGTTTACGCTCAGACTCCAATAAAACTGCAGATCCGGAGCCAATGAGACGACACGGTGACCAAGAAGATGCTGCTGTCCCGTCAGACAGCAACTGTAAATCAAAGCTGACCAGGACCCACACAGGGAAGAAGGCGTTTTCTTGCAGCACTTGCAGGAAAGAGTTCAGTAAACATAGTATTTTAATGGATCACATGAAGATCCACACTGGCGAAAGGCCGTACCTGTGCAACACCTGCAACAAAACCTTTACTAGATCATCACATCTTAAACGCCACATAACCATGCACACGGGCGAGAAGCCCTACATCTGCAAAACATGTGGAAAAAGGTACAGGCTACGTTCCCTCCTGGTGGATCACTCGTGGACCCACACCGGTGAAAAGCCGTACCTGTGCAACACCTGTGGAAAAACCTTTACTCAATCATCAAATCTTAAACGCCACATAACCATGCACACGGGCGAGAAGCGATATTTGTGCAAGACGTGCAACAAAGGTTTTAACCGCAGAATTGATTTGCTGAGTCACATGAAAAATCACCCGGAGGAGAAGTCTGGTGACTCGTGACAAATGAAGCTCATGTTGTCGTCCTCCGTGGGCAGCTGTCCACTCCTGTCTGACCCACAGAAGAAGAACCCGCAGAAGTCCAACCACCACCTCCTGTTGCTGATGAGCCTAATCCCCTCCCCACAAGGGTTGCAGGTTTAACCCGGATTTATGCTTCTCCGTCAACTTGACGCAGAGGGAACAATGTGGTTGTGTACTTTTTTTTTTTTTTTTAAGTTCTTCATTGAGTTTGTTTGAATGACTGTTCCTTCTTAAAATCGTTATTTGTTGCTGTTGGTGACTTGCTGTCTCCAGGGTGCAAATAAAGAGCTGTTAGTATGTGCTGAAGTTTCTTTAAACGTCTATTTCGTTCATCTACAAAGCCTCTCTCACATGTCCTTTTTCCCATCTGTTTTCTTCTTCACTCACATTCTCTTTGTAAAGTTAATCTGCAGCTCCATGTTGTTAAACTCTCTCCATCTACTCCGTTCAGAGTTTAGTTCAAGTGTGATTATATTTACGTGTTCAGTTTTTACAATCTTCCTATGAAAAACATGAAGAAACTTCAGAGAAACAAGGACAAAAGAAGAAACGCAACAATCAACACGTCAGAAACAGAACAGCCAACCATCTGTCACCATTTTATAAACTTTAATATCTGCAGCATTAAACAAAAAAACTTGAAGCTTTCAGAAGTCAGTGCAGTCAGATACGGTTTGCCTTTATTTCCCTTTTAAAACTTTTTTATTAGTGCTGCCCAACGATTAAAATTTTTAATCTTAATTAATCCATGATTTCTGTAATTAACTATACGATTAATTGTGATTAATTACATAATAATTGTAAATGTATTCACACATTTTGTGCTGTTCAAATCTACCTCAAGGTATTTTTTTAATGTTTTTAATACTGTTAACAACATGAGAAAGGGCAACTATGCTGCTTTATGTCAATGTTTATTCAACTTTCCACAAAAAAAGCTTTTGACCTGAAATTAACCTTCCTTCATAAATACAAACACAATGTAGTCCCCAACTTTACACTTGTAAAGACTAACTTAAGATTCCTTGTTTTTTTTAAGCAGCTGAACCATAGGCTATGCATCATAAACATATGGAGGAAAATAAAAGGCTCCAAAAATATCCCCTTCTCCTAAGCGGGATCAAAACAGGGGGATACAAAAACTAAATTACAAACAAATAAAGTGCACATGTAACAGCAGGGAGTAACCCAACCTATAAAGTGCAGCCGTTTCCTCACCTGATCCTCAGAGCTCAGCCATAAACTTGTGCGAATCGCAGCGTGCGTGCGCCCGTCTGTGCGCGTGTGTGCGGGGGGCATTATTGAGTTTTATGTAAAGCGCTTTGCGTTGCATTTTTTATTTTGTAAGAAAAGCGCTTTACAAATAAAGTTTGATTTGACTGGTCCTTTTTTGCAAGCTGCTACAGCGTTGTCTGCTTTTGACGAGAGGGGAGGGGGGGGGGGGGGGCTGGCTGCAAATGGTATTTGAGACTCGACGTACTTCGATGGTAATTCATTTCAAATCGACAGTACATGCAAATAACTTCAGTCTTGTCCAGCGAACCATCTGGCATCTTTTTGAAAGTGAACTAACCGTTCAAAAGTCTTAATTCTCCATCTTTCAATCCACCATACTTTTCCTCCAGCTACAGGTGCCGTCGACCGCCAGAAATTATATCATGCCTTTTTTTTTTTTAATCGTGCGTTAAAATAAATTGTCAGCGTTAAGAGGACGTGAAGTTAACGCGTCGTTAATGCATTAAGTTGGACAGCCCTAGTTTTTATTGATTTAGAAAACAAGAACATTTGGTTTAAAGATGAATGAGGAAATGAGTGTGATGTGGGATACACATCGCGATACTTGAGTCACGATACAATACGATATTGCAGTATTCAAATTTTGCGATATATTGTGATGTTATACATAGTTTGCTGAAAACTGTAAAAGGCTTTAAGCATTTTAAATCTGAGCTGCACGTACATCAGATTATCGTGAAAATTCATGGGACAAACTGAGTCAAAACAGTGTATTTCAAATGATCCATGCTGTGTTATTGTAACTATAAGTTACAACATATTTGTGTACGTTTTTCAAATTATTTAAATAATATGAAATTAACAATATTATTGAATCACATGTATAAAATCAAGTTGTACTAGATTTACAACTCGTCTGACACATGATTTCTTCTAAAGCTGATGTTGAGATCCGTGTTGAAGCTGCAGATCTGCAGGTTGGAGAGCAGGAAGAAGAGGGAGGATCATCGGGATCAGATTCCAGGAAGAGGACAGACTTTGGAATTTACCCTTTTATATCAGACATCCGTTTAGAAGAACACTTAATAAAGTGGCATATTAACAGCGCTACAGCTGAAATTAAAACAGCTTCTAGTCTGCTTTTAGATCTCAGCTTTCGCTGTCGTTTTGGTGCGAAATGTATTCTGGGATACACTGTAGCATACTGCTGTGTGAACGGTCTGCTGGAGCAGCGTACTGAATCATTCATTTAGTAGGCAGTATACAGTGCATACTTTGCAGTGTGTAGCATGTAGTGCGGTAGTATCCGAATTCGGAAACAGCCCATGTTATATATGACACGGAAGAAGCCATTTCTAGACAACAACTTTATTCTTCAGCTGTCTCGATACCAAAGCAGTAACACAAGAGTACAGTCACAGTGCCGCCTAATGGTCACACAGAGTAATGCACTTATTTTCAAATATACTACATAGATGAAGGGGAAGACCGAAGGTTCAGGACAAACTTTAAACCTCACAAATACAACCAAACAATCAACACCGGGAAGCAATTTTGACTTGTTAAAATCCTGTCTTTTTGTCCCTTTTTGTAATTCCAGACCCCCCACAAGAAAATGTTTGTAAGGTGGAGGAGGACGGGGTTTCCAGTGACCAGCACCTCGATAACCTGGAGAGGATCTGCAGCCCGGACCAGGAGGAACCAGGGCATCCACAGACTACAGAACTGGAGGAAGACTCCAGCGGTCAGGAGATGAAACACGAGGACATAGAGGTGGATGTCTCATTGGTCAATGTCGCTGATGTGAAAGTTGAAAATGGGGAACCAGGACCAAACTGTGGCCAGCTGCTGTTGCACACTTCTCCTGAAGCTCAAAACAAAGATGAGGAAGGAACTGAAAGTTTACGCTCAGACTCCAGTAAAACTGCAGATCCGGAGCCAATGAGACGACACGGTGACCGCGAAGATGCTGCTGTCCCGTCAGACAGCAACTGTAAACCAAAGCTGACCAGGACCAACATGGGGAAGAAGGCGTTTTCTTGCAGAACTTGCGGGAAAGAGTTCAGTAAAAGTTGTAATTTAATGGATCACATGAAGATCCACACTGGCGAAAGGCCGTACCTGTGCAACACCTGCGACAAAACCTTTACTAGATTACCAGATCTTAAACGGCACATAACCAAGCACACGGGCGAGAAGCCCTACATCTGCAAAACATGTGGAAAAAGTTACAGGCTACGTTCCAACCTGGTGATTCACTCAAGGATCCACACTGGCGAAAGGCCGTACCTGTGCAACACCTGTGGAAAAACCTTTACTATGTCATCATCTCTTAAACGGCACATAACCATGCACACGGGCGAGAAGCTGTATTTGTGCAAGACGTGCAACAAAGGTTTTAGCCGCAGAATTGATTTGCTGAGTCACATGAAAAATCACCCGGAGGAGAAGTCTGGTGACTCGTGAGAAATGAAGCTCATGTTGTCGTCCTCCGGGGGCAGCTGTCCACTCCTGTCTGACCCACAGAAGAAGAACCCGCAGAAGTCCAACCACCACCTCCTGTGGCTGATGAGCCTAATCCCCTCCCCACAAGGGTTGCAGGTTCAACACGGATTTATGCTTCTCCGTCAACTTGATGCAGAAGGAACGATGTGGTTGTGTACTTTTTTTTTTAAAGTTCTGCATTGAGTTTGTTTGAATCACTGTTCCTTCTTAAAATCGTATTATTTGTTGCTGTTGGTAACTTGCTGTCTCCACAGTGCAAATAAAGAGCTGTTAGTATGTGCTGAAGTTTCTTTAAACGTGATGGTTTATTTCGTTCATCTACAAAGCCTCTCTCACACGTCCTTCTTCCTGTCTGTTTCTTCTTCACTCACATTCTCTTTGTAAAGTTAATCTGCAGCTCCATGTTGTTAAACTCTCTCCATGTACTCCATTCAGAGGTTATATATTGTGATGTTATACATAGCTCGCTGAAAACTGTAAAAGGCTTTATACATTTTAAAATCTGAGCTGCGCGTACATCAGATTATCGTGATAATTCATGGGAAAAACTAAGTCAAAACAATGTAATTCAAATGATCCATGCTGTGTTATTGTAACTATATGTTACAACATATTTGTGTACGTTTTTCATATTATTGAAATAATATAAAATTAACATTATTATTTAATCACATGTATAAAATCAAGTTGTACTAGATTTACATCTCGTCTGACACATGATTTATTCTAAAGCTGATGTTGAGATCCGTGTTGAAGCTGCAGATCTGCAGGTTGGAGAGCAGGAAGAAGAGGGAGGATCATCGGGATCAGATTCCAGGAAGAGGACAGACTTTAGATTTAACCCTTTTATATCAGACATCCGTTTAGAAGTAAATGTCTTTTTACCTCAACTCATATTTAGTCAGAAATAATCATGAAAAGTGTAATTACGTTTTCATTTTAGATGGATGAATTATTTTATTGTTTATAATTCTGGAATATTACACTCTCCATATGTAGAAAGAGCAGCAGTGCCCCCTGGTGGTGAGTTATAAAAGCTCAACATAAACCCAAGAGTGAACAATCTATCGTAATAATAATAAAAACACTAATAAAAAAATACTTTAGTGCATCAACAAGAGGAAAGTTGTCAGTGATGCAGATTATTGGTACAGCGTGATCAGTACAACCAGCATTTAGCTCAGAAAACAATGTGGAAAGAGAAATGTCATCAAATGAAGTTGAAGAGTGGAGATGCACTTTTGTCCTTTATCCTCAACTTCCTCAATCACGTCATTTTGATCCAGTTTGTTATTCCACTGGTCTTGGCTTCATCAAATGACACATCCTTAGTCCCAAAAGCATCGTCACACATGTCAGGGCTGGAGGCCTGAGCCTGGACTCCAAGATCTTCCACTGCTGCTGTTACCGGCACCTCAGCTGCTCCAGCAGCTCCACGTTACACCAGGTCTTATATTTTCCTGCAGCTTTGCCGGCACGTCCCAATACTTTAGCTGTCTGTGAACCACAGTCTGCTGTGTTTCTGAATGTCTTTACATTTGTGTTTACATCATCCGTCTCTCTGTTGCTGCATTTTCCAGAGCGGGCAGCGAGACCTCAAACGCCATAAAACAGTTGAGATGTTAATTTATTTTATTTTGAACATTTCGCACTTCACCTTAAAAACTGTTACTTAAATTGAACTGAAAAAAAGTTTAGTGAACTAATTAGTATTTTGAGTTGTGGAGATTAATGATATTAAGACATTTTACTGAATGCCTAAAACTTAAGTAGAATGTAAGATAAAAGTATAAGAATTTGAATAAATGCAATGTCAACATTTTTAAGATCTCAAACACATCTGACTTAATTTAAATAAGTATAATTAAAAAAAAAATCGATTTCTATAAAATACAATAAAAAATCATGACCTCAGTTTTTATTTTCATTAATCCTTTTATGATTCTACACATTTACCGTAATGCTAAATTAAACATTTAAACCAGTATCTACTTTAAACATATACTGGATTCTTTTATTTTTTTAACCACACAGTTGCAATAAATAATGGGGGAGGGATGAATTATTTCATGAATAAGGACTAAAAATAACGTGAAAGGTATTTGGAATATATTGAACGATGCCATTAGGAAAAGTTCAAGACAGACTAATTATCCAGAATATTTAACCAATAGCGATGAAGTCATTAATGATATGAATGAGGTGGTTAATCATTTTAACAGGTATTTTGTGAGTGTTGGACCAAAGCTGGCAGAAAAATGTGTGATCCTGGATCAGCTGATGGATGGAAGGAAACATTAATAAGTAGAAATCCAGATTCAATGTTTCTCACAGCTGTGGAGGAGAGAGAAATCATAGATATTGTAAGTAAATGTAAAAACAAGGTGTCAACTGACTGTGGTGATATGACAATAGTCAAAAAGGTTATTGATGGATTGTTAACTGACATACAGCTGTAATCAGTCGCTCAGAACTGGGACATTTCCAAAAAAAACAAATGTAAACTGCAAAAGTCATCCCACTGTACAGAACTGGAGACAGACACCAATTCACTAATTACAGGCCTGATTCTTTACTCCCAACATTTTCTAAGATCGTAGAAGAAGTATTTATTTACAGGTTGGACAAATTAACGTCAATCAAAAGGCCACGCCCCTAATTACGCATTAAACTTCTTGCTTTATATAATTCCAACCTGCCACAATACGAGGAAAAAGAGGCTTCAAACCCCTGCAGAAAACCTGTGGGTGATTCATGCATGAATGAACCGTCATTCTGAGTTTGGGGGTTAGTTTGGGATCTTTATTCCCTCTAGTGGTTAAATGTTGGAAACTGCAGCTTTAAATGAGTCTTGTATATCTATATATTTCACACCAAAATCAGTTTGATAGTTTGATCAGTTTGATATTTAAATGTTTTGATGTCTCAAAGACTTACCATGTGTATTATTTTGAAGCCCGTTGCAATAAAAGTTTCTTAACAACATCAATGTTTTATGACAAATAATAAAGAACACATGAATTAAAAAATATTTTTATTTTATATATTGATATTAACAATCAGAAGCTTATCATATAAATTGTGTCAGCTCTCGTTGTGTCGGAAAAAATAAAACTCTTTCTAAACCTTCTTGCTTGTGTTGTTTTCTCAGATGTAAATCACTTTGGATAAAAGCGTCTGCTAAATGACAGAAGTCGTAGTAAACCAGTGATGAAAAGAATGTTGTATGCATTTTGTTCTAATTACTTTCGTTGGTAAATGAAATACTTACTGTAACTGCGAGAAGGAACTATGTCATTTGTTCAGACTCCACTGCAGCCCTTCAGAGTTTGACTTCAAATAAAACAACAAGAGAAGATCTAGTGTTGGAAATATTAATGGTGTTGTGGAGGTTATGCAGAACTGGAATTACTGTGCAGTTTTGTTGGGTTCCTGCCCACATGGGTGTTGATGGCAATGAGAAAGCAGACAATATTGCTAAAAGAGCATTGAAATTGAGTAGTGAGGTAATTATGGAAATTCCTTTTGGTAAAGGTGAAGCAAAATCATGAATTAGAAAGGCAGTGAGGGATTCATGACAGAAGGTGTGGGACAACGGTGTAAAAGGGAGACATTTTTATAACATACAGAAGTCAATTAACGTGAAGGTTTTCAAAGGAAAGTGTAGGAGAGAGGAAGTCATCATTTCTAGATTAAGATTAGGTCATACTAGTTTAAAATCAACTCTGTATTTAATGTCAAAGTCCGTGTCTGATAAATGTGATGAGTGTGATGTCACAGAGAATGTAGAGCATGTGATTCTTAAATGTGGGAAGTATGAGGTAGAAAGGAACGCTTTAAGAGACAGGATGTACGAGCTGGGACGGGAATGGAGTTTAGTAGGTTATTAGGGAGGAGTGAGGTGATGAGGGATTGTTATAAGGAAATCCTTGTCTTTCTTAAAGATGCAGGGATAGATAATAAGATTTAAATGTGATTATCTTATTTTATTTAGGTACTTCCTTTTTTCCCCCTTTAAGTTAGACTGTAACCTGGTGTAATAATGATCCTGATGTTACACACTCCGGTACAGCAGGTGGCGGTAGAACCTAATAACGTTGGTTGTGATCCGCCATTAAACCTAGAGAAGAAGAAGGAGAGGACGGTTCTGTTGTTTCCTTTCCTTTTCCTCTTCAACAATGTCTAAGGTGAATCATCTGAGAGAGTTTATCGGTCAGCGACTAACAGCAGCTGCTGTAGAAATATTGTCAGTGTTTGAAAAAAGCATCTTGGAGTATGAAGAAGAGCTCGACCGTCAGCGCAGACTGTTGGACCTCGCCTGGAAACCTGAAATCAGACTCCACAGAGTCGGTACGTAACCCTGGAAAGTTGAATGAATGAACACATGAGTATGACTCCTACAAGATCCCTTTGTTTCCAGTTAAAAGCCGTGGTGATGAAGCAAACCAACTCAATGGGAAACTCCCCAGCTCAAGCAGCTGCTGATGTGGGATTCGGAAACATCCCGAACTAACTTGTTGTTCTGTTTACTTGGTGCTGCCTTTCATGCTCCATTCACACTCTGGACCAGACTGGTATTTCACACTTTATCAATGAATGAATTAATTCATTTTTATTTGGAACATGTATATAAAAAATAAACATTAACATCTTCATATTCACATATGTTTGAAAAAAGGAGTAGGAAGAAGTCTACACTTTTTCCTAGTTCCTACCCCTTTATAACTCTATGAATTTACATTATTGCTATTATTATATCTACACAATATCCATATAAATATAGTCTATATAAATACTATGTAAAACATGCCTATTACTATAAAATCTGTTGTCAAATATCTTGGCATTTCCATCTCTAAAGATTCAGCAGAACGTGAAAATAAAAATGTCTGGAGGGTAATTAATGAATGCCAAAACAAACTTAACTCCTGGTTATTAAGAGACATCAGTTTATTAGGTCGTATCTTCTTAACCAAAATGGAAAGTCTCTCCAGATGTATTTATCCAGCAAACTCGTTGTCTATTCCCAATAACGTAATCAAAAAGATTAATCAGGTTAACTTTGATTATATCTGGAGAAAGAAAATTAATTACTTTAGGAAAACTGAACTGACCAAAGAATTCAAAGATGGAGGCCTGCAAGTTATAGATTTAGATTTAATTAATGGAAACCTAAAAAAGGAACTGGTCGAAATCTTTTCTACACAATAAGAGCTTTTGGTATCATATCCCCAGAGTAATTTTTTTTGTATAGATATCTTTATTGAGGGCATTAAAAAAAGAAAAAAAGAAGATTTACAATAACAATATAATTATCAATATTTTCCCCTCTTTTTTTTAACTTTTCATAACATTAATTAAACTAAAATAAATATATAATAAGAGAAAAAAGAAAAATAAGAAAAAGAAAAAATAAATTAAAAAAAGGAAATAAATAAATGAGTAAATAAAAATAAAAACAACAGCACACCCTCTCCCCTTCCCTCCGTCACATGGTCAATAAATTACATCATTCAAAATCATTTAACATATGTCTATTAATACTAGAACAAAAATGAATAATAAATATAATCAAGTCCTGTGTAAACACATTCATTAATACAGTAGATGATTCAGATCATTTCAGTTCAGTAATTTTTAATAAACTGGGAGGCATTGAACTGTTACTAAGATGCAACTTTACCGTTCAAATTTCATGCTTTAGACTTAATCGTTTATTTTGTAGAAAAGATGCAGGTCACAGTGTGAGATGTGAGATGACACTGGCAAAAAACGTGATTGTTGGAGGATGTTCATATATGTGTTCATATGCAGTACTTGTAGTTAGATCATTATATATGACACGGAAGAAGCCATTTCTGGAACAACAACTTTATTCTTCAACTGTCTCGATACCAACGCAGTAACAGTACAGTCACAGTGCCGCCTAATGTTCACACAGAGTAATGCACTTGTTTTCAAATATACTACCGTATTTTCACGACCATTCGGCGCACCGTGTGAAAAGGCGCAGCCTCATTTTTGTGTCTCATTTTTAGATTTAAAACACACATACGGCGCACCGACCCAAAAGGCGGAGTCTACAGACACGGAGCTGCACACACGCGCGCCGCAAAACACACACGGGTGCCGCAAAACACACACACCCGCTGCAGAACACACACACAAGCACACAAGTGTGCTTATTTAAAAATAGAGCGGGAGCAAAACTTAGTTTGATTGTATTTTATTTCAGTTTTTACATTAATCAAACCCTTCAAAGTCCCGTCTTTCCCCGGCGCGGATCCCGTCTTTCCCCGGCGCGGACCCCGTCTTTCCCCGGCGCGGATCCCGTCTTTCCCCGGCGCTGGCACGATTTCATGAAGCAAAAGCACCAAGACAGACCTCCATGAAGATGTTCAATTTTAATTTCTTCCGCCAGCGCTACTGCTTTCAGTTTGAGGATGGTCTCATTCACGTCCGCAACTCACAGGTGCTTCACACGCCCCCTTCTCCCTTTACCGTTCTCATGGTGGCCGTCCGCCTTGCATTACCGTAATACAGGTAATAGATACGGCGCACCGTTTCATTGGGTGCGCAGCACATTTATAAAAGGAAAAAAGAATTTTATGTGCACCTTATGGTCGGGAAAATACGGTACATAGATGAAGGGGAAGACCGAAGATTCAGGACAAAGTTTAAACCTCACAAAAGAAAGTCATACGGGCCCTGTCTTGGTCAGAGAAATTCCCCCACCCACCCTCTATTTCACCGCTTTGAGTTACTAAGACTGGCTGAGTTAAACAATTATCATAATGCTTGTCTTATGTTTCAAATTGTCAACAGGCTCAACCCTAGACTTAGTAGTCTTGTGCCAATCTCCAGTCCTCAGCACACGTACCAAACAAGAATCAAACCATTAGGGAAATGTCACCGACATGTGCGTGCCAGTATGAGTGTTGTTTGCAGGGGGCCGCAGATTTGGAATAGGATTGATGATGGCCTCAAGGTGTTGCGTTCTATCTCCAAGTTTAAAAGACAACTAAAAAAATAATCTTTTACTAACCTATATATAATTTAAAATGCTTCTTCATGGACTGCTGGGATGTATGTGTGTGACTGTATGTGTATGTAATGTTAAGTATGTATGTTAAGTGTTTTTTTTTTTGTGTACTTGTATGCATTTGTCCATCACCATCTCTTTACGGATGGTAACTGCTTATACCATTGACTGTACCCTCACCCTTATATGAACTATGGGCCCCCACCTATAAGCTTTCCTAGCTTCCTTGGGGGACCCATTCACTCTACCCGTTTGATTCAATTGTATTATTATAATTATTATTCTGGTATTGTGAATAAACTCAAACTCAAACAAACTCAAATACAATAAACAATGGGAAGCACTTTTGACTTGTTAAAATCCAATCGTTTTGTCCCTTTTTGTAATTCCAGACCCCCCACAAGAAAATGTTTGTAAGGTGGAGGAGGACGGGGTTTTCAGTGACCAGCACCTGGATAACCTGGAGAGGAGCTGCAGCCCGGACCAGGAGGAACCAGGGCATCCACAGACTACAGAACTGGAGGAAGACTCCAGCGGTCAGGAGATGAAGCACGAGGACGTAGAGGTGGATGTCTCATTGGTCAATCTCGCTGATGTGAGAATTGAAAATGGTGAACCAGGACCAAACTGTGGCCAGCTGGTGTTGCACACTTCTCCTGAAGCTCAATACACAGATGAGGAAGGGACTGAAAGTTTATGCTCAGACTCCAGTAAAACTGCAGATCCGGAGCCAATGAGACGACACGGTGACCACGAAGATGCTGCTGTCCCGTTAGACAGCAACTGTAAATCAAAGCTGATCAGGACCCACATGGGGAAGAAGGTGTTTTCTTGCAGCACTTGCAGGAAAGAGTTCAGTAAAAGTAGTATTTTAATGGATCACATGAAGATCCACACTGGCGAAAGGCCGTACATGTGCAACACCTGCGGAAAATCGTTTAGAAAATTATCAACAATCGAGAAGCATAAAATGATCCACATGGGCGAGAAGCTCTATGTCTGCAAAACATGTGGAAAAAGTTACAGGCAAAATTCCAGCCTGGTGATTCACTCGAGGACCCACACCGGCGAAAGGCCATACCTGTGCAACACCTGCGGCAAAACTTTTACTTCATTATCACATCTTAAACGCCACATAACCACGCACACGAGCCAGAAGCCTTACATCTGCAAAACATGTGGAAAAAGTTACACAGAACGTTCCGGCCTGCTGGTTCACTCGAGGATCCACACTGGCGAAAAGCCGTACCTGTGCAACACCTGCGGCAACGCCTTTACTCAATCATCACTTCTTAAACGCCACATAACCACGCACACGGGCGAGAAGCCCTACATCTGCAAAACATGTGGAAAAAGTTACAGGCTACGTTCCACCCTGGTGGTTCACTCGAGGACCCACACCGGCGAAAAGCCGTACCTGTGCAACACCTGCGGAAAAACCTTTACTGAATCATCAACTCTTAAACGGCACATAACCACGCACATGGGCGAGAAGCTATATTTGTGCAAGACGTGCAACAAAGGTTTTAGCTGCAGAATTCATTTGCTGAGTCACATGAAAAATCACCCGGAGGAGAAGTCTGGTGACTCGTGACATATGAAGTTCATGTTGTCGTCCTCCCGGGGCAGCTGTCCACTCCTGTCTGACCCACAGAAGAAGAACCCGCAGAAGTCCAACCACCACCTCCTGTGGCTGATGAGCCTAATCCCCTCCCCACAAGGGTTGCAGGTTCAACCTGGATTTATGCTTCTCCGTCAACTTGACCCAGAGGGAACGATGTGTATACTTTTTTTTTAAAGTTCTGCATTGAGTTTGTTTGAATCCCTGTTCCTTCTTAAAATAGTTAGTATTCAATTCAATTCAATTTTATTTATATAGCGTCTAATACAACAAAAGTTGTCTCTATACGCTTTCCAGAGACCCATACCCAGAACATGACCCCCGAGCAGTTATTACATAAACAATGGCAGGTAAAAACTCCCCTAGTGGGAGAAAAACCTAATAATAATAATAATAATAATAATAATAATACTTTTTATTTGTAGAGCACTTTTCATGTATAATCTCAAAGTGCATTACATAATCAAGGGAAAGTCAGGACACATAAAAGACGAGAAGTAAAAAAAGCGTAAAAATAGTAAAAAACATCTAAGAAAGACCAGGGAAAGCCTTCCTGAACAGGAAAGTTTTAAGCCCCTTTTTGAAGGTGTCCACAGACTGGGGTTGACGTAGTGTTCAGGGAGGGAGTTCCAGATGCGTGGGGCAGCGGAGCAGAAAGCTCGGTCTCCCATGGAGCTGAGTCGTGTGCGGGGCTGATAGAGGAGGTTGGTCTTTTGTGAGCGGAAGTTCCGGGTGGATGAGTGAGGGGTCAGGAGGTCTTTGAGGTATTGAGGGGCAGTGCTGTAGATGCAGAGGTGGGTGATGAGGGCGATCTTGAATTGGATTCTTGCGGTTATGGGAAGCCAGTGTAGTTTCTGGAGAGTAGGGGTGATATGGTCGTATTTGCAGGTTCTCATCAGAGTTCGGGCAGCACAGTTCTGAATGAGTTGGAGTTTCCGAAGGTGTTTGTTGGGGATACCGATGAGCAGGCTGTTGCAGTAGTCAAGCCTGGAGGAGATAAGAGCGTGGACGAGTTTCCTTAAGCCAAACAGTGGCAAGAAAAAACTCCCCTTTAGGAGGGAAGAAACCTTGAGCAGGACCAGGCTCATAAGGGGGGACTCCTGCCGAGGGCCAGACTGGGGGTCAGGGATGGCAACAGCACAGCAGGCAGGTGGAAGCAGCAACGGGATGACCCGGGGTGGGGACCGCAGGCCAGCATGCAGCTCCCGAAGCTCCGGCCCAATCATCAAGTCCCAGGTTGGGGTGCAGGGTCGGGGAAAGGTTGAAAAGGGGCAGGGCCAGGGAGAGGAGTCTTGAGGGACGAACTTTCTCCCCCGCCCAAAAGGGGCCGTTACCCTGCCCCCCTCACTCCCACACTCCAGGATCCGGTGTTTTGCATTCAGTGATGCTCTTCGCCACCGGCAGAGGATGCTGCAACATGGACAAAAGAGAAAAAAGAGAAGAGAAGGGGGGGCTAGCACAAGAAACTAGAGGAGCGACTCTAACACACTAGAGTTTACACTACCTAGAGATTTACCAACACCAGCTAGAGGTTTACTGAACACTAACTATAGGCTTTACTAAACAGAAATGTTTTAAGTTTAGTTTTAAAGGTGGAGGTGGTGTCAGCCCCCTTAACCCAGATTGGAAGTTGGTTCCATAGTAATGGTGCCTGATAGCAGAATGCCAGCCCTCCAAATCTACATTTGGATACTCTAGGAAGTACGAGTAAACCTGCACTCTGAGAACAGAGAGCTCTGACAGGAACATAAGGCACTATCAGATCTTGCGAATAATGCGGAGCTAAGCCGTTTTGGGCTTTATATGCAAGTAATAAAATTTTAAATTGGATTCTGAATTTTATTCTGAATGGGTAACCAATGGAGCGACGCCAACACTGGAGACACGTGGAGAGACGTTGTTGCTGTTGGTATCTTGCCGTCTACACGGTGCAAATAAAGAGCTGTTAGTATTTGCTGAAGTTTCTTTATACGTGACAGTTTATTTCGTTCATCTACAAAGCCTCTCTCACACGTCCTTTTTCCCATCTGTTTCTTCTTCACTCACATTCTATTTGTAAAGTTAATCTGCAGCTCCATGTTGTTAAACTCTCTCCATCTACTCTGTTCAGAGGTTATATATTGTGATGTTATCCATAGTTTGCTGACAACTGTAAAAGGCTCTATGCATTTTAAAATCTGAGCTGCACGTACATCAGATTATCGTGATAATTCATGGGACAAACTAAGTCAAAACAATGTAATTCAAATGAGCCATGCTGTGTTATTGTAACTATATAAGCTAAAGTTTCCCAAAAAAAAAGAAAACTGCAAAAGTCCTCCCACTGTACAGAACTGGAGACAGACACCAATTCACTAATTACAGGCCTGATTCTTTACTCCCAACATTTTCTAAGATCTTAGAAAAAGTATTTATTTACAGGTTAGACAAATTAATGCCAATCAAAAGGCCTCGCCCCTAATTACGCATTAAACTTCTTGCTTTATATAATTCCAACCTGCCACAATACGAGGAAAAAGAGGCTTCAAACCCCCGCAGAAAACCTGTGGGTGATTCATGCATGAATGAACCGTCATTCTGAGTTTGGGGGTTAGTTTGGGATCTTTATTCCCTCTAGTGGTTAAATGTTGGAAACTGCAGCTTTAAATGAGTCTTGTATATCTATATATTTCACACTAAAATCAGTTTGATAGTTTGATCAGTTTGATATTTAAATGTTTTAATGTCTCAAAGACTTACCATGTGTATTATTTTGAAGCCCATTGCAATCAAAGTTTCTTCACAACATAAATGTTTTATGACAAATAATAAAGAACACATGAATTAAAAGATATTTTTATTTTATTTATTGATATTAACAATCAGAAGCTTATCATATAAATTGCGTCAGCTCTCATTGTGTCGGAAAAAATAAAACTCTTTCTAAACCTTCTTGCTTGTGTTGTTTTCTCAGATGTAAATCACTTTGGATAAAAGCGTCTGCTAAATGACAGAAGTCGTAGTAAACCAGTGATGGAAAGAATGTTGTATGCATTTTGTTCTAATTACTTTCGTTGGTAAATGAAATACTGACTGTAACTGCAAGAAGGAACTATGTCGTTTGTTCAGACTCCACTGCAGCCCTTCAAAGTTTGACTTCAAAGAAAACAATAAGAGAAGATCTAGTGTTGGAAATATTAATGGTGTTGTGGAGGTTATGCAGAACTGGAATTACTGTGCAGTTTTGTTGGGTTCCTGCCCACATGGGTGTTGATGGCAATGAGAAAGCAGACAATATTGCTAAAAGAGCATTGAAATTGAGTAGTGAGGTAATTATGGAAATTGCTTTTGGTAAAGGTGAAGCAAAATCATGAATTAGAAAGGCAGTGAGGGATTCATGGCAGAAGGTGTGGGACAACGGTGTAAAAGGGAGACATTTTTATAACATACAGAAATCAAATTAACGTGAAGGTTTTCAAAGGAAAGTGTAGGAGAGAGGAAGTCATCATTTCTAGATTAAGATTAGGTCATACTAGTTTAAAATCAACTCTGTATTTAATGTCAAAGTCCGTGTCTGATAAATGTGATGAGTGTGATGTCACAGAGAATGTAGAGCATGTGATTCTTAAATGTGGCAAGTATGAGGTAGAAAGGAACGCTTTAGAGACAGGATGTACGAGCTGGGACGGGAATGGAGTTTAGTAGGTTATTAGGGAGGAGTGAGGTGATGAGGGATTGTTATAAGGAAATCCTTGTCTTTCTTAAAGATGCAGGGATAGATAATAAGATTTAAATGTGGTTATCTTATTTTATTTAGGTATTTCCTTTTTTCCCCCCTTTAAGTTAGACTGTAACCTGGTGTAATAATGATCCTGATGTTACACACTCCGGTACAGCAGGTGGCGGTAGAACCTAATAACGTTGGTTGTGATCCGCCATTAAACCTAGAGAAGAAGAAGGAGAGGACGGTTCTGTTGTTTCCTTTCTTTTTCCTCTTCAACAATGTCTAAGGTGAATCATCTGAGAGAGTTTATCGGTCAGCGACTAACAGCAGCTGCTGTAGAAATATTGTCAGTGTTTGAAAAAAGCATCTTGGAGTATGAAGAAGAGCTCGACCGTCAGCGCAGACTGTTGGACCTCGCCTGGAAACCTGAAATCAGACTCCACAGAGTCGGTACGTAACCCTGGAAAGTTGAATGAATGAACACATGAGTATGACTCCTACAAGATCCCTTTGTTTCCAGTTAAAAGCCGTGGTGATGAAGCAAACCAACTCAATGGGAAACTCCCCAGCTCAAGCTGCTGATGTGGGATTCGGAAACATCCCGAACTAACTTGTTGTTCTGTTTACTTGGTGCTGCCTTTCATGCTCCATTCAGACTCTGGACCAGACTGAGATTTCACACTTTATGAATGAATGAATGAATGAATGTTTATTTCGAACATGTATATAAAAAATAAACAGTAACATCTAGTGATGCACCGAAATGAAAATTTGTGGCCGAAACCGAAACCGAAAATAATAATAAACACTTGGCCGAATACCGAACATGGTTCTTCGCAGTTTTTCATTTATTTTGCCAATTTTTTCACCATTGCATTAATCAAATAAATTTGATTTAGGCATGCTTTCAAAAGAAAAAAATATTTTACAAAATTACAAGGTAGAAGAAAATATTTATTGAACATAAATAAAAAACTGATTTTTTTTTTTAAATTTCCCAGCATTTTTTAAATATTCCAGCAAATATAATACCAGCAAAGAACAATAACTTAAAACAAATAAATTAGCAAAATCATTTTTTTTGCCATCTTTGAGCTTACGTTAGGCTTAACTGATTGAACATTGTAACATAGGCCTTAAAACAATAATAATGCATTAAAGCACATTGTAAAAAAAAAATTGAAAATAAGTGGATAAACCCACAACAATGAATAATTATCCTCGGCATAAGTCTGCTTATCCTACTTCTTCAGGAAAAGTGGCAGGTTCTTCTTCATGAACAGTAGCTTCTCTGCTTTCTCACTGGCAAGTCGGTTCCTCCTCTCATGGATGATATGAGATGCAGCACTAAACAGTCTTTCACTGTCGGTGCTTGTGCATGGAGCAGACAGGTACCTTGGGATGGGAACAACATTGTAGGTTCAGTTGTTTTATCAATGCCTTAGCAATAACAAAATAAAGAAAAAGGAAATTAATCATTTTCCCATACAAGTAGTCTACCTAATTATTTATATTATTGTTTTAAATATTATTGTATCGTATCTCCATTTGTCTTATACACGCTTCAGTACTTTTATTTGTTTTATTGCTTTTATGTTAAATACAGCTTATTATTATTATCATTACCTGCGTGCCATCTTTGCCAAGTCAGGAAAGCGGCCTTGATTGGTCCTCCAATATGCGAGAGGGTTCTCGCTCCTGGGGATGGGGACTTCTGACAGATAACCATCCAATTGTTAAGTAGTTGCACTTGTCGTCTGGCTGGCATCTGGGTTGTTTTCATGCAGAATCTCATCGAACATATCTGAGAGTGAGGGCACGCGCAACGCATCTGTGCTACGGGCCCTTTTTTCTGCACTCTCTCCCCGATCTCCTGCGCTGTGCGTCTCGTGACCATCTCCATCACCAAGTGGGTTTCCCAGATCCAGCTCAGCCTGGATCATTTCTTGTGTCGTCTGCTTCTTCCCCATATCCAAATAATGATTTTTGTATCGTGGATCAAGCACAGTTGCAATGCAGAACAGAGGTTCGGAGTCTGCCTGACTAAAATGTGTGTTGACAGCCTCTAACAGTGTACGTTTAGTTGTTTTTACTCCGTGGTCTGTTTCAACTTCTTTGATGAGAAGACGCTTTAGTGCAGCAAGTAAGGGGATAACGTCTGCCGCAGATGCATCAGATGAGCTGATCTCCTTTGTTATCTGCTCAAAAGGGGCGAGGAGAGAGAGCGTGTTCTCAATTAACAGCCACTGGTATGAGGTGAATGTTGCGGGTAGATCAAAATCTACTACGTACGCAGCCAGGACTCGCTTTTGTGAAAAAAGGCTTTCCAGCATATAATAGGTGCTATTCCACCGTGTACTCACATCCTGTTGGAGCCGTTTTGGTGGCATTCCTAACTGCTCTTGGATAGACTGTAGGCGCGAATAAGCAAGTGGAGAATGCTTAAAGTGGCCGACAATTTTCCTCCCTGTTGCTATGACATCCGCTATACTGCGCTGACTTAACACTCCCTCATTGACTGCTAATTGAAGAGTGTGGGCCATGCACCGTATGCCTTTCAGGTCGCTGTCTTCCATCGCTTTTACCATATTTCTTGCATTATCACTGACTACTGCATGAACTCTGGATCGGTCGATATGCCAAGTGTGAAACATGTTGGAAAATGTCTCGGAGATGGCTACTGCTGTATGGGACCCCCTGAACTCTTGTGAGTGAAGCACATTTTTTTGTAGCTTGAAATCTGCGTCGACCCACTGTGCGGTTAAACTCAGCATACTGGTGGGGCTGACATCTGAGCTCCACATATCTGTAGTGAAGCTGAGGGCTGCAATGTCTGTAGCCAAGAGCTCGTGGACCTGAGTTGCAACGACATTATACATCTCAGAGAAGCACACATCTGAGAAATACCGTCTACTAGGCATGGTGTAACGGGGCTCAATGTGCTCTACAAGCCTCCGAAACCCAAGGTCCTCCACAACCGTAAAAGGTTGATCATCCAAAGCGATAAATTCCATTATCTTGGTAGTAATGCCTTTTGCTTTGGCACTGTCAGTGGCAAACTTTTTTATCTTTTCAAAGACGTCGGCCACGGATGGAGTGACAGCTTTCCTTTTCACTCCCGTCGTCTCTGTCTCATACGCGGCATGCTGTTCAGGGTGTTTTGATTTCAAATGATAAATCAAACTTGTAGTGCTGAAAGACTTTGCAGATGTGCCCCCTCTGGATATTTGAGCAGAACATTCATTGCAAACAGCCATTCTTGTATTATTATTTGCCACTCTAAAATACTTCCACACTGCTGACATGTTTGCACCGCACCACTTCACTCCACGCTCTTCACTGTTTGATTTCGTCATCTAAACGCGCCTGTAATAGATTGATTTATGTTGTTTTGGTTCCACTTGCTGGTGAATGTTAGGTACAATTCTCATGTGGTTAGTTTTTGGTTGGCCAACGATTTATGTGGTGCGCAACCATTACGGGAGCGTTATGTGGTTAGTTTTTGGTTGGCCAACGAATTATGTGCTGCGCAACAGTTACGGAGCGGCCAGTCTATTTCCTTATATTAACGCCGTTATTAATGCCGCGTTCCATTTACCTCGGAAATCGGAACTGGGGACTGGGAATGGCAGCCATCTTGGAATGGTAACTCGGGGGTGGTGAAGCTTCTCCCACTTTCCCAGTAGGAAATCCCACTTCGAGGGGCGTTCCGGTTGAAAATTTCGACTGGGAACTGGGAAATTCCGACTTCCGAGGACAAATGGAACGCGGCATAATTGTTCGGTCTTTTTCCCACTTATTCCACCGAACACCGAAAGTGTTTTTTTGCCAGTTTCGGCCGAACAATTTTGGTTACCGAACAATCGGTGCATCACTAGTAACATCTTCATATTCACATATGTTCGAAAAAAGGAGTAGGAAGAAGTCTACACTTTTTCCTATTTCCTACCCCTTTATAACTCTATGAATTTACATTAATGCTATTATTCTATCTACACAATATCCATATAAATATAGTCCATAAAAATACTATGTAAAACATGCCTATTACGATAAAATCTGTTGTCAAATATCTTGGCATTTCCATCTCTGAAGATTCAGCAGAACGTGAAAATAAAAATGTCTGGAGGGTAATTAATGAATGCCAAACCAAACTTAACTCCTGGTTATTAAGAGACATCAGTTTATTAGGTTGTATCTTCTTAACCAAAATGGAAAGTCTCTCCAGATGTATTTATCCAGCAAACTCATTGTCTATTCCCAATAACGTAATCCATCCATCCATCCATCGTCCGCCGCTTTATCCGTTCCCGGGTCGCGGGGGGCAGCAGCCTCAGCAGAGATGCCCAGACTTCCCTCACCCCAGACACTTCCTCCAGCTCCTCCGGGGGGAGTCTGAGGCGTTCCCAGGCCAGCCGAGAGACATAGTCTCTCCAGCGTGTCCTGGGTCTTCCCCGGGGTCTCCTCCCGGTGGGACATGCCTGGAACACCTCCCTAGGGAGGCGTCCGGGAGGCATCCGGTACAGATGCCCAAGCCACCTCAGCTGACTCCTCTCAATGTGGAGGAGTAGCGGCTCGACTCCGAGCTCCTCCCGGGTGACCGAACTCCTCGCCCTATATCTAAGGGAGCGTCCAGCCACCCTGCGGAGGAAACTCATCTCGGCCGCTTGTATCCGCGATCTTGTCCTTTCGGTCACTACCCAAAGTTCATGACCATAGGTGAGGGTAGGGGCGTAGATTGACCGGTAAATCGAGAGCTTCGCCTTTCGACTCAGTAATAATAATAATAACGTAATCAAAAAGATTAATCAGGTTAACTTTGATTATACATGGAGAAAGAAAATTAATTGCATTAGGAAAACTGAACTGACCAAAGAATTCAAAGATGGAGGCCTGCAAGTTATAGATTTAGATTTTATTAATGGAAACCTAAAAAAGGAACTGGTTGAAATCTTTTCTACACAATAAGAGCTTTTGGTATCATATCCCCAGAGTAATTTTTTTTTATAGATATCTTTATTGAGGGCATTAAAAAAAGAAAAAAAGAAGATTTACAATAACAATATAATTATCAATATTTTCCCCCCTTTTTTTTTACTTTTCATAACATTAATTAAACCAAAATAAATAAATAATAAGAGAAAAAAGAAAAATAAGAAAAAGAAAAAATAGATTAAAAAAGGAATAAATAAATAAGTAAATAAAAATAAAAACAACAGCACACCCTCTCCCCTCCGTCACATGGTCAATAAATTACATCATTCAAAATCATTTAACATATGTCTATTAATACTAGAACAAAAATGAATAATAAATATAATCAAGTCCTGTGTAAACACATTCATTAATACAGTAGATGATTCAGATCATTTCAGTTCAGAGTCATTTTTAATAAACTGGGAGGCATTGAACTGTTACTAAGATGCAACTTTACCGTTCAAATTTCATGCTTTAGACCAGGGGTTCTTAACCTTTCTGACCTTGGGGCCCAATTTTTTCAGTACAGAGTGGCCCGGGGCCCATTAAATATAAACACTGTATAGCAGGGGTATTCAACTAAAACTTTAAGAGGTCCATTTAGAGAAAATTTACTCAAGCGAAGGTCCAGAACATCATAATATATATAATATATATATATATATATATATATATATATATATATATATATATATATATATATATATACACATACATACACCCACACATACAGAAGGTAAATAAATAAGAAAGGAATGGAAATATGGCAGAAAAGGTGGGAGGAAGACCAGAAAGGACAGGGATATCACAAAATACAAAAGTCTATGTGTGTGTGTGTGTGTGTGTATATTCAAGTAGCCTCATAGTTGTATCAACATCTGCATCTGACTGTTATATTAAAAAAAGTACATATTTGCCAATTAACATGTTTAACTTGAATTAAACATTTTTTTTCTCTTAAAAATAAAGTAGATTTTATTTTATTTTTCAAATGCTATCTTATTTTATTTCTCTACCAGCAGTTTGAATTTCCCCTTTTCTTTGTTAATTGTCTCAACACATTTTTATACTAAATTAATATAAACACATCTTAACAATTTAACAGTTTTTCTTTCTTCCCCTCTTATAATCTTATGCCCCCGCTTTCTGTTGTTCAGTGAGAGAACTGAGCTCTAACTTCTCCTGTCAGGACTATAAATCTGGGCTGGATGGTGTCAGGTTCTCATGCACATGTGAAGGTGCTCATTGTTGAGCCTGAAACGATATTTAGTTTTAATTATGTTCACTGTGGAGAAAGCTGCTTCACAGCTGTATCTGGACCCAAACAGGATGTTTTAAGATGGTCAGTTTATTTTTCTGTGACTTCAGTTCAGACTTGAGTCGATATGTTTGATGAAAAACTTTGTGTTTTGTTTCAGTGGCGTTTCACTTTCGCACTTTGAACGCCCCGGTCCCTGAACGTATGAGACACTGGTTTTGTCCCAGTGGGAAGACTGATGAATTTGTCCATTCCGGGTTGCATATTTAAAAATACAACGAGGACAAAACTTAGTTTGATTTTACTTTAAGTTATTTACATTAATAAGTTGTCAGTTGACTCAGTGTGTCGGGTTTCATCGGAGCCTGATCAGCTGCGACGGGCAGAGCCAGCACCGCAGCTCTCTGGTCGCTGCAGCAGTTACTTTCCGATGCTTTTGCGAAAGCCCGAACAGTCCAGTCCAGCACACACGACAGCCCACGCATCTACATCTACCATCTTTCACCAGTAACGACGGAGCCGCCCGAGCGGCACCGACCTCCCCGGCCGCGGGGACGCGTCGGGATAAATGATCACGTCGCGATCGCTCGCTCTGGGCGCAGACCCAATTAATCGATCCCTGATCCTGGCGGATCTAAACCTACTGTGTGCAAAATGAAGGATTTTCTCTGTAACTACACACCATTTCTCTTACTATTACACGTAGAGCTAGCTGAGTGTCTTCTTCTCCTCATTTGGTCGAGAGTTGCTATGCAGTCCGGCGGCCCACACGTACAAAACTGAATTCTTTTGGCGGCCCACTAGATGGCGCTCGCGGCCCAAGTGTGGGCCGCGGCCCTATGGTTAAGAATCACTGCTTTAGACTTAATCGTTTATTTTGTAGAAAAGATGCAGGTCACAGTGTGAGATGACACTGGCATAAAACGTGATGGTTGGAGGATGCTCATATATGTGTTCATATGCTGTACTTGTAGTTAGATCTTTATATATGACACGGAAGAAGCCATTTCTGGAACAACAACTTTATTCTTCAACTGTCTCGATACCAACGCAGTAACACAAGAGTACAGTCACAGTGCCGCCTAATGGTCACACAGAGTAATGCACTTGTTTTCAAATATACTACCGTATTTTCGTGACCATTCGGCGCACCGTGTGAAAAGGCGCAGTCTCATTTCTGTGTCTCATTTTTAGATTTAAAACACACATACGGCGCACACCCCCAAAAGGCGCAGTCTACAGACACGGAGCTGAACACACGCGCGCGCCGCAAAACACACACACCCGCTGCAGAACACACACACAAGCACACAAGTGTGCTTATTTAAAAATAGAGCGGGAGCAAAACTTAGTTTGATTGTATTTTATTTAATTTTTTTACATTAATTAATCAAACCCTTCAAAGGCGCGGATCCAGTCTTTCCCCGGCGCGGACCCCGTCTTTCCCCGGCGCGGATCCCGTCTTTCCCCGGCGCGGATCCCGTCTTTCCCCGGCGCGGACCCCGTCTTTCCCCGGCGCGGACCCCGTCTTTCCCCGGCGCGGACCCCGTCTTTACCCGGCGCGGACCCCGTCTTTACCCGGCGCGGACCCCGTCTTTCCCCGGCGCGGATCCCGTCTTTCCCCGGCGCAGGCACCATTTCATGAAGCGAAAGCACCAAGACAGACCTCCATGAAAATGTTCAATTTTAATTTCTTCCGCCAGCGCTACTGCTTCAGTTTGAGGATGGTCTCATTCACGTCCGCAACTCACGGGTGCTTCACAGGCCCCCTTCTCCCTTTACCGTTCTCATGATGGCCGTCCGCCTTACATTACCGTAATACAGGTAATAGATACGGCGCACCGTTTCATGGGGTGCGCAGCACATTTATAAAAGGAAAAAATAATTTTATGTGCGCCTTATGGTCGCGAAAATACGGTACATAGATGAAGGGGAAGACCGAAGATTCAGGACAAAGTTTAAACCTCACTAATACAATAAACAATGGGAAGCACTTTTGACTTGTTAAAATCCAATCGTTTTGTCCCTTTTTTGTAATTCCAGAACTCCCACTAGAAAATGTTTGTAAGGTGGAGGACGACGGGGTTTCCAGTGACCAGCACCTCGATAACCTGGAGAGGAGCTGCAGCCCGGACCAGGAGGAACCAGGGCATCCACAGACTACAGAACTGGAGGAAGACTCCAGCGGTCAGGAGATGAAGCACGAGGACGTAGAGGTGGATTTCTCATTGGTCAATGTCGCTGATGTGAAAGTTGAAAATGGTGAACCGGGACCAAACTGTGGCCAGCTGGTGTTGCACACTTCTCCTGAAGCTCAAAACAAAGATGAGGAAGGGACTGAAAGTTTCCGCTCAGACTCCAGTAAAACTGCAGATCCGGAGCCAATGAGACGACACGGTGACCACGAAGATGCTGCTGTCCCGTCAGACAGCAACTGTAAATCAAAGCTGACCAGGACCCACACGGGGCAGAAGGCGTTTTCTTGCAGCACTTGCAGGAAAGAGTTCAGTAGAAGTTGTAATTTAATGGATCACATGAAGATCCACACTAACGAAAGGCCCTATCTGTGCGACACCTGCAACAAAACCTTTACTAGATCATCACATCTTAAAAGCCACATATACACGCACACGGGCGAGAAGCCCTACATCTGCAAAACATGTGGAAAAAGTTACAGGCTACGTTCCACCTTGGTGGTTCACTTGAGGATCCACACCGGCGAAAAGCCGTACCTGTGCAACACCTGCGGCAAAAGCTTTATTAGATTATCAAATCTTAAAAGCCACATAACCATACACACGGGTGAGATGCCCTACATCTGCAAAACATGTGGAAAAAGTTACAGGCTATCTTCCCACCTGGTGGTTCACTCGAGGACCCACACCGGCGAAAGGCCGTACCTGTGCAACACCTGCAGCAAAACCTTTGCTGATTTATCACATCTTAAACGGCACATAACCACGCACACGGGCGAGAAGCCCTACATCTGCAAAACATGTGGAAAGAGTTACAGGCTACGTTCCACCCTGGTGGTTCACTTGAGGACCCACACTGGCGAAAGGCCGTACCTGTGCAACACCTGCGGAAAAACCTTTACTAAATCATCACATCTTAACCGTCACATAACCACGCACACGGGTGAGAAGCGATATTTGTGCAAGACATGCAACAAAGGTTTTAGCCGCAGAATTGATTTGCTGAGTCACATGAACAATCACCCGGAGGAGAAGTCTGGTGACTCGTGACAAATGAAGCTCATGTTGTCGTCCTCCGGGGGCAGCTGTCCACTCCTGTCTGACCCACAGAAGAAGAACCCGCAGAAGTCCAACCACCACCTCCTGTGGCTGATGAGCCTAATCCCCTCCCCACAAGGGTTGCAGGTTCAACCCGGATTTATGCTTCTCCGTCAACTTGACGCAGAGGGAACGATGTGGCTGTGTACTTTTTTTCTTAAAGTTCTGCATTAAGTTTGTTTGAATCCCTGTTCCTTCTTAAAATCGTATTATTTGTTGCTGTTGGTAACTTGTCGTCTCCACGGGCTGTTAGTATGTGCTGAAGGTTCTTTAAACGTGACAGTTTATTTCGGTCATCTACAAAGCCTCCCTCACACGTCCTTTTTCCCGTCTGTTTCTTCTTCACTCACATTCTCTTTGTAAAGTTAATCTGCAGCTCCATGTTGTTAAACTCTCTCCATCTACTCCATTCAGAGTTTAGTCCAAGTTTGATATATTTACATGCTCAGTTTTTACAACGTTCCTCTGAAAAACACGAAGAAACTTCAGAGAAACGAGGACAAAAGAAGAAATGCAACCATCAACACGTCAGAAACAGAACAGCCAATCATCCGTCACCATTTACAGTTTAAGATTAAGATTCCCAGAATATTCAAATTTTTTGAGATAGGATATTTGAGTTTTCTTAATATGTAAGCCATGATCAGCAATATTCAAATAATAAAAGGCTTGCAATATTTCAGTTGATTTGTATTGAATCCAGAATGTATGACTTTTTTGTTTTTGTAATTGCATTACTGAAAATCACAATATTCAAATTTTCTGAGACAGTCCTGTACAAGCTAAAGTTACAACATATTTGTGTACGTTTTTCATATTATTTACATAATGAGATTTTAACAATATTATTGAATCACATGTATAAAATCAAGTTGTACTAGATTTACAACTCGTCTGACTCATGATTTCTTCTAAAGCTGATGTTGAGATCTGTGTTGAAGCTGCAGATCTGCAGGTTGGAGAGCAGGAAGAAGAGGGAGGATCATCGGGATCAGATTCCAGGAAGAGGACAGACTTTGGATTTAATCCTTTTATATCAGACATCCGTTTAGAAGTAAATGTATTTTTACCTCAACTCATAAATAGTCAGAAATAATCATGAAAATGTAATTAAGTTTTCATTTTAGATGGATGAATTATTTTATTGTTAATTCTGGAATATTACACTTTCCATAGAAAGAGCAGCAGTGCCCCCTGGTGGTGAGTTATAAAAGCTCATCAGAATCAGAAAAAGGTTTATTGCCAAGTTTGTTAAACACACAAAAGGAATTTGTTGTGGTGATTGGTGCAATACAATACAAATATAAAATATAAAAGCAAATATATAAGAGAGAAAATGTATAAGCAAAAATGTACAATATGAGGTTTTTAAAGTGCCGGATATGAGTCTATGCAAAAGTGACTTAGGATGTGCGTTAAAGGGGACCTATTATGGCATTTAATGTATATTTTAAACAGACATTGAATGTCTTAAAAACAATCTAAATATTGTTTTTTCTACATAAATCAGAAATTCAGCCTCTGGGCCATGTCTCTAGTTTTACCCCTTCTAACCTCCTTCTCTGTGAGGGATTATGAGGGGATGAGAGGTTATGATAATGAGGCTCTGTGCTGATTGGCTGCTTGAATGACGTGTAGCAGGGGAGGGAACAAAGCCTCGCTCCAGGCAGAAGAGCCGGCTGCGTACACAAAGCGTGTCCCATGTGATGCGATCGAACTTGAGTGACAAAATAAATTCCATTGCTTTATTTTTTTGTATTGGACTGTCCTAACTGGCCGCGAGTTTAACGGTTTCAGTGTGGACAGAGAGCGTCCGATGTCACGCAGCTCGACGCGATAGTCGGCAGTTATGACACGGTGTAAACGGATCTTAAAGCCTGAATTACGGTTCTGCGTTAAATCGACGCGTAACCTACGCCGTAGGTTCTGCGTTGTTGTAACGCAGAACCATAAATCAGCCTTTAGTCACCTCGTCTTCACACAGGAAGATTTAATTGAATTCTAAACAGGTACACCACAGTTATTTACTCCGATTCCTCATCATTTCATTTTATTATGTTACAAGACAAATGAATCACGTTAACTGTAAAGAAATCACAACACTGAATTTTCACAAATGGCAACTTTATTGTTAAAAAAAAAAAATAACATAAGTTGTATATAAGTAACATTTATGCACTAATGCTGGCTCAAGGAAGGACCGTGCATCTTCTGAAGGTGTCGTTGAACAGCTTCAGATAATAATGATCTTAACTACGCTGCAGCTGTCTGGACATGTGGTTGGGTGGAGCAGGTCGTCCTCCATCCTGAAGGTCGTGGACTGACCCCAGTCTGAGGAGTCTTTGAGCAGGACACTGAACCCCACACTCTCACCTGATATGACGACTGGGCTACGATGTAGAACATAATTACTACTGTAAATATCCAGTACTGATACTTGAAAATCAAACTTGTCGTCAGTTCAACATTTACTGGAATTTAAACTGAGCAGAGAGAACTTGGAAGCAGGACTGAAGATCACAAAACTGCATCTGGACGAACCAGCAAACTTCAGGAACCGTGTCATCAAGATTCAGGTGTCTGTTCCGGGACTCTCCTGTGTTTCCATGGAGATGCCCTCTGACCCTGACCTCTTCCTCATCTTCATCATCAGCACCAGCAGCAGGATGGCAGCAACCATCAGGACGACGGAGCAGAGATGACGTGGACACTGAATGAGCGGAAAGACTCCGCCCTCCAGCTCACGTCCAGCCGGTTGTCCAGACTCAGGTGAGACGCTGCGCAGGTGTACTTGTGCTTCCTCTGCAGCTCCTCTTCATCCACCACCAGCGTCTTCCTCAGCTGGTAGAGACCGTTGCCGTTGGGCAGCACCGAGCCAACGGTCATTTCCTCCTCGTCCACGGGTTCACCGTCCCGCAGCAGCGTCAGGTTGATGTGGCGAGGGTAGAAGTCTGTGGCCAGACAGGTGATCTGGGCCCCGCCCCCCCCCGGCTGTGATAGGAGGCGTAGTCGAGGTCGAACACGACGCATCACCAGGTGCTTGTTGATCTCCAGCAGGTGTTGCAGAGTCCGGGCACAGAAGGGCAGGAAGATGTTTGAGAAGCGCATCTGAAAGTAAATCTGCTCCATGGTGTCCAACTGGAACTCCCAACCATCACCACCGCCGTACAGGAAGTGGGTCGTGTTACACACTACGCTTTCGGCATCATGACCATTCACACCATCCCTGACCATGAGGAAATTATGCTGATCGTCTTCCTGGTCCCCACAAACCACCATCCTCTGGTAAACGTAGATGCCTGGAGAGGTCAGGTTCAGCTGTTTTCTGGCTATGTCCAACCTGATCCTCATATTCTCCATATTGTTCCACAGCCCATTCAAGGCGAAGTGTCCCACGTCAAGCTCCTCCCCTTTCTCACCTCCAGCACCGACCTTCATCACTCTGTTGGTCTCTGAGTCATAGTACCCCACCTGGATGTCGTCCAGCATCAGGACCCCAGAGAACTCTGGGAACTGGGTTGGTCCTGAGATGTAGGTGAGCAACACCGACAGCGAGTGCCCGGAGTCTAAAAAAATGCACAGAATTATCGGTAAGACCAGGGGTGAAAGTAAGCTGGATCGGTCCGGAACGGGAATCTGGAAAGAAATATAGACCCGGATCCTACAAGAAGGCGTTTTGAGCAGAGTGGGAGGAGAGAGAAGAGTGGAGAGGACAGATGATCCAGCTGTTATTCCCAGTTTACTGATGCTCACAACACGAGCAGAAACGAATCAAACGTTAACTAGAAGACAAACGTATCCCTTTATCTAACGCTGCCAGTTTGTCCCTCAGATGAGCAAACTACACTACAGCGGTGTAACGTTACATTTACACCGCTGTAATGTAACGAGCTGCCCACAGCGCCTCCTGGTGGCAGAACACAGGAATATACAGTGAACACATATACAGAACACACCTGTCAAGTCTCCCGTTTAGGTGGAAAACTACCGTATTTCACCCCTCTTTCCCGCTGTCTTCCCGTATTAGTATTTTCCTGTAAATTTCCCATTTTATAATATAATAATTTTTAAACCGCAAACTGAATTGTCACTAGTCTCGCCAGAAACTGCTTCTTGCTGCAGCCTGGGGGGCAGTTCTCACGAGGTTAGTGGAAACAACGGGAACAAACTCGGAACAAATCAGAGATGGATGGATGTAACCAGAGAGAGGAGACATTTCTGACAAAAAAGCAAACTTTGTGTAAATATCTCTAAAAAAAACTTTCCTAAAGAGGAGCAGGACCATGAACAGTCACGAGTTCTGAAAGTTATTTCAGCTGGAGACACAGAAACGTGCGTCTGTGTCATCAGTCATTAATGGCAGAGAGCCACATGAGTGAAAATGACAAATTAAAATAAAATGTAAATGTTTCACTTGAAGACAAACAATGCATATATAAACTAAAAATGTTTAAAATAAATAAGTGTGCTTTAATTCACTAGTGTTTTCATTTAGGCTCTATTAAAGGAATTACAAACACAGGAATGTCCACAGCATTTCAGTGTCAACAAAGGTAGAACTAGCAGATTCTGAGCTCATAATTGTAGTTTGTAAGTGGTTGACAGGCAGTTATTTTAGATTTCTCATAAATCTGTCTTTAAATGTAATATAATACTGGACCTCGGTGGGACTGGCGGGACAGCGGCGGAAAATTTCACTTATTTTAAAATCCAAAACTTGACAGGTACGATACAGAATCGCCATCAAAATGCAGAGAAAGATTTACGACATATTTAAGAGAAAAAGGGAGTCCGACTCCGAAGTTAGAGATGAAGAAAAGAGGGAGGAAGCAGCAGCAGAACCAAAAAGAGGTGCAGGCTATTGACAGAATTAAGGGCCGACTAACTAAATAATGTTAAACTTTACTGTCTCAGAACACACACACATAACATTACACTGGAAATTATATTAAAAAAAAATTGTTTTTAATTTATTTAGATGGGATAATGCATATTGATAGCCAACACATAAAGCAGTGTAAATGTAGGCTATTATTTCTGTGCAGCTCTCATCTAGAACATTACATGTCTGTGTGAGAACAGCCTTTTTACAGTTAGTCTTGTTAGGTAAACAACACTAGTTTTAGTATTCTTATAAACTATAAGCATATTATAATTTTAAAATTGTAAAATTGAATTTGTGTCTGAGGTTTGGCCCGTGTGGGGGGGGGGGTTAGTTCCTACAAGAACTTTATCCTACTGTAAATAAAGAAACACAGCTGTTTCCAGCAGTATTTGTTACCTGAACTCATCACCAGGTGGAGGAGCAGAAACCCCGACATCAGCTGGAGAACAAACATATTTATTAACTGCTGGTAAAAACCCGACTGTCTGTTTCTGAGTTTTTACTTTCAGTTTTGCAGATGAAAACACACGAAGACCCACGAAGACCCACGCAACAGCAGCGGAACTGATGAGCAGAGTCTGGTTCCTGACGGACGGACAGAGGAGGAGGACGGACGGTTCTGTTGTTTCCTTTCTTTTTCCTCTTCAACAATGTCTAAGGTGAATCATCTGAGAGAGTTTATCGGTCAGCGACTAACAGCAGCTGCTGTAGAAATATTGTCAGTGTTTGAAAAAAGCATCTTGGAGTATGAAGAAGAGCTCGACCGTCAGCGCAGACTGTTGGACCTCGCCTGGAAACCTGAAATCAGACTCCACAGAGTCGGTACGTAACCCTGGAAAGTTGAATGAATGAACACATGAGTATGACTCCTACAAGATCCCTTTGTTTCCAGTTAAAAGCCGTGGTGATGAAGCAAACCAACTAAATGGGAAACTCCCCAGCTCAAGCAGCTGCTGATGTGGGATTCGGAAACATCCCGAACTAACTTGTTGTTCTGTTTACTTGGTGCTGCCTTTCATGCTCCATTCACACTCTGGACCAGACTCATATTTCACACTTTACACTTAATCCTTTATTCTGTAGAAAAGATGCAGATCACCGTTTTTTTAGATTTATTTATTCAGCACAGTATAAAAAACAGAACAAGTAACATACAAATGTAAAAGAGAGATTGGTAAAGTGCTCGACTCCGGTCCGTCATTACGGTCAAATCAGCTGCTCCTAAATTTCATGTGCTCCTATTTCAATCTTTATAGTAAATGAATGAAAGCGGCTCAGAAACAGAAAGATATGAAGTTCTGAGTTTGAGATAATGCAGATGTTTTTTTTTTCATATATTTTTTTCATTACCTTGATTACACCCAAACTTCCACCGTAATATTTACACACTCTTACTGTAAAATATTTTTTTTTTACTTCAGGTTCTGTTTTGCAGAAACTATAAAAATCTCCCATAATTTCACCCAATAGCTCATATATCTCTCTTCATAACTACAATCACTACAGGCATGCTTCATTTCAAACAATTTTTCTTTAGAAATATTGACATATTAAGGTGTAAAACTTCAAACACTACTTTTCTACAAAGGCCTTTGTTGCAGAGACTGTAAAAATGAATTCTAAAACTAAATCAAATATCCACATAGTGTGCTTAAGTATGATTATAAAACAATGAGGCGATTGTGGTGACGGGACTGAGCCTGTGATTCTGTGTGGATTATAAAAGTACAGTGAATGTGAAATTGAGCAGACCTGTAGTGAAAAGTTTGAAGTTCAGATCTTAATATTTCAATATTTGTACAGTAAAATTGTTTGAAATTAAGCATACTTGTAGTGACTGCAGTTGTGAAGAGAGGTATATGAGGTATTGGGTGAAATTATGGGTGAATTAATTTTTATAGTCCCTGCAAAACAGAACCTGAAGCAAAAAAGGAGACTGACCTTTTTAGAAAAGGTGTTTGAAGTTTAGATCTAAAAGAAAAGTGTTTCATCCTTTTCTTTTACAGTAAGAGCATGTAAATATTACGGTGGAAGTATGGGTATATGAAAAAAACATATCTGCATTATCTCAAACTCAGTATTTCATATCTTTCTGTTTCTGAGCCGCATTTATTCATTTGCCGTAAAGGCTGAAATAGGAGCACATGAACATTTAGGAGCGGCTGATTTGACCGTAAATACGAATGACGGCTGGCTGGACCGCAGTAGTGCTCAGTTGAGGCAAAAAGCCCAAGGGGCTTATACGAGGCCTCTGCCTGTAAAATACAGCAAAAGATTGTACAAAGATTTAAAATATGCAGAATACATGATTGCAGTCTAAAAACAAAGACAAAGCAAATAAACAGCAGCATGAATAGAATACATGATATCTACATGATTAAAGAAAAAAATAACAAATCTAGAAATATCATTAGGTAATTTGATCAATTAAATGTGTCCTGAGTTTACGTTTAAAATGATTGAATGAAGTAGAGGTAGACGAGATTGCTGTAGGTGTTCCATAACTGTATCTGATGGAGAACTGACACAAACCAGTACGGAACTTCAGGAGATTTAAATGATTAGCTTGTCTTGTATTAAAATGGTGCATATCACTGTTGAACTGAAAACAATCTTTACATGGCAAAGAAAATGAAACTGGAAGGAACAATACTTTGAAAATAAAATTGCAGGTTTGATATGTATTTAACTTAAAGATGGGTAAAATATTGAGTTGTTTGAAAAGAGAGGCAGAATGAGCAGACCAATTACTGTGTGTGGCAATCCTGCAGAATCTTTTTTACAACATATGAAGTTTATGAAGATGTGTGTTGTAGCTAGCTCCCCAAATAATATTACAGTAAATGAGATATGTATATATCAAGCTATAATAAAGAGTTGGGAGACAATTTTCATTCACCAAACAACGGAATTTGCCAATAATACCAATAGATTTAGATATTTTTTTACAGACATGATTGATGTGGTTTTTACAGCTTAAACTTTCATGGATAATTACATCAAGGAAGGTTGTTGATGTAACCTGAGTGAGCGGGTCATCTCCTATAGACAGACCAGTGTTAGATTTACAATATATTTTATATTGTGATGCAAAAATAATAAAATTTGATTTTTTTTATATTCAGTGATAGTTTGTTAATTTTAAACCATTTTGAAATGTTTTGTAAATCATGGTTGGCCTTTCCCATTACAGATGAAAAATCATTATGTGAAATAAATAAGTTTGTATCATCGGCAAAAAGTACAGGAAACAAGGAGGACGAGGCTGCGGCCAAATCATTTCTATGAATCAAAAACAACAGGGGCCCTAGTATAGACCCCTGGGGGACCCCGCATTTTAAAGTGGACCTCTCTGATGATTTACGGTCAATGATGACAAATTACTGACGGTTATGAATATAATTGAAAAGCCACACATGAGTGATTCCAGCAAATTCATACTGTAGTCATTTTTGAAGAAGAATATAAAAATTAACTGTGTCAAAAGCTTTGGATAAAAAGAAAAGAAAGGTTCCCAAAGTGTATTCATTTTTATTGATTGCAGTGTGAATTTTATCAACCAATTGATGTATAGCCATTTCTGTAGAATGATTTTTCCTAAATCCATATTGGTGTTTATACAGTATATTACAGTCCTGCAAATGTTTCATCATTCTGTTATAGACCAATTTCTCCAGGATCTTTGAGAAACCTGGGAGAACAGAAATGGGCCGGTAGTTACTAAATACACTATGGTCTCCAGATTTGTAAACAGGGACTACTTTGGCAATTTTGAGGTCATTGGGTATTATTCCAGTTTCTAGAGATTTGGTGAAAATATGGGTCAAAGGATTAGCAATTGAATGTCTAGTTTTCATAATTAAGTTAGATCTGACCTCATCATGACCAGCAGCTGAGTCTTTCAGGCACATCATTATGTCCAAGATTTCCTTCTCTGTAGGAGGCTTGAAGCTCTGAATAGAAGGATGGGAACCTGTCAGAAACTCAGATGGAGACCTGGCTATAGGAGTTATCCTTTCTGAAAGAACTGTACCAATATTAACAAAATAATTGTTAAAAACATATGCAATGTCAGATGGGTCAGAGTAGACTCGATTTTCATCACCAAATAGAGATGGAAGAGTGGCTGTGGAATTATCCATATTTAGAAGCTGGTTAATGACTCCCCGGGTAGTTTTATGTTATTAGAAGCCTCATTGAATTTGTCGGAAAAGTACTTTTTCTTGGCAGTTCTAACAAGATGATTATAATTGTTACGAAATGTCTTATAATTTGCTATATTAATTGGGGATGGATTACTGATGAATTTCTTATACAATCTATTCTTAGCTTTCAGAGACTTATGGAGATCTGGTGTAAACCAGGGTTTTCTAAATGCAGAGACCTTGTTTGCTTTTTTGCTGACAAGAGGAAAGCACCTGTTGAATACAGAGTTGAAAGACTTGAAAAATGACTGATATGCTTGTTCAACATCATCATGGGTGTATCCATCATCCCATAGGATGTCATCAACCTGCTTCTCAAACCGGTCAACATTTATTTTGTTATACACTCTATACCTTAGAACTAGAACTTGTAAGATGTGAGATGACACTGGCAAAAAACACGACGGTTGGAGGATGTTCATATCGGTGTTCATATGCAGTACTTGTAGTTAGATCGTTATATATGACGCAGAAGAAGCCATTTCTAGAACAACAACTTTATTCTTCAACTGTCTCGATACCAACGCAGTAACACAAGAGTACAGTCACAGTGCCGCCTAATGGTCACACAGAGTAATGCACTTGTTTTCAAATATACTACATAGATGAAGGGGAAGACCGAAGGTTCAGGACAAACTTTAAACCTCACAAATACAACCAAACAATCAACACTGGGAAGCACTTTTGACTTGTTAAAATCCTATCTTTTTGTCCCTTTTTGTAATTCCAGACCCCCCACAAGAAAATGTTTGTAAGGTGGAGGAGGACGGGGTTTTCAGTGACCAGCACCTGGATAACCTGGAGAGGAGCTGCAGCCCGGACCAGGAGGAACCAGGGCATCCACAGACTACAGAACTGGAGGAAGACTCCAGCGGTCAGGAGATGAAGCACGAGGACGTAGAGGTGGATGTCTCATTGGTCAATGTCGCTGATGTGAAAGTTGAAAATGGTGAACCAGGACCAAACTGTGGCCAGCTGCTTTTGCACACTTCTCCTGAAGCTCAAAACAAAGATGAGGAAGGGACTGAAAGTTTACGCTCAGACTCCAGTAAAACTGCAGATCCGGAGCCAATGAGACGACACGGTGACCACGAAGATGCTGCTGTCCCGTCAGACAGCAACTGTAAACCAAAGCTGACCAGGACCCACACGGGGAAGAAGGTATTTTCTTGCAGCACTTGCAGGAAAGAGTTTAGTAGAAGTTGTAATTTAATGGATCACATGAAGATCCACACTGGCGAAAGGCCGTACCTGTGCAACACCTGCGGAAAATCGTTTAGACACTCATCACATCTTAAAAGCCACATATACACGCACACAGGCGAGAAGCCCTACATCTGCAAAACATGTGGAAAAAGTTACACACAACGTTCCAACCTGGTGATTCACTCGAGGATCCACATCGGCGAAAAGCCGTACCTGTGCAACACCTGCGGAAAAACCTTTACTCATTTATCAGCTCTTAAACAGCACATAACCACGCACACGGGCGAGAAGCCATATTTGTGCAAGACGTGCAACAAAGGTTTTAGCCGCAGATTTGATTTGCTGAGACACATGAAAAATCACCCAGAGGAGAAGTCTGGTGACTCGTGACAAATGAAGCTCATGTTGTCGTCCTCCGGGGGCAGCTGTCCACTCCTGTCTGACCCACAGAAGAAGAACCCGCAGAAGTCCAACCACCCCCTCCTGTGGCTGATGAGCCTAATCCCCTCCCCACAAGGGTTGCAGGTTCAACCCGGATTTATGCTTCTCCGTCAACTTGACGCAGAGGGAACAATGTGGTTTTTTACTTTCTTTTAAAGTTCTGCATTGAGTTTTTTGAATCCCTGTTCCTTCTTAAAATTATTATTTGTTGCTGTTGGTAACTTGCCGTCTCCACGGTGCAAATAAAGAGCTGTTAGTATTTGCTGAAGTTTCTTTAAACATGACAGTTTATTTCGTTCATCTACAAAGCCTCTCTCACACGTCCTTTTTCCCGTCTGTTTCTTCTTCACTCACATTCTCTTTGTTAAGTTAATCTGCAGCTCCATGTTGTTAAACTCTCTCCATCTACTCCGTTCAGAGGTTATATATTGTGATGTTATACATAGTTCGCTGAAAACTGTAAAACATCACAATATATAACTGCAAGGCTTCATGCATTTTAAAATCCAGAGGTGGAAAAAGTACAAAAATATTGTACTTAAGTAAAAGTACAAATTTTCTGCTTGAAAATGACTTAAGTAAAAGTAAAAAGTACCCATTAAGAACATTACTTAAGTAAAAGTATAAAAGTACCTCAACTTAAATATAATAAAGTACCAAAAGTACATGGTGTAAAATGTACTTAAGTACAAAAGTAAAAAGTACAAAGTACAAAATTCAAAGTACAAAATTATTTTCAAAAGGATTGCAAAGAAATGAAGAAGGGGTGGAATCAAAGAATGGTGCGCATGGACACGCGTCGGCTGCCGCTCAAGGCGGATTTATGGTTCCGCGTTACACCAACGCAGAGCCCGTACCCTACGGCGAGGCTCTGCGTCGATTTAACGCAGAACCATAATTCAGGCTTCAGTCCTCATCGGTACTCGACGCGACGGCGGTTCCTCCGGCCGTCCGGCCCGCCTCTGCGGCGCAACTCTCCCGGGAGCTGCGGCTCCTTCTCGGTATATTCACGCGCCCCCCTTCCTTCCCGTCCGCCTTATGGTTCCGCGTTAAATCGACGCACGCCTTACGCCGTAGGCTACGGCGTAGGGTGTGCGTCGCCGCATACCCTACGCCGTAGCTCTGCGCTGGTGTAACGCGGAACCATAAGTCAGCCCCCGCTGTGCTGTTCTTTAATTTGTAGCGAGTAACGACGTGTCCAATTTTAAATATAGCGGATTAAAAGTACGATTTTTTTTTTCCTTGAAAATGTAACGAAGTAAAAGTAAAAGTACAGAAAAATGAAAGTATCAATAAAAGTACAAATTCTCAAAAATCTTACTTAAGTAAAATAACGAAGTACTTGTACTTCGTTACTTTACACCACTGCTTATTTTATTGTTTATAATTCGGGAATATTACACTCTCCATATGTAGAAAGAGCAGCAGTGCCCCCTGGTGGTGAGTTATAAAAGCTCAACATAAACCCAAGAGTGAAAAATCTATTGTAATAATAATAAAAACACTAATGAAAAAAGACTTTAGTGCATCAACAAGAGGAAAGTTGTCAGTGATGCAGATTATTGGTACAGCGTGATCACTACAACCAGCATTTAGCTCAGAAAACAATGTTGAAAGAGAAATGTCATCAAATGAAGTTGAAAAGTGGAGATGCACTTTTGTCCTTTATCCTCAACTTCCTCAATCACGTCATTTTGATCCAGTTTGTTATTTCACTGGTCTTGGCTTCATCAAATGACACATCCAGGGACAGAAGCCGTGCATAGGTGTTCATCCTGTCCAGGTGTTGGAAGGTGAAGTGAAGCCGAAGCCATCGCTTCATCCACTGATCTGTTGGCACGGTAGGAAAACTGATAGGAATCCACTGTGTCAGGAACCATGGAGTTGATGTGGGTTAAAAAAAGATGATCTGCTCTGTTGGTCTCTGGAGAAGGTTTAATGAAAATGTCTCTCCACATTTCTAGTCCATGAAAGAAGCAGATTGTATGTCCATCAAATGCAGTGTCCATTGTTTTTGATAACTTCCTGCCACAAGGAGCTTCAGAGACTGAAGCACAGGTTGGAGATTCCTTCTGTAGCAGAAACTTGCACTTCCTCAAAACCTTGTGCAACAAGCCTGGCTTTTGGTACCAGTCCATTTTCCATCTCTTTCAAAGTGCAAACTCAACGAGTGGAGATGCACTTTTGTAGTAATAATAATAATAATAATAATAATAATAATATGATAATGGAGGGAGGACTTTGCTGTTTCAGAGCTGAGACCAATTGCCTTCATGGAGAGGGACATGAATTCCTTCAAGAATAAGGACTAAAAATAACGTTAAAGGTATTTGGAATATATTGAATGATGCCATTAGGAAAAGTTCAAGACAGACTAATTATCCACAATATTTAACCAATAACGATGATGTCATTAATGACATGAATGAGGTGGTTAATAATTTTAACAGGTATTTTGTGAGTGTTGGACCAAAGCTGGCAGAAAAATGTGTGATCCTGGATCAGCTGATGGATGGAAGGAAACATTAATAAGTAGAAATCCAGATTCAATGTTTCTCACAGCTGTGGAGGAGAGAGAAATCATAGATATTGTAAGTAAATGTAAAAACAAGGTGTCAACTGACTGTGGTGATATGACAATAGTCAAAAAGGTTATTGATGGATTGTTAACTGACATACAGCTGTAATCAGTCACTCAGAACTGGGACATTTCCAAAAAAAAAATGAAAACTGCAAAAGTCATCCCACTGTACAGAACTGGAGACAGACACCAATTCACTAATTACAGGCCTGATTCTTTACTCCCAACATTTTCTAAGATCTTAGAAAAAGTATTTATTTACAGGTTGGACAAATTAATGCCAATCAAAAGGCCACGCCCCTAATTACGCATTAAACTTCTTGCTTTATATAATTCCAACCTGCCACAATACGAGGAAAAAGAGGCTTCAAACCCCTGCAGAAAACCTGTGGGTGATTCATGCATGAATGAACCGTCATTCTGAGTTTGGGGGTTAGTTTGGGATCTTTATTCCCTCTAGTGGTTAAATGTTGGAAACTGCAGCTTTAAATGACTCTTGTATATCTATATATTTCACACCAAAATCAGTTTGATAGTTTGATCAGTTTGATATTTAAATGTTTTAATGTCTCAAAGACTTACCATGTGTATTATTTTGAAGCCCATTGCAATAAAAGTTTCTTAACAACATACATTTTTTATGACAAATAATAAAGTACACATGAATTAAAAAATATTTTTATTTTATATATTGATATTAACAATCAGAAGCTTATCATATAAATTGCGTCAGCTCTCATTGTGTCGGAAAAAATAAAACTCTAAACCTTCTTGCTTGTGTTGTTTTCTCAGATGTAAATCACTTTGGATAAAAGCGTCTGCTAAATGACAGAAGTCGTAGTAAACCAGTGATGAAAAGAATGTTGTATGCATTTTGTTCTAATTACTTTTGTTGGTAAATGAAATACTTACTGTAACTGCGAGAAGGAACTATGTCATTTGTTCAGACTCCACTGCAGCCCTTCAGAGTTTGACTTCAAATAAAACAATAAGAGAAGATCTAGTGTTGGAAATATTAATGGTGTTGTGGAGGTTATGCAGAACTGGAATTACTGTGCAGTTTTGTTGGGTTCCTGCCCACATGGGTGTTGATGGCAATGAGAAAGCAGACAATATTGCTAAAAGAGCATTGAAATTGAGTAGTGAGGTAATTATGGAAATTCCTTTTGGTAAAGGTGAAGCAAAATCATGAATTAGAAAGGCAGTGAGGGATTCATGGCAGAAGGTGTGGGACAACGGTGTAAAAGGGAGACATTTTTATAACATACAGAAGTCAATTAACGTGAAGGTTTTCAAAGGAAAGTGTAGGAGAGAGGAAGTCATCATTTCTAGATTAAGATTAGGTCATACTAGTTTAAAATCAACTCTGTATTTAATGTCAAAGTCCGTGTGTGATAAATGTGATGAGTGTGATGTCACAGAGAATGTAGAGCATGTGATTCTTAAATGTGGCAAGTATGAGGTAGAAAGGAACGCTTTAAGAGACAGGATGTACGAGCTGGGACGGGAATGGAGTTTAGTAGGTTATTAGGGAGGAGTGAGGTGATGAGGGATTGTTATAAGGAAATCCTTGTCTTTCTTAAAGATGCAGGGATAGATAATAAGATTTAAATGTGATTATCTTATTTTATTTAGGTATTTCCTTTTTTCCCCCCTTTAAATTAGACTGTAACCTGGTGTAATAATGATCCTGATGTTACACACTCCGGTACAGCAGGTGGCGGTAGAACCTAATAACGTTGGTTGTGATCCGCCATTAAACCTAGAGAAGAAAAAGAGAGGACGGTTCTGTTGTTTCCTTTCTTTTTCCTCTTCAACAATGTCTAAGGTGAATCATCTGAGAGAGTTTATCGGTCAGCGACTAACAGCAGCTGCTGTAGAAATATTGTCAGTGTTTGAAAAAAGCATCTTGGAGTATGAAGAAGAGCTCGACCGTCAGCGCAGACTGTTGGACCTCGCCTGGAAACCTGAAATCAGACTCCACAGAGTCGGTACGTAACCCTGGAAAGTTGAATGAATGAACACATGAGTATGACTCCTACAAGATCCCTTTGTTTCCAGTTAAAAGCCGTGGTGATGAAGCAAACCAACTCAATGGGAAACTCCCCAGCTCAAGCAGCTGCTGATGTGGGATTCGGAAACATCCCGAACTAACTTGTTGTTCTGTTTACTTGGTGCTGCCTTTCATGCTCCATTCAGACTCTGGACCAGACTGATATTTCACACTTTACACTTAATCCTTTATTTAGTAGAAAATATATAGATCACCGTTTTTTTAGATTAATTTATTCAGCACAGTATAAAAACAGAACAAGTAACATACAAATGTAAAAGAGAGATTGGTAATGTGCTAGGCTGAGGCAAAAAGCCCAAGGGGTTTATACGAGGCCTCTACCTGTAAAATACAGCAAAATATTGTACAAAGATTTAAAATATGCAGAATACATGATTGCAGTCTAAAAACAAAGACAAAGCAAATAAACATCAGCATGAATAGAATACATGGTATCTACATGATTAAAGAAAAAATAACAAATCTAGAAATATCATTAGGTAATCTGATCAATTAAATGTGTCCTGAGTTTATGTTTAAAATGATTGAATGAAGTAGAGGTAGACGAGATTGCTGTAGGTGTTCCATAACTGTATCTGATGGAGAACTGACACAAACCAGTACGGAACTTCGGGAGATTTAAATGATTAGCCTGTCTTGTATTAAAATGGTTCATATCACTGTTGAACTGAAAACAATCTTTACATGGCAAAGAAAATGAAACTGGCAGGAACAATACTTTGAAAATAAAATTGCAGGTTTAATATGTATTTAACTTAAAGATGGGTAAAATATTGAGTTGTTTGAAAAGAGGGGCAGAATGAGCAGACCAATTACTGTGTGTGGCAATCCTGCACAATCTTTTTTACAACATATGAAGTTTATGAAGATGTGTGTTGTAGGTAGCTCCCCAAATAATATTACAGTAAATGAGATATGGATATATCAAGCTATAATAAAGAGCTGGGAGACAATTTTCATTCACCAAACTACGGAATTTACCAATAATACCAATAGATTTAGGTATTTTTTACAGACATGGTTGATGTGGTTTTTCCAGCTTAAACTTTCATGGATAATTACACCAAGGAAGGTTATTGATGTAACCTGAGTGAGCGGGTCATCTCCTATAGACAGACCGCTGTTAGATTTACAATATATTTTTTTTATGTAAATCTAATAAAATTTAGATTTATATCTAGATCTATATTTTTTTACAGACATAAATAAATTTTTTTTTTTATATTCAGTGATATTTTGTTAATTTTAAACCCTTTTGAAATGTTTTCTAAATTATGGTTAGCCTTTCCCATAGAGATGAAAAATCATTATGTGAAGTAAATACATTTTTCATCTGCAAAAAGTACAGGAAACAAGGAGGACGAGGCTGCGGCCTAATCATTTATATTAATCAAAAACAACAGGGGCCCTAGTATAGACCCCCGGGGGACCCCGCATTTTAAGGCGGCCCTCTCTGATGATCTACCATCAATGATAACAAATTGCTGACAGTTATGAACATTACATTTATTAGAGATGCACCGATCAGGATTTTGAGGGCTGATCACCGATCACCGATCTCGAAAACCAGTATCGGCCGATCCCGATTAACCGATCACAGCGTGAAATCCATAAATTTGCCAATATTGTTGTCTCATATACATGACACTGACATTGTATTATTAGGTATAAAAATAAGGAGATTATGTGCAGGGCTGCACATAAGTGGGCCGCCAGAGCGCATGCGCCGTCAAAATCCACAGTGCGCTGTCAATCTATGAGCCCCAACAGCTGGGGCTCATATTATTGGTTGTGGCCAGACCAGAATACTAATATTAAAAAATCTATTGCGAGAGCTTTTCCCCAGAACTGCCACTCAAAGTTGGTACTGGCCAATCACAGCGCGTCCTTACTCCCCCTCCATGCTCGTTGCGGCGGTGGGTTGGGCAGGAAGAGAGGTAAGGATCAGCTTTACTGAACAAACCCCGACACGTCTCGTCAAAATGTCCAAGAAGCAAGCGCCATTAAGTAATTATTTTGGCGTTCCACCACCACCAACTACAAAGAGACGCTAAACTGAACCACTACCCGAATCGAACAGAAAACATGTGTTCGCCGAGAAGTGGCTGCATGATGTTACGCGGCGACGCGCACCGTACGTTCGCGCTCCCGCGTATCCTACCCCGTAAGCTCTGCGTTGGTGCAACGCGGAACCATAAATCAGCCAGTGTCCGTCACTGCGTGCAGCAGTTTCCTGCACCAGCAAGACGCTGCTCTCCGATTATGGCTCACAGTTTATGAAAACCCCAAATAAAAAATAAATTAGAGAATATTTTATGAAATCAATAAAAAATTCCATCATCAAAATTATAACAAATAAAGGTTCAACATATCTTGCTTTGCATGTAATAAGACTAGGTAATATATTAGTTTCACCTTTTAAGTTGAATTATTGAAATAGGTTCAGGTTCAGGTTACTTTATTGATACCCAAGGGTAAACTGGTTTTGCAGTCGAGAGTTAGATTTAGAAAATAGATTAACTTTTACACCATATTCTAGTTTAATTATTGAAATAAATTAACTTTTACACCATATTCTAGTTGAATTATTGAAATAAGTTAACTTTTACACCAAATTCTAGTTGAATTATTGAAATAAGTTAACTTTTACACCATATTCTTCACCTGAAGCAATATTCTACACCTTGGCTGATGTGGACATACAGAGCATAGGAGGCTATTTCAGCTGCTATATGGTTGGCTGTCTGTACAGTCATGCAAGTTCAATGCTATTAAAGAATACGTTTTTTCATATAAAATAAACACATTTTTATGCAGTTTAGAAGTTTTGGGGCTTTTTTTTGGCTCCTGCGTTGCTGAAATCGGCACGTCCTTTATTTCTATTTCTGAAAGTTAGCAACCCTAGGTGCAAAATATGCCGTGAGCATCCCAATCTGGCCGATAAAAACTGTAACTTTTATTCTGACTCTACAGACTAACACGCACCATAATTTGTTAATTCATCTTTATAAGTGAATAAATATCGTTTTGCCTATAACTTATTCCTGCATCCCTCTTTTATCGATCCGGCGAGACGGGTCACCGCGTTTTTGGAGCCCCAAGTCACATATCCAGGGGCTCCTCCTGAGCACCAGACCAAAAATAATTATGTGCAGCCCTGATTATGTGTAAACTCGGCTTACAAAGAGTAAGTGTAGTTTAGTGGCTTCAGCTTTCCTGTGGTAATAATTATGTACATGTGACCAACACAGACAACAGCAGACATGTCACTCTCTAAAAGTTGACACAAGTTGTAAACTATAAACCTTAGTTTTCCTGTGGAAAGAGGAATTCAATCTTAAAATAAAAATTAATTATGAATTATTAAGCTTTGTGAAAGCTTTAGCGGTAGCATCAGCAGTGTGTGAGGAAACTCTTGTGAGTGAAGCAAAACTCTTCACACTAGAACTCCACATGTCACTCGTGAAGCGATCGACATGACGGTCGTCCTGCGTGAGGCTTTGGACTGTGTATATTCTGGTAAAACTCGACGGGGTTTCATCAGTGAAATATTTACGACGCAGCAGCACGCACCGCGGATCCAAGCTGCAAACGTGTTTAAACCCGATGTCTTCTACAACTGAAAGCGGCTGATGAGCAAAGCATATGAATTCATTACCTTACGATGTAGTTCTTTATTTTTCTTCCTGTCGTTTATAGGTCTCTGTTACAGGTGTTACAGCTGAGTTAGCAGCGTTGCCGCACGCTCCTTTTTTTCTCTCCCTTTTTTCTGCTGCAGCCAACTTTGAAAACTCAATATACTCCGTGTGAAGAACGTTCAAATGTCTTATCAGCTTTGTTGTGTTGAAATTCTTTTGTAACGTTCCTCCTCATGGTATCTCCTTTGGACACACTTTGCAAACTGTAAATTTGTTGTCCTTTTCAGTAGTGCTGGCCGGTATGACCAAAAATGTATATCACGGTATTTTATAAAATTATATCGGTTTCACGGTATATCACGGTATTTTTTTTTTCATGCACAACTGGGTGTTAACCACATTTTCTAATGATTTGGAAAGGAATTGCTGCAGTAAATTGGCTTAGAATGGCCTATTTTACTGTCATGAGGAGGAAATATTGTAGAAAAACATTAATGTCCACACTAGTATAAATACAGGTTTGCATGGCCTCACGTGTGCCTGGCGCTAGGACCCTGCGGACGCATGGTGTGTCGTCGGGCTGTGTTTTCCTTCCTGCTTCCCTGCAGCGTCACATGCAAACACAAACACACGTACCTGGCAGAAAGATTTCTTTATATCATGTTGTCTGTCGCCCGCGATATTTTTCCTTTTTTTGGCCGGCGCCATAGTTGGCTAGCTACAAACTCTATACATCCCATAATGTATAATAATATGCCCGCGCTCTCAGCAGCGCTACTTGCATCGTTAAGGCTGATTTATGGTTCCGCGTTACACCAACGCAGAGCCTACGGCGTAGGGTACGCAGCGAGCGGCCGTACGGTGCACGTCACCGCGTACCCTATGCCGTAGCCTACGCCCGGCGGAACGTAGCGCCGCGTTCCCAACGTTGTGTGCGCTACTGTACATACTCACCGGTATTACGGTATATGAAAAATTCATATCATAAGAAAAAAATAAACACCGGTATTCGGTATGGACCGGTATACCGCCAAGCACTACTTTTCAGACACTGTAAAACTCCCGCACCGGCGAGGCCGACGCCTCCTCAGGACCGCTCGGTCTGAGATGTGGGAACGCACGCGCGGGCGGCGGTTTGTTGTTGTAAACGTCATCAGATCGGCCGCTCTGAACTATTATTTTCCGATCTCCGATCAAAACCGATCCCGATCAGGGGCCGATCGATCGGTGCATCTCTAATGTTAAGCGTGATATTCCTTCCGCCTTGGTGAGTAGTACCTACCTCTACAACCTCTAAGAGAGAGATCCCGTAATAGCCACTGGTTTAACTTTTTTTGAGTTCTTTGGATAATAGGATTGAAATTCAGTGAAGATATTTTTTTGTTGGTCCTTAGTTATTGTAATACCCAAGTGTGGCAGGGTGGAGGTGCAGCCTCTCAGGTGATGGGGCACAGGTGTGCTCCATCAACCTCTCCACCCGGCCTGCCTTGATAAGGAGCAGCTGCACTCCAGGGCGGGGCTGCTGTTGGAGAAGGTGCTTGTTCACGTGTGTCTGGTGAAACTGGGAAATAAAGGAGTTCTGCACTGAAACCCCGTGTCCTCTCTGTCCAGTTGGTCGGGCCCCGTAGCACTCGCGTTGCTACACTGGCGCCCAACGTGGGGCCCGACAGGATGGAGGAGGGGGGCACAGAGCGGGCCCTGGAGGCGTTGGCCCGAGCACTGGCGGACCTGGCAGCCCTGCTCCAGGGCCCGGGTGAGCAGCAGCTCGCAGCGCTGGAAGCGCTGGTGGCGCCGCAGCCGGCGGGCTGGGAGGCAGAGGCTGCGGGCCACCAAGCGACGGCTCCCGAGGCGGCGGGACCCGCGGCACGACCCACCCCGCTATGCCTGAGGTGCGCCGCGGCAGCGCTGGAGATGCTGGTGGCGCAGCAGCCGGCAGGCCGGGAGGCAGAGGCTGCGGGCCGCCAAGCAACGGCTCCCGAGGTGACCCACGCCGGCGTCACGCCTGAGGCAGGCAGGGTGGAGAGGTTGATGGAGCACACCTGTGCCCCATCGCCTGAGTGGCCACACCCAGTAAACTACTTCATTTTTGACTGGGTTACTACAAATTGATGTTTTATCAGAATCCTTAATGGATATAATTTCGCATTTATTAAGATTCAGATTTAGGCCAGAGGCCTTGGAAAACTCATTTATTGCAATAGAAACTTGATTTTCATCCCCGAGAAAGAGTGTGGTGTCATCTGCTAGTAGATCAGACTTGTTCCCGGTGCATGTTGGACTCTGGCAGGGCTGCCCTTTGTCACCGGTCCTGTTCATAATTTTTTTGGACAGGATTTCTAGGCGCAGCCAGGGGCCGGAGGGGATCCGGTTTGGGAACCTCAGGATTTCATCTCTGCTTTTTGCGGATGATGTTGTCCTGTTGGCTTCATCGGACCGGGACCTTCAGCATGTGCTGGGGCCGTTTGAGGCTGAGTGCGACGCGGCAGGGATGAGAATCAGCACCTCCAAAACCGAGGCCATGGTTCTCCATCGGGAAAGGGTGGCATGCCTTCTCCGGGTTGGTGGAGAAGTCCTGCCTCAGGTGGAGGAGTTCAAGTATCTCAGGGTCTTGTTCACAAGTGAGGGAACGATGGAGCGGGAGATTGACAGACGGCAGCGTCCGCAGTTATGCGGTCGATGTACCGGACCGTCGTGGTGAAGAAGGAGCTGAGTCGAAAGGCGAAGCTCTCTATTTACCGGTCAATCTATGCATCTACCCTCACCTATGGTCATGAACTTTGGGTAGTGACCGAAAGGACAAGATCACGGATACAAGCGGCCGAGATGAGTTTCCTCCGCAGGGTGGCCGGACGCTCCCTTAGAGATAGGGTGAGGAGTTCGGTCACCCGGGAGGAGCTCGGAGTCGAGCCGCTGCTCCTTCAAATTGAGAGGAGTCAGCTGAGGTGGCTTGGGCATCTGTACCGGATCCTCCTGGACGCCTCCCTAGGGAGGTGTTCCAGGCATGTCCTTCTGTTTCCCTTCTGTTTTTTATTCCAGATAACGCCTTGGTACTCTAACAGCCTTCTACAGCAAGTTCATCTCACAGGGTTGTTCTTGGATACAGCATTGTCAGTCGCTACTCTTGGACTATGCAGTACAGCGGAAAAGTCTGGAGTAGAGCTAGTTGGATCAGCACTGGTTAGAGTGTCTTGCTCCACGTGATACAAGTGCTCTGGTGTGATGTCACCAGGTGTCAATGGAAATGAAGTCTCTCTTATTTTGAATAGAGATACACCGTTCAGAATTTTGAGGTCCGATCACCGATCTCGAAAACCAGTATCTGCCGATCCCAATTTGGCCGATCACAGCGAGAAATCCATAAATTCGTCAATATTGTTGTCTCATGTACATGACACTTACATTGTATTATTAGGTATAAAAATTAGGAGAATTGACTGTTTTATTGCATGCTGAGGCAATGAGCAATATTTCACCCTCTAGAGCCTCTTAGAGATGACTTAGACTCGGCTTACAGAGAGTAAGTGTAGCTTACTAGCTTCATCTTCCTGTGGTAATATTTCTGTACAACATGTGCAGCAACACAGACAACGGCAGACATGTCACTCTCTAAAATAAAACTCGATAAACTCTCTAAAAAGTCTCTAACTTGTGTTGGACCACATCCAGTGATCATGTGGACTGTTATAAATGTATATGAACAATTTCAGGATTATGAAGACCAGTAAAGCCAGACTTTGGCCCTTCTTCCTGAAGCCAGAATTTTATGACCCCTGCTGCTAACCTCCTGGTCAGTTTATGACCCCCGCGGCCTGGCTCGAGATGGTCAGTTTATGACCCCCGCTGCATGGCTTCAGATCAAAGTAAAAGCAGCGAAAGCCCTGCAGCCAGGACTAAGGTTTACGACACCTGGGGAGGTCAGACATAGTGGAACCCCATAAAACCAGCTGGGTTTCTGCCAGTCCAAAGACCAGAGAACAGACTCCCTGGGGTTACGACACCAGGGGGGGTCAGACACAGTGGAGCCCCCAGGAAACCAGCGGGGGTCCTGCGAGTCCTGAGGGGGGGGGGGGACTGTCCCTTACAGTAAAACCGCTCCCAAGCCCAAAGCGGCGAGCACCCAATCACTGGCCAGGGGCTGGTGACGTCACCGCAGCCCGCGGAGCTCAAACTCCCGTTCCTGCCCAGTGCTCGTTCTCTCCCTCAGCCAGCGGACCGGACAAGACGTGCCTGCCGACCGAGGCAGCCGCGGCCGCCTCTACCCATTTTTCCTGAGAACTGCGCCGAGACGGGAGGGGGGGGGGTCGAGTCTGGAGTGTCCGGCGGAGCGTAAGACCTGTTACCACGGAGCACACTGCGCTCCCGACTTTCTCTCCCTCTAATTTCTCTCCCAAGGAGAGCCTCATCCTCTGGTCAGCCTGCCAGCTCAGCCCGAGAAGCACCCAGCCACCTGTGTCCGTGAGGCCCACGCGCTCATCAGCCCGGACGGGAGCCCGCACGTCCGACGAGTGGACCGGACCCCGCGCGCACCGAGACGCCGTGATAGGCTTCGTTGACCAGGGGGGGACAGCCCGGCTGCTGCACGCTGCACCCCTGTCTTTTTATTTCAGAGTTGAAGGAGAAGAGAGAGAGACGAGAGACTGCTTGGACTGAAAGCTCCGAGTAAAGAACCCCAGCAGAACCCTGATCAGCACCGACAGAACCCGCAGCCCAGATCCAGAATCCAGAGGAGACGTGAGGCTGTGTTTGGGCGATCAGTCATTTAGAACAGTGTAAAGCTGAATTTACGTTTAATGAGATTACTGTATGCGTATTACTGTACATTATCATTATTGTGTTCTTTATTCTTTATTCTTTATTATGGCGACGTCTTCCGCCAGTTACGTTTAAAGAGGGCTCCGCCATCTTTAAATACCACAGAAGCCCCGCCATCTTTAAACACCGCAGCCATCTTTGGCAGCCATGTTTTGAACCGTAGACGTTCATTGATATCATGTTTATTATTGCTTTGATTCCTTTTACCTTCCATGCATTTAACATTTAAGTTTCATTTCATTTTGTTTTGTTGTGGTTTTTCCTGTTAGTTTAATGGTTCTATGTTAATGTAGTGGGCCATCAGGACTTATTTGGGGTGTTGCGTTTACCATCTTTTGACACCCGTATGTAAATAAATTCTGATTGATTTTTAATGAGTTTGTGTGTTGTTTCATACAATTTTGGTCACAATTGATTGTTTTGACAGAGTCAGTGCTCGGATCTCACCCTTCAATTGTTATTCTGTAAGTGATCGTAAGACTTAGTGTTAATAATCCTAAACTCTTGAGACTGATATTCTGCTGTAAAAGTTATAATTCCCTGGATTAAGGCCCCGGGGTGGTGCCCATTACGAGAAATATTATAATTTTGATAATTCAATTTGATAAATA